>NC_054485.1:83209161-83538546 GCF_017639515.1 Carcharodon carcharias
TACATATTGTCCCCAGCTTTAATAATCGCCAGTAACCTGCACATTCGGCCATGACTATGTTCAGTCAATTCCCTACATGAACATGAGGAAGTTCTGGACCAGCACCAATGTTACGAAAATCGATCTCACCCTCCCAATTGCTCTTAAACGCACAACTACGCTTGTCCCAATATGTTATCTCTCAGTGATAGACACAATCCTCCAACGTATTTCTCGTTTCAACATAGTTATTATGCGGGAGGCTGTAAATAGCTAGGGAATCAAGTGGGGTATCAAGCAGTACAATTTCTAAGAAAAAAGTAACATCAAATTGAGTCGAGAAAAACATTTTCCTGGTTTGTGTATATAGGGGCGATGTAAGGTGGGGGAGTAGAACATTTGCCACAGTTACCCAAAGCACTGGTTAGGCAGGAGCTACAGCGATATGTTCGGTGATGGGCACACCATCAGGAACTTTATGAAATTGGAAGGAGTGTAGTACGGATACACAAGAATGCTAGCTCGAAATCAAGTCATAAATTATGAAGGGAGTTAATGCGCTGCAGTTGTGTTCGCTGGCATTTCGGAAGTTCATGGGTGATTTGCTCAAATTATGTTTGACAGAGAAAAACTTGAGCGTTAGTTGGTAGGTTCAGGACAAGGACACATAGCTTCAAAATATAGCCAAGCCTTTCAGAAGTGGCGCTAACAAACATTTCTGCAGGCAAAGGGCTGTATGAGATTGGAAACCTCGTGCGCAAAGGGAAATTGATGGTTAAACCCAAAAGTCAGTTTGAAGTTTTTTCTTGTTGTTTGCTAATGACAGGTGTTAATGGATATGGTGAAATGGTGGGTGCATGGATTCAGGTCATGGGTCAACCATGATCTCGGAGTATTTCGGAACCGGCTCAATGGTCCAGGCCATTTCCTTTATTCCTCCGTTGCAAAGTTACAGTGTCTAGTTATAAAGGCCTAGTACAGAGTGAAACGTTTAAAACAACCGTATTAGGTTACCTTGAGTGAGGGATTCTGACGGTATCGGATTTCGGCTTGTCCATAATACCCCACCTGGAAATCTAAAGAACGCGGCTTACTCTTCCGGATTGAACCATCCCCACTCACCTTCCTCCTTTATTCAGTTTCATTATCAAGACAACAAAAAAATGCAAGCAGTTGAGCTGTGAAACAGGAAACTCTTCGATCTGCTTCCAGTGAGGATAAACAATTCGACAAGAGGCTTCCCTGGGCATCCGCCATTTTCATTAAAACCTATCGATTAAATTTAGAGGGATACAATTGGAGAATATGCTTACCTTTGGGCAGCAGTACGCAATAGGTGATATTGAAATAACTACCCAAAATACACCACGTCTAATTTTGCGCTGCCTGTGAGGCATTGGCCGGGAAAAATTGGCGGTTTATTGCTGGCCCCTTTGCGCAAATTATCAAGATAAAATTCCCATTCTTATTAATTCGTTGAGATAATGTAAACTACCTGAATGAATGCATTATTAGAGCAAGGGGGCGCTTAATCATATTCTTAAGCTCTTCCCTGAACTTACTTTGGGAAACTGCATAAATAAACGTGTTTGTGCAGCAACTCAAAGTACTGAGGATATATCCGGATTGTTCCAGAATAGTAAATGGGTCGTTGTAGCTTGGTTCTAAAAACTGCGTATCCGTAAAATGCACAGAAAGGTAAGATACGAATTTTACGCTCCATAAAAGTATAAAACTGACAGATATAGCAAGCAATAAAATCATCGACTTTCTGCGGCTCTCCATCTCCGGATCTTTGTGATTCAGATCATCATTGTTTCCTCTGAGTCCCCTTCTCACTCTGTTAGCTAGTATTATGTGCCTGATCGTCAGTGCATTCAACAGTAAAATCAAGACAAATGGAAGAAATGGAGTTAAAATAGTTTCCACCCAGAAAAATGCTACCCATATGGGTAAGGTATAGAAACTTGCTATTATATAGCAGGACCATGGCAGGTTGCCGATTATTTCACGAGGTTCATACATAAAATAAATCGGAATACTCTCCAAAATGCTCAAAGCGCACACCACTGCTATAACCACCGCTGCAGTTTTTGGGGTGCAATAGTTACTTCGTAGCTTCTGGCAACAAATAGCCATGAATCGATCGAAGGTGAAGGCGACAGTCAACCAGACAGAACAATCAACAGAAGCCAAGTACAGGACGAGGTTAAACGAACAAATTGGGGTATAGTTGAGGAATGAATACGGAAAATAAGAATCTTTGATCTCATAGAGTATTACGTCAAACGTCAGGACACAGAAATCCGCCGCTGCCATGGCCACCATGTATCGGGTGATGCACTTGGAGAGCTCGCAACGTCCGCGGGACAGAATCACAATTGTCACCAGATTCGCTGTAGAGAAACAAAGACGCAAGTTAGTAACTCTCCTTATTTTGAAAGGACGTCCAGGAGGTAGTTGGTTCCACAAATCATGCACTAGTTATATTGGTTCTCAAGCGCCTGGGAAAGCTGAACAACCAAAGACATCAGGCAGAACGCTGGTTTTGCTCGCCGCCCACATTATACTCCATATTTTCAATATAGACCAAAAGCGCCGATATGCAAAACTGGAGTTCCGTCTGACTGTGCCTCTCTGGGTTGCTGTGCCTGGTACAGAATTGCTCCACAGTCTTAAATTTTTAAACATTTTAGGCTGAGGTGCCGAAATGATTTTGTGGTCCAATAATTTGCTAACTCGACACCATGGCGTTATCTTCGCTTGAAACAACTCTAAGGGAAATTCGTCAAGTATTCCACAAGGATCTGTCTCGACAGAAACGTCCTTTAGGCTTTTCATCAACAAATCTGATCTCAAGGATCCGAAAAACAACTACAAAATTTGCCAATAACACCAAATTGGGGGTGTACTTTCCAAAAAGGAGAACTAATACAAAACACAAGAGGACTTTAACAAACTTGCAGAACGGACATCAAAATTGCAAATAAAGTTCAGTGCAGATATCCGTGACATTATAGACGTTGGTAAGAATATTAAAGCAATCACTTGCTCCTTGGCAAGTAAGAGTTTAAGCAGTGTAAGGAAGAGACGGATCTGGGCTCAGCTAACCAAAGAAACGGCGCAAGCTAATATGCAAAGAAATCGTGTGGTTTCGTTTCAATAGGGGTGAAATTTAAAAGCAGAGAATTTCTATCAAAAAAGCAAAGAACGCCTGTTAAATAATCATGGAATACTGTGAACAGCAACGGTCTCAATAATATATGTAAAAACGTTCTTGAGTTCTGCTGAAAAAGATACATTTTTGTGGAAGCATTGTGGAATCAGGGCAATTCACAAGAACATCAAATGTAAAGGGAACATCATTTACACCATATGAAAAGAGAGTGCTGATCGATTGGCAAGTGGACTCTGATTGGTAGAGGCGTTACCATGGAGAATGTACCAGTTGATTGTGACTTACAGTTAACCACCAAGCATTGTTTGAACATTTACCTGGTTTAAATATTCAATTGATGTATCCATTTGCGAGTGAGACAAAAACTAGGTGCCACATGCTTAACAAAATGATCAATAAATCCAACAGAGAATTTAAGAGAAACGTCGTTCACCAGGGAACAGTCAGAATGTGGAACTGGTTGCCATGAGAATTAGCTGAAGTAAATACCATAAACGCATTCTAGAAAGCCCAGAAAAGAGGCAGAAATTGACCAGCTGGAGCCAATGACCTGTATTATAGTTATTAGGGTTTTTGTTTTGTGCTGTGCATGCAATGCATTACTTTGTAAAATATTTACCAAGTACCGGGGATCATGGAACATCTGGGCAGACTGAAAGAAAATTATTATTTCAGCTGGATCAATCTTTTCATCAAACCTGACCCTTGCTCTGAAAATGTATTTTTCTTTCTCTCTATTTCTCCCTCTCTCTCTCTCTCTCTCTCTCTGTGTGTCTCTCTCCGAAGATGCTGACTTGCTGCCTGGTTCCAACATTTCACAGTTTTACTTCACATTTCCAAAATTCGCTATATTTTGCGTCTACAATTGAAAAACTGTATTCAGAGAAAATTCAATGCGATTACATTCTAACTTCAGAATAAATGGAGCTGCCAGTCAAATTATTTCATTAAGAATATGTCAGACACAAGGAGTATTCTCATTATTTGATTAATGCTGTTAATTATCCTCTCCACGGCAACCATGTCAGAACAGAACATATCGTAGCAACAGCATAACAACAGAAGGAGCACTGATGCAGTTGGACTGATTTAGCTATTTGAACTGATTATGAACAACTTACCGGGAATACCAATTATTGCTATGACAGGGTAGTAAATATTTTCTATCTGTATGATTACCGGCTGTTCCATGCTCCAAGAGGATTGAACTTCTCTGCCCGTATTCTGTGCATGCAGGTCTTCCGTTTTCAAAACAGGGTCTCATTTATATCTGAGAGAACCTCAAGTGGCAACACGAGGATTGCACAATGATTGCATTAGTTCCAGTTTTTAACACAAACAAAGCAGTCCAACCCATGTTTACTCCCGCGCTCACGATGTAGGGTCATTTGCAATATTTCAAACAAGTTAATTATGGAATATTGTTGTGATCATGTTTTTAATGCAATAAAGCACTTTAATATCTGCACCCAAAAACACTGATACAGTTGAATCTAAACTTATTAAGTAGTAAGTTCATGGACGATAGCTGATGAAATAATTGTAAATATTTTTGGTGGATTAGCGGTAGTTACACTTTGTAATTGCATCATTTCCTTTTAATTAAATACTGTAATGATGTACATTTAAGGAGATGCATGAAGAATGAGATCAAGGAACGTCACAACTAGACACAGAAAGCGATAGTCAGTTACATGCTGAAATAGAGATGAACTGAGATGTTGGATTTCGGCATCAACAAGCTTTGAGCACTGTGACTGATATAGAAACTGGCCCGATATGCACTGGGTTTTTGAGAAAATCAATTCGCATAAAAGTCATAATATCCGCCTGAAAAGTCCATGAAAGTGGCTGAGCATCATATACCAAACCTTCCAAAAATCCTAGACACACCCGAGCCTGAAAATTCTATCTAAAATTAGACCTGAGCTGGTGGCAGCCATTTCCTTGGATTATATTCGTGGAAATGGTCTCCACTTTTCTCTTGATTTTGTTTGTCATAACATTGTAACAAAACTGGATTGATTCAGATTTTTACATTGAGTTCAAAGATGACTTAGAAATTGATTGATCATTGTCATGAAGCTATTAATGTATATATTATTGGAAAATATTTTTCTTTTAAAATAGAGTTTAGTCTGTGGGTGTGCCTTAACTGAATTAAAGCCAGCTAGTCTGGGTGCTTTGATGTGTACTAGCTTTGAGATGTAAGAGAGGTAGAGTGTATTTGCATTTTTTGAATACAGCATTCAAGAAAACAAGTGAAATCTGGCACATAGCGAGCAAAGACCAAGCAATATGTTTACATTATATGTTTATATTGCTAATAAAATCGGTACTATGAAAGGGGTTTTATTGTTAGAAAAGGCTGGTGATACAATGATAATTTACATTCAATGAGCTGTGCTACATATAACTTCAACAGTTTTGTGTGTGCAGAGCAGAGGCAATGTAAGATCAAAGTGGCTGTAAGCCTACAACTGTATCCACAGGAACCAAAGTGAAAGGAACCTCATTTTGAATTCATACGGTGAAAATGCTTGCCTGGTGCCTGGCTAAGTCTGATGCAATGGTGATTAATTTGGGAATTTGTTAAAAGTTATGATAGTAGTAATTTGTAGCTATGTGTATATATTTTAACTTGTGTAAATTGATACAATGTTTCACTTAGCTAAATATAAACCCTCTCGAGGACTGGTGGCCTGATTCCTGAATTTAGAGTTGCATCTCAAATATACCACTTGAAATATATGTTATGACAAATATTTCAAGTTTCCATCTGGGATTTTTAAATAACTCAGCTTTACCAAAGGGCTGTCACATAACAATCATGCTGTATAATTATGAGAATTAGGCTGTTGCCACGTGCTAGCTGTGCATACTCTCACTATGTGCAAGAAAAAACAGCGAACGTGCACAGAGCTTCCAGGCTTTATTTGTTACTTTGGCTGCAACACAATTAAAGGGGAAATGATTTTTGTGTCAAAGATCATTAGCTATAATTCCTAAACATATTGACTGGAAAGCAATGGAGATGGAGGATTAAATGTCTAGTTGTTGATCAGCTAAGGCAAATATTAATCAGAAAATCCAGGGTATAGAGGGAGTAACACATGGCTTCAAAGCTATGAGTACAATGGGTGCCCAATGTATTTGACACAAGCTTATCACTCTAGTCATATAAATTTCAATTTCGACTGTGTGCCTCAGGTGTGGTTTGACTGCCTTTCTGCCTGGAGATCTCAAATCTATTGCTTGCATTTAAATTTTGATTATGTAGCTCAGACAACATCTATGAAAGATAGTCATTGCATCAAAATCGAAGCAATTTCCGTTCATTAGGCGAGATTAACCTGTTTTGCATAAGTAACTATGTTTATCCAAGAACAACTTTTTTACGCAGAGGGTAGTGGGTGTCTGGAATTCACTGCCCAAGTTGGTGGTAGAGGCAGAAAATTTAAACTCTTTTAAAAATTATCTGGATCTGCACCTAAAGTACTGTAAGCTGCAGGGCTATGGGCCAGGTGCAGGAAGGTGGGATTAGAAAGGGTACCTGGGTGTCCTCGGGCAGGCATGGACAAGATGGGCCGAATGGCCTCCTTCTGTGCTGTAACTTTTCAATGGTTCTATTGTGTACAGCAACTTGTGCATACCACTCCAGTGCATCATTTAGCCTAAAACTGAAACAAGATTTGTTCCAGAATTTGCCTGAAGGCATGTTATTTTTTTCACTTCTAATATTATGAGAAATAATATATCTGTTTTGCAGGGGAATAGCCACTGCAGATTTGTGCACTGCCTGCCTAGTCCTCTTGCTCTGCCTGGTGGTCACCCATTCCTTGCCTGCCTGTGGACTCTTAGCCTGCAGTGTGACCACCTCCCTATATGCGCTATCCACAATACTCTCCACCTCGCGGATGCTCCACAGTGTCCCCAGCCACTGCTCCATTCCAAAACCCGGGCTTCCAGGAGCTGCAGCTGGAGGCACCTCCTGCACACATGCTGGCCCCGGGCATTGGAAATGTTCTTGGCTTCCCACATAGAGCAGGTGGAGCACAGAACAGCTTTGAGCTCTCCTGTCATGACTTACCCATTTCAATTTAATTAAACCTTTTGGAAGGTACTTAATATCAAATAATATCAATTACTCTAGGGCCCTTCTTCCCTGCTCCTCGTTGTTACAGAATATAACCCTTACAAACGATGAACCACAAAATAAGACCTTAAAAACTATAAGCGATAAAAGTAGTAAATACTTACCCGACCATACTCACGGTACACAAAGGATCACCTTGTTTCCTCCTCATCGATCTCCCTCAGTCAACAAACTCCAACTTAAACACACTGCTGCAGCCCAAAGCAGCACTTCAATGCAGACAAAGTCAGCAATGTAAGATGGCCTGTTTTTATACTCTGTGAATCTAGCCTCTGAAAACCTGTTAAAGCCGATTATCTAATTAACTAGTTGTAGCTGCAGCAGAGTCTGTATCAACTCTGTTTTAAAGCTGACCTAAAACTCACCTGCTTCCAATCCAAACAGCACCTTTCAGTTAATTACTAAATTAAAGAAAGACTAGACTTTAGATAGAAATTAACCCTTAAATTCCCTCAGCCATCAAACTCCAACTTAAGCACTCTACTGCAGTCCAGAGCAGCACTCCAGTGATAAATAAGAAGTTTGCCTCTGTCTTTACCAAGGAAGCAGGTTCTATCAGAATCATCGTGAATTAGGAAGTAGCTGAGATGCCAAGTGGTCTAAAATAGATAAGAAGGAGACATTGGAAAGGATTACGGTACTTAAAGTTGGTCAGTCACCAGGACCGAATGGGATGCATCTGAGAATGCTGAGCAAAGTGAGGATGGAAATTGCGAAGGCATTGACCGCAATTTTTCAATCCTTCCTTGATACAGAGGTGGTAATAGAGCGATAAAGAACCACAAAGGTTATACCATTGTTCAGAATAGGGTAGACAGATAAACCCACCAATTATTTAACAATGAGTTTAAACTTGGTAATGAAAATGCCTTTCTAGACAATAAGCCGAGAGAAAATAAACAGTCACTCGGGCAAGTGTGGATTAATTAAGGAAAACCAGCAAGAATTTGTTAACGGCAAATCGGGTTTAACTAATTTGATTCAGTTTTTTGACGAGTTAGCATGGAAGGTTGATTTGGGGACTATGGTCAATCTGGTGTTTATGGACTAAAGTGCTATATAACAGCCCTACCAGTAACTTTGACCACTGTCCTCATGGAAGGTTCAGAGTATGATTGGGGAAAGTTTAAACTAAATTGGCAAAGGAACGGACACCAGTGTAAGTAGAAGGAAGTAATGAGGTGCATGAAGGAATGCGAGTCTTGGATAGACTAAAAGGAAGTAATACTATGTAGATAGGAACAGACAAAGAAGGCCAACGAGGAATCGTAAAAAACAAGATTAGAATGCATGTATGTAAACCCACAAAGTGTGACTAAGACTGGTGAGCTACAAGCACAAGTAAACAGGTGGGAATAAGATGTAGTGGCAATAACAGGAAAGTGACTGTAAAGTGGTGAGGACTGGGCACACAATACTCAAAAAAACAAAGTTGTCAGAAAAGATACCAGAGGGAAGAAAGGGCGGTGAGGAGGCAGTATTTCTTTTGGAAGGCATGATTCAATTTGCCATTCACACCTCTTCTAGATACACCTTTTATTTGTTTACTTGATCCATACCTACTCCCTTTGACCTTGTACCATTGAAACTTTGTTGTCAAGCAATCTCTCCTGCCCTCCAGCCTATCACAATGCTTCGGCTATGTTCTTTTTCCCATCTTCCCAGTTTTCACTTGCTCAAAACCATTACATTTCTAACTTTTCCCAGTTCTGATGAAAGGTCACAGAACAGGTGCTGCGTGACATACTGAGTATTTCCAGCACTTTTTTTCGGATTTTATTTCCTCTAATTAAATGTTCCGAAGAGTTGTTGGTACCTGCTGAAAATCAGTCTCAGCTTTGACCCCGAGATGAGCTTCCAACGCCATCATTAAGTCTGTCGATTTGTGCCCCAACCCCATTCCCCACTACCACCACCACAGCTCATCCGCTGCTGAAACCCGCATCCATTCCTTTGTTGCCCCTAGATTTGACTCTTCAATACCCTCCTGACCAGCTTCCCATATTCTACCCCCCATAAACAGCCAAACTCTGCCACGCGTGTCCTTACTGGCATTAAGTATTCCATCACCCCTGTTCTCGCTGACCTACGTTGTCTCTCGGTTAGGCAACAGCTCGATTTTAAAGTTGTCATACTGCTTCACATATCTCCACATGTCATCGCCCAAACCTATCTCTGTAACCTCTTCCAGCTCCATCATACTCCAAGATACTTGACCTAATCTGGCCCCATAAATATTCACATTTTAATCGCTCCAATTTTGATGGCCAAGTCTCCAGCTGCCTAGGCCCTAACTCAGCGATTTCCCTATACGTCTCCCTTCTTTTTCTTTCTTCATTTAAAATGCTCTTTAAAAGTTAAAATGGTTATGGAATTAACACTTGGGCAGAAATCCTTACGAGCGGCACTAATAATAAGGGTCGGATAATAAATCTCCTGGAGCTCGGGAAGTGTCAGCTATACCGGTTGCTCTTTGACCAAGCTTTTGGCTATTTAACCTCAGCTGGGTCTATGTAGTTTAGTGTCAATCTTTCTGAATAACCTGCCTCTGAATTGCGGTTGGACATTTTGCTAAACTAAAGATGCAATAATAATGCAAGTTGTTGCGTTGCTTTCAATATATATTTGGAAGTCCGCACTGAATCTTCTTCTACTGGCAACGCGTACTACATTCCAGAGCATAACAAATTGCTGCAAGATATATTTCTCCTCATAGTCCTCCTGCATTTGTTTAACAATTACCTTAACTGCCATCCCCTGCCTCCCCCTCCCCCTGCCCCCACGCCGCCCCCGCCCCGCCAGTGGTTACATCCCCTCCCGGACTATTGTCTCAAAGCCCATTATGATTTTGAACGATTCCATCAGATCTCCTGTCAACATTACGAACATACAAACAAGGAGCAGGAGAAGGCCATTCAGCCCAGCGAGCCTGTTCTCTGCTCTAATTAGGAAATAAAACGGCTCTCCTCTTCTCTATATATAACTAAAATCCATGTTAAAGGAGAAGTTCAGGGATTAGAGTTTGGTCTTATGTGAACTGCTTTTAGTCCGCTGCTGAAAGTGAGAAAATAAGCATAAGAAAGGTTTAAGAATGAGTTATTTGGAATGTTTCTCTGAAACAGTATTTGCCGACGGGTTCCCAGGAATTGTGCCAATAACTCCAGTCAGTCCCAACCGATTGTAAACCTTTAGTTACTAATAGTTAAATCACAATTACAGTGATGGAGCTACTGGAATCTTGTCGCACGGGCCCCCGGTCTTCTATTAATATTTAAGCGGATAACTCAGGAATGTTTCAGCGCTTAGAGCAGGTAAATGGTTACAACTAACTCAGGATGAGGTCCATGGTTATTTATGCACGGCAAAGATTCCGGCTGATGCACACACATTTTTCGGGGTGTCTGGGAATGTGTCGGCATTTTAAATAATACGTCCATACAACATTGATTGCCATGGGTCTGCAGAAATGAGTGAAGAATTTTAGCGGGAGATCGTCTACATGGTTTGGTTTCACTGCGTGAGAGTTTGATATTTCTATGAAATTTCATGACCACAATCTATCCCAGAAATAATCACAAATCTGTCAATAAATGGTTCTGGGTTCACCCAAAGCTGTCAGATTGCGGAGCTCACATACTTGTTGCATCAGTGGGCTTTTCTTTTGAAGCGAGGGGCGTGGGGTGGGAAATGGGGGAGGTGGGGAGGATTCATTTCCTACCTGACTAATAGCTGGCTGCACCTATTTTAGATATTGCAGCAAGTTGCGTGAAGGAGATAAACTGTATATGTCTGATCAATCATTGTCAATAATGTTAGCCTGTGACACACTACTAGTTACAGCTTTCCAACCCAAACATGACCCATCTATCCCTACCCCCCTTTCCTATTAACTAACCAATCCTCTATCCATTCTAAAATGTTACCTACCGCATCACGAGCTCTTATTTTGTGTGCTAACCTTTCGTGGCACCTCATTAAATGCCATTTGGAAATCTAAGTACACCACATCTACAGGTTTCCTTCTTGTCACTTCCTCAAAGAACTCTAACAAATTGGTCAGACATGATTTCCCTTTCACAAAATTAGGTTAACTCTGCCTAATTATATAATCATTTTCTAAATGCCCTACCATTACTTTCTTAATCATGGATTTTAGCATTTTCCTTAGGCTTAACTGGCATATAGTTTCCTCCTTTCTGTATCCTTCCTTTCTCAAGTAGATTTATTACATTTGTAATTTTTCAATCAGATGGGACCTTTCCAGAAGCTAGGGAATTTTGGCAGATTGCAACCAATGCATCTACTATCTGTGCAGCCATTTCTTTTAAGATCCGAAGATGCAGGCCATCAGGTGCATGTGACTTGTGAGATTTCAGTTCTAATAGTTTTCCTAGCACATCTCCCCTGGTCATGAGCCTTCCCCCCACCCCCCACCCCCACCCACCAGCAGCACCACACACCCCATCCCTCACACCCTCCCAACACCCCCACACACAAATACACATTATTGGTTTAAAGCCCTACCACCCTAGATATACGACTCACCAGAACAATGGGTGCAGCATGGTTCAGGTGAAGATCATCCCAATGGCACAGCGCCCACTTTCCCCAGTATTGGTTCCACTGCTGCATGAATTGAAACCCATCTCTCCCACACCAATCTTTGAGCCATGCATTCAACTCTCTAATCTTATTTACCCTACACCAATTTGCTCGTGGCTTAGGTCATAATCATTACCTTTGGGGCTCTCCTTTCTATTTCTTTTCCCCTAGCTGTTCATAATCCTTTAGCAGAGCCTCTTTCCTAGTCCTGTGAGTGTCATTGGTACCCACATCGACCATGGCAACTGGATCCTGCCCCTCCCACTTCAATTTCCTTCCCAGCCCTGAACAGATGTTCCAAACCCTGACACCAGACAGGCAACACAACCATCTGGACGTCTGGTTTTGGCTGCAGAGAACTGTGCCAATACCCAATTATACTGTCCCCTGCTACCAATATATTCCTATTAACTCCCCCCAACTTAAATGGTGCCATAGTCAGTTCGTTCATCCTACCTGCAGCCCCTGCTCTCGGTCAGCTACAAGAACCTGCACAGTCGGATAGTTGCAAGGCCTGAGCCTCCTCATCCACTTCCATCTTCTTAATCACCATGCCTGCCTTTCTCACAGTCACACCTTCCTGCCCCTGACAACAGACAAAATATGAAGAACCTAGACTAGGGGGTCTGACTTCCTTCTGGGACAAAGAATCTAGTTAACATTCCCCCATCTTGATGCATCACATTGTAGTGAGCTCGGACTCCAGCTCATCAACTCTGAGCCAAAGTTCTTCGAGCTACAGGTACTTATGCTTCCCATGGATCACATCGGCTCCCACGCGCCATCAGCCGCAACACATCATCGGCCCTGTCTTCCTTATTATGTTATGTTTAACTGAAGAGGTTTCAAATATTTTTAATTTCCCAGCTCCTAAAGTTATGCGCACCCTGCATGAAATACTCAGCAACCAATCACTTACCTTTTGCCCTGTGATAACATACACACATTCACATACATAAGCAGACGTGCACGCAACTATACAAACACAAACATACGCACACATAAAGTCAGACACACATACACACACAAATGTATACACGCAGACACACCCGCATATCCTTTTGAGAATCTCCATGTTTTATTTCACGCCCAGAGTTGCACTTATATTAATCCTGTAAGGATTTATGTCAAGTGACATTGTGCTGCAGTAGGTAGCATCTCTAACACCTGAGCCAGGCACTTCAAGTGCGAGTCCACCTTGAGGAGCTGATAGCCCAGGAAGGTGTGGCCACACAGGTGGAGTGTGAGTATGCAACATACGCCAGTGGCAGGCAGTAAGAGTGGGAGGGATTCCTGGTTAAAGAGGGTAGCAACAAAGCAGAATGTGTGATGAATTTAATTACAAATTTAACACAGGAGCGCGAAAGACATCGCCCTCTTTACCTAATAATATCCCTCCAATGAATATTGTATCCCAAACAGTTGCAACGTGTCCAGTAATTCAAACCAACTGGCCAAAACAATATGAGACCTTGAGAATAGCCAATTGATGGATGAAAGGAGGCTCATTTTAATGAATGCTATCAGAATTGTTTGGTTTTGGTGGTTTTGAAATCACTTTCAGTGCTAATGAAACTCTGCCACCACAGGGACCTAACTTGGCTGTCATAATCTGTTATTTTTTTGTTTCAGAAAAAAAATCTAATGAGGAAACCTCAATGTTCCCATGGAGATCACACGAAATATAAATTTAAGGCTCTGGAAATGTACCATCTCAGAGTTTAATTCGAGGAGAATGCTTGCAGCACGGAGGGACAGATCACCTCACACAGAAAAAGCATCTTCTGATTGACAGGATCACTAAAATATATTACATGATCCTCACCGTCATTGGTATTCCTGGTAAGAACCGACAATTGTCGTGCAAATGTGTGTTGTCAGCTGCCTTCTGAATTTGCTCATTCACTGATATATTCTGACAGTTATGCAATCACCCGATATCGTTTCGATAAGTAGGATGTCCCAAACTTCATATTCTGTTATAACTTTATCTTATTTAAATTCATGCTTCTGTTTACATCTTGTGGCCAAGTTAAATTGTCAAATTTAGTGGAATTCCTCATAACCTTGCCCCCACATAAAGTATGGATGTTACTGTTGTGGAGATTCCCGCCTACCCACCACCCCCGCGCCACACCACCTCCCCCGCCACCCCCACACCCCCCCACACACACACACACACACACACACACACACACACGCACACACACACACACACCGCATCCCAATCCCCATCTCACCCCATTAATGTCTATCTGCATGTCTTCTATTCCTCTCTCCCTCATGTATCTAACTTCCTCTGATATAGATCTATGTTGCTCCCTTCAAATACTCCACTTTCACTGTGTAAAGAGTTCGCTCCTAAATTCTTCACTGCATTTATTTTTGGCTAGCTTACAACGATAAATGGAAATATATTCTCCACGATCATCCTATCAACCTCCTTCATCATGTTAAGGTCACCACTCAGCATTCTCTTATCCGGAGATCCCAAGCCTATTCAATCTCTTTCTGATAGTTATAACCTTACAGTTCTGATAAAATCTCAGTTTAAAAAAAAAAGTTGCACTTTCCCCAGGGTCTTGATATACTGTTTTTGCAATATGCATACCAGAACTCTGTGCACGGTGTGCTGAGCGTCATATAACCAAAATTCCAAAAGGTTAAATATACCCTTTCTGCTTTTCAATTCGATTATTTTTCTTAAATTGTTCATGGGGTGTGGGCGTCACTGACAAGGCCACCATTGGTTGCCCATCCCTAATTGCTCTTGAACTGGTTGCTTGCTAGGAAGAAAGTTGAGCCAACCACATTGCTGTGGGTCTCAGGTCACATGTAGGCCAGACCAGGCATATTTCCTTCCCTGAAGGACATTAATGAACCAGATGGGCTCTGACAACATTAGATGATAGCTTCATGGTCACTATTACTGAGCTTAGCTTTATATTCCAAACTCTGAGTTGAATAAAAATTCCACCAGTTGCAGTGGTGGCATTTGAACCTATATCCACAGATCATTAGGCTGGGCTTCCAGATTATTAGTCCAAAGACATTGTCAGTCCACCATCATCTAGCCTATTCCTGTAGCAAGGAATTCCAATGTTTTTTTTGTGCCTACTGGTCTTGTTAATCTGCGTTGCTTCTTCAAATGATTTGTGGCTCTGTGCTGCAGAAACATTGTTTACCCTTTGCCCTATTCAGATGTGTTTTTTTTCTCCAAATACCTTATTCTTCCTGCCAAGATGCCACATGTCACACTTGGTAATATTGAAATTAATTTGCCGTTGAGACTCCCATCCTAGTAGTTTGTGGATCTCTTCAGGCATCTCCTTGCATTCTCCCTCTCTATTATTTTAATTCCCATTTTGGATTCCTCTGCTAATTTGAATTTATGTTCCTGATACCCAAGAGCAAATTGTTTATGCAAATGATAAGCAACGGTATCCCCAGCACTGAAAGTTGTAGAACATCACATCTCACATTGTGTCAAACCGAGTAAATACCTTAAACCCCCACTCCATGTTCATTTTTGTTGGTTACAGTCTAGATATCCCTTAACTTCACTTGCACTGAGAATAGTCGGGAGTCTGCTATATTGTACCTTATTGAAAGCCCTTTCAAAGCTCAATATATTGCATCTAGAGCATTACCATCATCTTCTCTTTCTGATACACATTGAAAGAATTCAGCAAGGTGGGTTGAGCATGACATTCCCTTATGGAACATGTGCTAACCAAACTTCTTTATATTTTGTGCTTCTAGATTTGTCTTTTTCCATGTTACATCTTTCTGTAAGGATTCCAGTTTCTTTGCTAACATGGTCATTAAGGTGACTACTCTGTAGTTCCTTAAATATATATTTTCTGTTTTAAATACAGGAGTAACATTAGCTGCCCACCAGTTCTCTGGCACTATTCCCATCTCTACTGATTGTTATGAAGATGGAATCCCCCTTTCACCCTCTTCTCCACATCCACATGTTCACGCTGCTACCGTTGTCCCACATGGTGACCTTCTTCTTTCCCTCGGAGGTTGGATGTGCACTCGCACTGTGCATTTCAATTTCTGCCCCTGTCAATCCGTCCCTCAGTCATGCAAAGTTCAATAAACCCAAGTTGTTCTCAAACAGGCAGTAAGCAGGATTGTGCCTGGCCTGCACCATTTAGTCATTGCCAAGCCATTTTCCCTCCACCATCTGAAGGTACCATTTGCAACCGTCTCCACTCACTCACCATTACGCTGGAATACCGCTCTCCCCCAGCAGCTCTGAGCTGGTAATGGATACCCTCGCAGGTTCCTGACCTAATTTCCTGTGCAGTGCCCTTATTGCAAAATACAGGAATGTGGACCGAGGGTATGAATACTGGCTTATCCCCACACTCAGCTGGCACCGCGATCACATCATGTATGGGGCCTAACAGTTCTGCATTTATTCCAAGTTAACTCACGCACCCTCCATATTCCATGCACAACAATCGACCCTACTTTGGGGAGACCAAACTCACACTTGGATGATCTCTTTGCCAGACACTTCTATTCAGTCCGCCATTGAGGCAAATGTTATTCAACTCTGACCTCTCTGTCCTCGGCCATATGCACTGCTTCACTGAAGCTTAACGAGGAACAGCCCCTTATCTCAATGAACCATTTTACTGTCTGCTGGACTCAACACTTGTTTTTTTTTCGTATATCGTAAACAACATTCTTTCTCAGATGGCACGTGCCGGTGATGGAGGATGACTGCATAGAGCCCTTGGGAGTGGAGGAGATATAGGCTGCTGTTTGTGGTAGGGATAATCCATTAACACCCAACCAGCCAGATGATCCTCACTCCTGGGGTCTATCTACCTTTCCCAGACTCATTCTAGGGTCACTGCAGCATTTTCTTCTCTTGATCAGATTTCCCACCTGTCATTCATGATCTATTACTCTGCTGGAAACACTTATACCTCCTCTGGACCTAACTCCTTTTTTTTAACCTGTCATTTTGTGCCATTATCCCTTTTACCATTAATTCATTCCTGCCCTCTGCTCAATCATAGATCTTCCCCTTTGCTCTTTCCTTCCCTAATGGTCATTCCTGTGCCTCCATGATTACTTTCAAACAGTTAATCTCTAATATTGCATCCAGTTCTGATTTAAAAAGTTATCAGCTTGAAAGGTTAACTGTTTCTCTCTACAGTTGGTGGCTGACCTGAATGTTTTCAGCATTGTTTTTCTTTTTTAATTTCATTCATAACTGTTCCTTCACTGCCACTGGGTTAAAACCCTGGAACTCCCTCCCTAACAGCACTGTGGGTGTGCCTACACTACGTGGACTGCAACTGTTCAAGACAGCTCGCCCGCCACCTTCTCAAGGGCAATTGGGGATGGGCAATAAATGCTGGCCAAACCAGCGACCCCCAAATCCCATGAATGTTTTAAAAAGTCCTTTTGGAAATACTTAGAAATTGGTGATAACATGGGTGGTTTACATAGGCAGGGAGCAGAGTTTCAAACAAGAATCCTGGGAAAAAAATCAACACAGAATGTGCTGGAAATACTCGGTAGGCCCAACAGCAGCTGTGGAGAGAGAAATCAAATTAAAGTTTTGAGTCCAATATGACTCTTCTTCAGAAGGTGGAAGTGTAATGGATTTGGTGCCATTGAAAGGGAGGGGGGAGGGAGAACAAAAGAAAAGGTCTAGGATAGGATAGAGGATAGGAGAGATTAAATGATAAAGATGTCACAATAAAAACCCTGAACATTTTGGCTTCCCACTGCTGGGGAGTCATCACAGTGACTCTTTTGCCTTTGATAGATCGCCCATCAGAAGCAGCTTTATTGAAAACCTGATGTCCAGGTGGGTAGGGACAAGCTGCAGGACCAGATAGATGCAATCCAGGGATCCGGGTATGTGACCAACCCCACAATGATCCAATTGTAAACTGGGTTTTCCAATCCCAGGGAGCAAGGGCCTTTAACTGGGAGGGAGCAGATGGGGAGTGAGCTTGGAGGAGAGGCGAGTGGACAACCGGAAGCACTGTTGCTCCTTCTGGCCCAAAAACAGTGCTGTAAAAGCACTTGCCTTATCTCCAGTGCTTTCCTCATCTCCCTTCAGCTGTGGGAGTTGCCCAAGGCCTGAGAAACTAGGCCCAACAAAGTTAAATCAGCCTCATTTAAAGTATGTACATTGCCAACGTGCACCTTGGGTTCCTTCCCCTTCCATTCCACCCCTTGTTCAGCCTAGAAGGAGGACAGTTTGGAGGCCGGCTGGGGCGAGGGTTTAAGGTTTATGAAACTTTAAACCAGACACAGATAAAGAATGTTTGCTTTGAAATGTCCAACCTCTTTCCCCTTGTCTTTGTTTTTGTGTGCAGTTAACTTAGTTACAATTCTGATCCTGTCTCGGGGAAAGTGTGGGCTTTCTACGTGTACCACTTGCTACCTGGTGGCCATGTCAGCGGCAGATTTAATGGTCATTATTGCTGAGGTCATGCTGCATCACATCAATGGCTATTATTTCCCAATAATGATTTTCCTGAACTTCACCCCTGTGTGCAGTGTTCGAGCTGTCCTGAGTCGCGCAGCCACAGACTGTTCTGTCTGGTTCACTGTTGACTTCACTTTTGATCGGTTTGTGGCCATTTGTTGCCAGAAGCTGAAGACAAAATATTGCACTGTGAAAAGTGTGTTTGTGGTTTTAGCAACAACCTGCATCCTGCTCTGTTTGAAAAATATCCCCTTCTACTTTACGCTTGAACCTTCAGAGATAATCGACAATGTCCCATCGTTCTGTCATACAAAACCAAGCTATTTTACCGAGCCCGGATAGGTGGGATTTGACTGGTTTGACACGCTTTTAACCCTATCGCCTCCATTTGTTTTAATCTTTTTGGTCAATATTCTGACAGTCAGACACATTTTAGTCGCCAGCCGAGTCCGTAAGGGACTGAGAGGTCAGAGCAAGGGAGAGAATCGCAGTGACCCAGAGATGGAGAGCAGAAGGAAGTCTATGATTATACTCTTCACCATATCCGGCAGCTTCATACTCCTGTGGTTGACATATGTTGTATATTTCCTATATATCGTTGCAGGAATAACTCCCAATTATTACAGGTATTCTTTGTACACCTTTCAGCAAGTCGGATCTATGCTGCAGAGTTTGAGTTGCTGTACAAACACATTTATTTACGGGGTGACTCAGTCCAAGTTCAGGAAGCAGTTCAAGAGCCCGGTGAAAAATCCGGTTACATCCATTATTCAATTCATGAATAAACGAAACCACTGAGAACAGCGCGGAGCAGAGCCCCAGCATTTCCCAGTCCAGAAATGTTACATTTCATTCCCGGCTTCCATCAATCAACCTGAAGATACAGCCAGCAACAAATGAACCACTGTGTCCAGGACAAGGCACAGTGGCTGACTGCAGAGTTGGACATTTTCTTCTGGGACTGGATCACTTCATTTTTGTATTCCACCTGAACTCTTCTATCAAAGAGACAGTTGACATATCTGGTGCAGCGATTCATTTGCAGCCTCCAAAGTAAGAGTCCCAATGCCCCGGCAAACAGAGCAGAGCTCGGACTATGCACCAGTGCTTCTCAAAAGGTTCCCCGTGTCCCCCCTAGGCGTCAGCCAGGAGATTTCAAGGAATCTGGTACAAATGGCTGAGACGTGCTAAAATTGTTTTGATATTGGTGTTCGGAGCCGGAATATTGCTGCCACCTCACAACTCCCCTGGAAATTGCAGCCAAGAACATGCGTCAGTGAACAAAGTTTCAGTGACTGCGTTAGTCACCTTAACGGTGCCCGCGACTATTTCTCGCCCTGAGTTGTACAGGGGCAGAGAACTGGTGCACGGAAAATTCAGTTTAAGCCGGCAGCCTATGTGATTGCGTCATAAACGGTTACAGCGCAAAAGGAGGTTATTCATCACATCGTGCCCTTGCAGGTTTGCTGCAAAAGCAACTCAACAAATCCCAGTCCACTGCCCTTGAATTTCTTTTTTCTCTTTAGGCGCTTATCCAGTTTGTCTTTCAAAGTCACGATTGAATCAGCTTCCACTGCACTCTCAGACAATGCATTCCAGATTCCGGAAGACTCCCTAGTCGTTTGGTCGCACAGAACCTGAGTATTGCTGAAAAAAGAGACATACTGTCAAAGCTTTTCATCTTGCACTCATCAGGACAATTGGCAAGAATACCAATAGTAGAGGGGGCAATTTATACTGCATGGGAAGAGAATGCTGATGAGTTGGCAAGTGGACTCTGATTGGTAGAGGCATTGCCATGGAGAATGCACCAGGGAACAGTTAACTGCCCAGCTTTTGTTCAAATTCAAACCGGGCAGGTCAACTCTGGTCAAGGCATTTCCATGGGGAATTAACCAGGCAAAGTACAGGCCACACTCAACCAGCATGTGCTTGCAAAACTCAAAACATATGGTCCAGCATTAGATGTGATTAGACAACACCTGCTAAACAATACTTTTTGTGATGAGAATTGCACTGAAAGCCAATTTAGGATTATCAGTCGGACTTGCAGCGTGGCTCGATTATGCAAGCTAGAAACCACAGATCTACCCACACAGGGCCCTGTTCTTTGTAGGCATGTCCATGCATTGTGCCTTTTTCAACTAAACAAAAGCTTGGGGGTGTGGGGGCGGTGGGGGGGGGGGTGGGTGGGTGGATGGGGGGATGGTGGACCAACCATTCCCTGGTTCATTCCAATGGCAATGCCTTGCCCAATCAGAGTGGACCTGCCTGGTTTGAACTTGAACACAAGCTTAGCAGCTAACTGTTCCCTGGTGCATTCTTCATGGCATTGCCTCAACCAGTCAGAGTCCTCTTGCCAACCAATTAGCATTCCCTTCTTATGTGGCATAAATTTTTGTTCCTTTTACTATCAGCATTCTTGTGAATTTTCCTGATGAGTGCAAGATGAAAAGCTTTGACAGCATGTCTCTTTTTTCAGCAATGCTCATTCACCTTTGGTTCTTTTGCTTATTACTTTAAACTAGTGTCCATGGGTTCTAGACTCTTCTGTCACTGGGAACAGTTTCTCTCTATCTGCTCTGCCAAATCCTTCATGATTTTGAACAGCTCTATCATATCTCTTCTTCATCCTCTCTTCTCCAAGGAGAACAACCTCAGCTTCTCCAATCCATCTATGTAACTGAAGTCCCTCATTCCTGGAACCATTCTCATAAACTTCCCTGCACCCTCACTCAAGCCTTCACATTCTTTCTAAGTAAAATGTGGTGCCCAGGATTGGACACAGTACTCCAGTTCAGGCCAAGCCAATCTTTTTTAGAAGTTCATCATAACTTCCTTGCTTTTTTACCGTGTCTTTATCCACAAAACTCAGGATCCCATATGCCTTTGAACAACTTCCTCAACCTGCTCTGCCACCTACATTGCTTTGTGCATATATACCCCCAGGTGTCTCTGTACCTGCCCCCTCCTTTGTAACCTTTCATTTATATTGCAGCTTTTCATTTTCCCTACCAAAAGATACCACTTCACATTAAAACATATAAGATCCTGAGGGGCCTTGACAGGGTTGATGTAGACAGGATGTTTCTAAAGATCTAGGGGTCACCATATAAAAATAAGGGGTCGTCCATTTATTAGAGAGATGAGGGTGTTGTTTTTTCCCCGTGGTCATGAGTCTTTGCAATGCTCTTCCTCAAAAGGCAGTGGAAGCAGAGTCTTTGAATATTTTTAAGTCAGAGGTAGATGGATTCTTGATAAGCAAGGTGATGATAGGCCTTTGGGGATAGGCGGGAATTTGGAGTTGAGGTTACAATCAGATCAGCCATGATCTTATTGAATGGTGCAAAAGGCTCGGGGGACTGAGTGACCTACTCCTGTTCCTAATTGATGTTTTTTTATGTTCACACTTCACTGGATTACATTTCAACTGCCATGTTTCTGCCCAATCCACCATCCTCTCTATGTCCTCTTGAAGCCTATTATTAATCTCCTCACCGTTCAGAACCCTTAAGTTTTTTGTGTCATCTGAACATGTTGAAATCATACCCTGTACCCCCAAGACAGGCTGCACTCCCAACCGTGGTTATATCTCTTTGTCATATTGCCTGATTGTATGAAGTGAAGTGATAGTGATTCATTTAATGAATTGAGCAGCAATGTTAGTTTTGGGGGACCTTTTGAAATATATTCTAAAGAATATTAATGGCAGAATTATGTAAGCATATTGCCCACAACTTGTCAGGTGAGGTAACTAGCCATAATCCGTAAAGCATCATACACGTCTTTCTTCATTGGAGAGAGGTATGTTATTTTTAGCTTGAGGAGCACCACTCTGAAAGCGTGGGGCAGGCTGCCATAAGCCAGTATGAAGATTAAACCTACAATGTTGGCATAATCCTGCTATGCACTCTAGCCATCTGAGCTAACCAAGCACCCACCGCAACATCATGTAAATAATAGGAAGCAGAGATGTTTAGGTTCTAGGCTGAGTAACATGAATTCCAGTCACTGAGCACCAGCATTGAGCCGCTACACAATATAAGACTCTTGATCCAATAATGTAGTCTAAATGAGGTATTGAACAGATGTAAAATCAAACTTCTACAATCCTGAGAAAATGATCATTTTAATATCTGCTGGGAATGACAGATGGGACAAATCTCTGGATCTGAGAGGAATGATGTGAAGTGGGAGCTAATTCATTTGCAGGTTTTTTTGTAGAGCTGGCTGTTCCACATGAAACATTATCACTTCCTCTCCATCACTTACTGTTAAAAGATCATCCCACAATGCAAATGCAACCCACAGCTTCTCTCCTCCATCATAAACCACCTTCTTAAACTGGTCCCCTCTGCACCTTCAACATTACCTGTAACAATATGTGGCGGGAGTTCAAGGACTATGTTTCTGTCACATGGATCTGATGAGTTTTGTAGCTGGTGTTTATGGAATTGGACCTTTCTGATTTTTTTGTTTGATTTTGTGTGTCGTGAGTCTGATGATTACTGTGCTGGTATTTGCACAGGCATGGTCACTCTGATGGGTTTGTCTGCTGGAGATGAAGAGGTCAAGAAGATGGCAGATGACATGTAATATAGAGAAGTGTGAAGTTATTCACTTTGGTGATAAGAATAGAAAAGCAGATTTTTTTAAAAAGGTGTGAAACTTGTAAATGTTGATGTTCAAAGAGACTAGGGTGTGCTTGTACAAGGAATGCAGAAAGTCAACATGCAGGAGCAGCAAGCAATTAGGAAGGCAAACGGCATGCTGTCATTTGTTGCAAGAGTATTGGAGTACAAGAATAAACAAGGCCAGATATAATTGTACACTGTTTTGGTGAGATCACATTTGGAATACTGTGTACAGTTTTGCTCTCGACTTTTAAGAAAGAATATCCTTGCAGTGGAGAGGGACATTGAAGGTTCACTAAGTTGGTGCCTGGGATTAGGAGATTGTCCTATGATGAGAGGCTGAGTAAATTGGGTTTATATTCTCTGGAGTTTAGAAGAATGAGAGATGATCTCATTGAAATCTACAAAACTCTGAGTGGGGGTTGATAGGATTAGGTCGGGGAAGCTAAAAGATGGTGGCACAGTCTCAGGACTGAGATGAGAAGAGATTTCTTCACTCAAGGGTTGAAAATCTTTGGAATTCTCTACCCCAGAGGGTTGTGGATGCTCTGTCGTTGATTACATTTAAAGTGGGATGGACAGATTTTTGGTCTTTCAGGGAATTAAAGGATATGGAGAGTGAGAAGTGGAGTTGAAGCCCACAATCAGCTATGATTGCATTGAATGGACGAGCAGGCTCTATGGGCCATATGGTCTACTCCTGCTCCTATTTTTTGTGCTCTTGTGTCTGGTGGGTTTGCCACTGTTGATTTGTTTTGTTGGGGAGAGAGGTGCTATTTTGCTGCTTATGTTCGTGGGATGTGCTGGATCTATTGGACTTTGCTGCTGGTGTTTGTGGGGGGTGTGCTAAGTTTAATGGGCTTTGTTGCTGATATTTAAAGGCTGTACTGCATCTAGGTGGTTTACCTTACTCTGTGAACTCCTACTTATTTCTCTTCCCCAGCAATATCCTGACCCGACGAAGGGAAGGGAGTCTTCCCTAAACCTTCAGTCTGAGGTGGCTGTGCAAGGCAGGGGCAGAGGTGGTGACTTCTGCCTCCAATGTCTTTGGTTCCAAGTTGCAGGTTTGGGGGTGGGGTCCTATTTCTCTTTTTTCTGTGGCATACCAGATGGATTATTTATAGAGGGTTGCACAGTAACCCTGAAGGATTAAATATTCCTCACAAACATGGGATAACCATCATCCACATCAGAATTGACCATGGCAGATGCTGCCACCATTTTCATACATGGAAGGTTAAAGCTAGTCTTTTTTCAAAACAAATTAAGAGCCAAGAGTGTGCTTACTTCCCAGTACTGAAATATTTAGCTATGTCATCAGGCAGAACATTTTTTTGTCTATTTTTCCCATCTTGCTCTCTCTGTCTCTCTCTCTGTCTCTCTCTCTGTCTCTGTCTCTCTCTCTGTCTCTCTCTCTCTCATCCATGTGTCTCTAAGGCTTATACCTGTTATATGTTCATGTGTATTTGTGTGCATCTCTGTGTGTATTTGGGTGGATATTTAAATATGTGTGTGTGTCTCTCACTGTTTAATATGAATCTGTATATGTTTATGTTTGTGTGTGTGCATGTGAAAGAGAGAAAGAATGTACGGTGTGCAATACACTGAAAATATCAAGGCACAAGATTAGTTTAGCATATCAAAGAAAAATGATGATTAGTAAGAACTAAATTAATGATTAAGTTAAGGGTCAGAGGTATGCCCTTCCCCTTGAGGCAGAGGCATTAAGAATATAAGCTTAAGTGGGTATGTAGAGGGACAAGGCTTGAAAGAATTAAATAACTTAAGCGTTGGCTGGAATTATAGTTCCTCAAAATTATCTTCGATGCCTTTAAGTCAAGTGGTGGCAAGTGAAGGATGTCTGATTTGCATGGGAATGTTCCGATTGCAGGTGAACGAAGGCAGAACCAATTTGAAACATGAGGCTGTCTGCCTTGACATTTCTTATCACTCCTAGATGTAGTCATGTATACTAGCTTTCAAATTGTTTATTATTATTGTCTAGTATTAAAGCTTTGCTTGGTTGCAGTTTAATAAGTTTGCTAGACTACAGTTTCACATCACTTATTAAAATTAGTAAAGGCAGTGCTGCTAAGTTAGGATTTCTTGACTGTTGAAATGACCATCAGTTTCAAGATTTCCATTAACTATTGAACAAAGGTGCCTAGCCCTTGTCTCTGTTTGGTCAAGGGCACCACAGTGATCTAGAAATCAACATGACATAATACTGCAAGGCAGTTTCTTTAAGATTGACCAAAATGTTAAGTAAGGTATTGTGAATAGACCTTGAAATGTTGCCAGTGAGTGAAACTTGCTGAATTGCATTAAACAGGTAAAGTAAGAATGTGTTAAAATACAAGAAATAAGACAAAGACCAGGCATGATAGAAATTTACTGGAGAGTAAATTACATGCAAGGCATTGTATGGGAAAGGGACCAAATCAGAGAGGAGAGGAAAAAGATTCCAAAAACAAGTGTATTAGAGCAGACGTTTTCTTCAATATTAGAGATTACATACCCACATTTGTTGTACTCCGTTGGTTGATTTTGCTCAGCTTGGAGATGCTTTGTATTCTGAAGTAGGAGAGAGAAGTGTTGCAACCTCAGCAGTGTATGGCTTTGCCACTAATCAAATGAATAATCACCATTTTAAATCCAATGATAAACCCCTCAAAATGAAACATCATTTGTCAGTCATAAGCCATATTCCCATCACTTTAGGATCCACCTGAAGCAGTCAAATATTCCCAGGTCTTTGTATCATCTGCAAACTTGAAGGTCATGTTTCAAACACCTCCATCCAGATCATTATTGAAAGTAATAAGCAGCAATGAACAACCTGTGATCCATAGAAAAACCATACAACCATAAAGTTATAGTGCAGAAGGAGGCCATTCGGCCTCATGTCTGCACCAGCCAAAAAAGGAGGAAAAAATAAACTAGCCACTCATTTTAATCCCATTTTCCATCTGGGACACCACTGGCAAACAGTGTCCAAACAGATCCAAATGCAACTCGAGGTATATTTTCTACTAAAGTACTCCCAGCTAGTTCTCAATCCAGTTCAATATATTACCATTAATATCAGAGGCTTCAATATTGTAGAGAACTCTCTCGTGAGGTACATTATCAAAGGAGTTTTTGGAAGCCTGAGTGGACAGTTTTACCTGGGCTTCCATCATCAACTATCTCCACAGCTTCGGATTGGGAACAATCAACCTTTTTGAAGCCATATTGAAATCTATGTTGAAATTAATTGGACAATCACACACCCATTTTGCAAGCTTATTAACATCTCTTTGCATTTGTAGCAGGCTTCTTCAGTATTAATTCTACCCTACAATTCTATATCTTCCACATTTTGTTAAATTGTGCTACTGAGTTGAAATCATTTATGTACTTGAACCAGATGTGTTTTATGAGGGGCTAATAGGATAATGGTTTAGTTATGCTAATAATTGTTTGGTAGTACAGAACTTGAATGTTGCTGAAAGAAGACACCTTGTTGAAACTTTTCATCTTGCATTCATCAGAACATACCAAGAATACCAAATTGTAAAGGGAACAACAATTTATACTGCATGAGAAGAGACTATTGATTGGTTGGCAATGGGGCTCTGATTGGTGGAGCCATTGCCATGGAGAACACACCAGTTAACTAATAACTGACAGTTCACTGCCAAGCTTTGTTTAAAATCAAACCAGGCAGGTTGACTCTGATTAGTCAAGACATTGCCCTGGGGAATGCACCAGGGAAAGCCTGTTGCCAATTTTGTTTAGTTGAAAAAATCACAATGTGTGTACATGTTCTTTCTGTCTGCAAAGGGCATGGCCCTGTTCATTAATATATGAAATTTGGTATTCTTGCTAATTGCCCTGATGAGTGCAAATCAAAAAGCTTTGACGACATGTCTTTTTTCAGCAATACTTTAGTTACACTATTAAAATTGCTTCTCTCTTGCTATACTTTACTACCAACCCTGCTCATCTGTATATATGATTGATGAGATTAAAAAAAGGAGGGCTGATATTGTTACTGTCGAGGATGATGCACACTGGACAAAACCAAGGCTGTGGGATAGGCAGCTGTGTTTGGTCCTCCCAAAACTGCTGTATGAGTAAACCTGCTGTAATTGAGAAATTTTGAGATATTTCTGTTTGCTGAAGGCTCTCCCCTACATGCTTGTAATAAAGATGCCCTACTTTTGCTCCAGACTTTGAGTGGTTTTTGTTCACAGCAGACTCCAAAGTGCAGCAATCACAACAACTTCTCACACTACCAGACCTATATTTTAATTCTTGCCATTACTAGGAAATGAGTCATAGGATATCACAGCACAGATGGAGGCCAATCGGTGCATTGTGCCCATGCCAGATTTTGATAAAGTTATTCTCCTCCTTTGAGTAAAAGTCAAGTAAGTATAATTCCAAAATATCCCATGTGTAAGAACATAAGAAATAGGAGCAGACCATATGGCACATTATCTGCTTCGGCATTCAATGGGGCCATGGCTAATCTTCAGCCTTAACTCCCCTTCCTGCCCACTCCACATATCCCTTGATTCCCTGAGAGATGAAGAATCTGTGGACTTCAACCTTGAATATATTCAATGGAGCATCCACAAGTCTCCAATACTAGTGAAGGAAGTGTTGACTTGGTTGGACAGAGTCTTGAAGTACCTGTTCAGGATGGTGTACTGGGCCTCAGCAAGTTTGTATTAGACTTGCAGAGGATGCAGTGCAGATTAACCAGAAAGGCACAATGGCTTCAAGGGGAATCACTTCTATTCCCTGGAGCATTGAAAATTGAGGGTTGATCTGATCTGACCAAAATGTTTATTATATGTAGGGAAAATTATGTTTTATGTTTAGTTTTAGTTTAGATCACACAAGCAAAGTATATTGGTCAGTTACCCTTGTAGTATACTATCCTTTTAAACTGTAACCAATAGAGGACACCAGCAGTTAATATCATTTGACTCAGCTTGTCTTCATTTGACAGAGAAAGGCACCATGTGATAGATGCAATGAAGTAACATACTAATGAGTTAATTACAGAACAACTGATGAAAAGGCCCTTGTTGCACTTATCTTCATATTACAGAGCCACATCAAGTTGCCACCTTCAAGGTTGAATGGGCAATCTTATACTCCCCATATCGTAGAACATTATCGGAACCAGGTGTTATCAGGAGAGGGAAGGTAGGAGGGAAAAAATAACAGCCGCTGTGTCCTAAATTAAGCTAGTTTTGCTTTGTAGTGTTTTAAAAGAAAGCAATTATATTTGGCACGATGGATTAAGAACTAACTTTTGTAACTGTTTAATCTTTTTAGACTTTTATCACTCAAGACTATGTATTAATTGAATGTATAAGGAGACTTTACTAACTAACATTTTAAACACTGATTACTGCTATGCACTTATATTTTATACACACTCTATATAACTTTTAAGTATTACCTATTTTGTAATCTTTTGTATTAGGCCTATATAGTTTTAAGGTTATAAGCAACTTTTCCAAATTATCCTTTTGTTTTAAAAGATAAAGTAACTCATTCCAATTACCACAACCACAGAGAGAAAAACATCACCCAGCAGATGACCTCTAGAGACAGTTGCTGATAAGAGTTCTGAGACGATGACCTCAGGGTATCATTCATGAGCACTCAATAGCATGCCTCCCTTTTCCTAAATAAATGGTCAAAGGAATATATCATAAAACACACTTTTGTTTTAGCAGGAAGTAACAGAAATAAACTCTAGTGAGAAGTAATATAAATTGATGGCGATCACCCTTGAGGCCAATCACAAACTGATCATACACCCCTTGGGCTAATCAGAATACAATAACATCATTGATCATCTGTGGGTATTGGCTTGGAAAGAGTTAATAAGCAACTGCTTTCACTGACCAACGCATGCTGAATTTGAAACTGAGGATG
Source organism: Carcharodon carcharias (assembly GCF_017639515.1). Classification (NCBI taxonomy): domain Eukaryota; kingdom Metazoa; phylum Chordata; class Chondrichthyes; order Lamniformes; family Lamnidae; genus Carcharodon; species Carcharodon carcharias. The sequence continues at coordinate 83,238,126 of NC_054485.1, forward strand.
GCTTATCAGCTGAAAGCAGAAAATCAGAAGCCAGAGAGAGAGAGAGAAAGAAGATTGTGTGTCAACCTGCATCAAAGCTGCACCGGGAAGCAAGAACTGTAATACGTCTGAACCGACTGTCTGCCCCTTTTCCATGGCTATGTTAGTGGTCAGGTGTCCCTGGAGAGGGGGCATCTGCTGGCACTATTGATGCCTTCTGTGCTCGGTGGGCACCGCAGTGTCTGGGATGTTGTATTGACCTTAATCACATTTTGGTTTAATGTTTCTAAGTTTCCTTTAAATTTTGTCTTTGTTTTTGCAGTTTCCCTTTAAGGGGCTGCTTTTTAATTCGTCCCCAATTTTGTTAATTTAGTTTATTTGGTTGACTCAAAAGAATTGTAAAGTCACTGCCCTACTGTGATAAGTATTCACTTACAGCATACTAGCATACTAAAGTTTCCTGATTTACTTCACTAAACTGTCCCCTGTTGCCTCAAATGAACAAAATTGGAATTCAAGTTCAAAAGAACTTACAAATATAAAGGATTCAGTAGTGTTCATACACTGAACATTTTCCTCTGGAAGGGAGATCAAAAATGAAGGAAATACTCACTTAACATTCACTTGGCATTACAGAATTTGGATATTGCTGAAGAGAGAGACATGTTGTCAAAGCTTTTCCTCTTGCATGCATTAAGACAGATGCAAGAATGCCAAATTTCAAACAATCACAACAATATACTACAGGAGAAAAGGGTGCTCATTGCTTGGCAAGTCAACTCTGATTGGTCAAGGCTTTGCCATGGGGAAAACAAAGGGGAGCTACAGGCTCCCTAAATTCCAGGGTAATTCAAAAAAAATACACAAGGCCTTCTCGCAGGCTATATGTGACGTTTCAAGGGTGAATTCGCCCTTGGTCCCCATGTATTTTGAACTCTGCAGTACAAGGCTTTGGTGAGACCATAAAGTATTGTATAATATTTTGGTCACCCTACTTAAGGAGGGACATACCTGCATTGGAGGCAGTTCAGTGAATGTTCACTATGCTGATTCCTGGGATGAAGAGGTTATCGTATGAGGAAAGGTTGAGCAGGTAGGTTCTATACTCATTGGAATTTAGAAGAATGTGAAGTGATCTTATTGAAACATAGAACATTCTGTGGGGTCTTGACAGAGTAGATGCTGAGACAACGTTTCCCCCATTGGGGTATCTAAAGCTAGGGGTAACAATTTCACAATAAGGGAACTGCCTTTTAAGAAGGGCATGAGGAGGAAAATCTTCTCTCAGAGGGTTGTTAGTGTTTAGAATTCCCTCCATCAGTGAGCAGTGGATGTTGGGCCAGTGAAGGCGAGTTAGACAGATTTTTGATTGATAAGGGGACCAAGGCAGGGAAGTGGCTAAAGCCACACTAAATCAACCATAATGTTAGTGACTGATGGAGCAAGCTCAAGGAGCCAAACAGCCTGCACCTTGCCAAATTTCTTATGTCTTTGTGTTGTGATGTTCTTATCTAACCTCGTGCTGTTCCTGCCCTGGGAGTGTTTTATGGGGACAGTGCAGAGGGAGCTTTACTCTGTATCTAACCCTGTGCTGTACCTGTCCTGGGAGTGTTTGATGGGACAGTGTAGAGGAAGCTTTACTCTGTATCTAACCCCGTGCTGTACCGTCCTGGGAGTATTTGATGGGAGCAGTGTAGAGGGAGTTTTACTCTGTATCTAACTCGTGCTCTACCAGTCCTAGGAGTGTTTGATGAGGGCAGTTTAGAGAGAGCTGTAATCTGTATCAAACCCATGTTGTACCTGTCCTGTGAGTGTTTAATGCAATAACATAGAGCGAGCTTTACTCTGTCTCTAACCCGTGCTGCACCTACACTGGGATTGTTGATGGGACAGTGTCAAGGGAGCTTTACTCCATCTGTAACCTGTACTGTTCCTGTACTGGGATTGTTTAATGAGGTCAGTGTAGAGGGAGCTTTATCCTGTATCTAAACCTGTGCTATACTTGTCCTTGGAGTATCTGATGGGACAATGTAGAGGGAGCTTTACTCTGTATCTAACCTGTGCTGTACCTGTCCTGGGACTGTTTGATGGGACAGTGTAGAGGGAGCTTTACTCTGTATCTAAATTTGTGCTGTACCTGTCTTGGGAGTGTTTGATGGGACTATGTAGAGGGAGTTTATCATGTAGCTAAACCTGTGCTGTACCTATGCTGGGTGTGTTTGATGGGACTATGTAGAGGGATAGAAATTGTGTTGCTCACCTGACTTTGGATTTTATGTTGGAGCAGCAAACAGTGATCTTAATAAGTATCTAACCAACACTATACCGGCAATGGGAATGTTTCAGTGTTAGACGTAGTTAGTAGTCTCCATGTCAGAATATTGTGTGTTCAAGCGCCACTCCAGGCTCTTGAACATAACAATCAAAGCTGACTCTCCCAATGCTGCGAGTGCTACACCATCAGAGCTGCTGTCTTTCAGAGGAGATGTTAAACTGAAGTCCCACCTGCCCTCTCAGGCAGTCATAAAAGATTCCTCAGTCACTATGTCAAAGAAGAGCAAAGGATTTATCCCTGTGGTCAATATTTCTTCCTTAATTAACATAAAATACAAATTCCTGGTCATTAGCACATATGCTGTTTGTCAGAGCTTGCTGTGCTGCAATATTTCCCACATTACAGCAATGGCTACAGCTTGAAAGCACATCATTGGTTGTAAAGTGCTGTAAAACATCCAGGTGTTACGTAAGGCACTGTTGTGGGACAAATGCCATTCAGGGTCTGGAGATGGTTAAAGTCAGAAGTTCTTGATTACAATCATGCAGGGGAAAAATTCAAACTGCAGAATCTCTCAAAAAGCAGTTACAATAAGATACATTTATACATAATACAGCCTTAGCTGGCTACATGCCAGAGCTTATTTTGACTCCTCATGCTCTTCAACATGTCCCTGCTAAGCATGTCCTATCATTGTTTCACAATCCAGCAAGCTAGTGAAAAGGTATGAAATGTAAAAAAAATAAAAACCGTTCAGATTTATCAGCTACAGTAACTTTATCTCTAATAAAACTCGAGAAAAGCAGGTCAGGTGTGTAAGCTAAGGGTTATGGCAAAATACAGCAAAGGAAAGAGCTTTTATCAGTATAATTCACTTTACAATGCAAAGTAATCACATTAGCCCTTTCTTTCCCACATCAGTGTTGTATAAATGCAAGTCTATTTTAAAAAGTTTGTTGAGGGAACTTTATATCTAACCCATGCTGTCCTGGGAATTCCTGATGGGTCAGAGCAGAGGGAGCTTTACTCTGTATCTAGCCTGTGCTGTACCTGCCTTGGGAACGTTGGATGGGACAATAAGCAGGAAGCTTTATTCCACACCTAACCTGTGCATTATCTTGCCTGGTCGGGCAGTGTAGAGTGCGCATAATTCTGTACCTAACCTATGTTGTACCTGCCCTGAAAGTTTATTGCTTTACGTTTTAAATGACAGCTTGTTCTTTCTCTACCTTTGAAATGGATACTATCGCATCTCTACATTTAATATGGTTGTCAACGTATACCTGGTAATGTGGTTTATCACTGGGTGTGCAGTATATAAACAAGGATGTGGTTTATCATTGGGTGTGTGGTTTATTACCTGTTGTGCATCTTATTACTGGAAGTGCACTTTATTTCTGGAGTCTGATATATTATAGGGAGTATGGTCTATCTGTGGATGTGTGTTTTTTAGCGGGTGTACAGTTTATTTCTGGGTGTCTGATATATTATAGGGTATACACTTTATTTCTGGGCATGTGGTTTATTACTGGGTGTACAGTTTATTCCTGCAATATGGTTTATTTCCTGGTATACAATTTATTACTGGGTGTACAATTTATTACCAGATATACAGTGTATTTTTGGGTGTACAGATTATAACATGATGCACAATATATTCTTCTTTATTTCTCTTTCCACACATAGTGGTGTATAAGGCAGACAAAGCGCATGCTTACATCTGTTATCAAAGCTGTTTTTTTTTTTTCAGGAGTGGGTCAATAGTCTGTCACCAGTACAATTCATTACTGAGTGTACAGTTTGTGAACAGATGCAGTTTATTTTTCTTTATTCATTCATGGAATGCGGGCATCGCTGGCTGGCCCAGCATTTATTGCCCATCTCTAATTGCCCTTGAGAAGGTGGTGGTAAGCTGCCTTCTTGAACCTTTGCAGTCCATGTGTTGCAGGTAGACCGAAATTGCTGTTAGGGAGGGAGTTCCCAGATTTTTACCCAGCGACAGTGAAGGAAGGCTGATATACTTCCAAGTCAGGATGGTGAGTGACTTGGAGGGGAACTTCCAGGTGACGGTGTTCCCATGTGTCTGTCCCCCTTGTCCTTCCAGGTGGTAGCGGTAATGGGTTTGGAAGGTGCTATCTAAGGAGCCTTGGTGAGTTGCGAAGTGCATCTTGTAGATGGTGCACACTGCTGCTACTGTGCATCTGTGGTTGAAAGAGTGAATGTTTGTAGATGTGGTGTCAATCAAGCAGACTGCTTTGTCTTTGATGGTGGCAAATGTCTTGAGTGTTGTTGGAGCTGCACTCATCCAGGCAAGTGGGCAGGATTCCACCACACCCCTGACTTGTGCCCCGTAGATTGTGGACAGGCTTTGGAGATTCAGGAGGTGAATTACTCGCCGCAGGATTCCTAGCTCTGACCTGCTCTTGTAGCCACAGTATTTATATGGCTAGTCCATTTCAGTTTCTAGCCAATAGTAACCCCAAGGATGTTGATAGTGGGGTGTTCAGCGATGGTAATGTCATTGAGTGTCAAGGGCCAATGGTTAGATTCTCTCTTGTTGGAGATGGTCATTGCCTGACACTTCTGTGGCGCGAATGTTACTTGCCACTAGTCAGCCCAAGCCTGGATATTGCCGAGGTCTTGCTGCAATTGGACATGGACTGCTTCAGTATCTGAGGAGTTGATTATGCAATAATCAGCAAAACACCCCAACTCTGACCTTACGATAGAATGAAGGTCATTGTTGAAGCAGCTGAAGATGGTTGGGCCTATGTCATTCCCCTGAGGCACTCCTGCAGTGATGTCCTGGAAGTAAAATGATTGACCTTCAACAACCACAACCATCTTCCTTCGTGCTAGGTATGACTCTAACCAGTGGAGATTTTCCCCCCGATTCCCATTGACTCCAGCTTTTCTAGGGCTCCTTGATGCTGCATTCAGTCAAATGCAGCCTTGATGTCAAGGGCAGTCACTCTCACCTCAACTCTGGAGTTCAGCTCTTTTGTCTATGTTTGAACCAAGGCTGTAATGAGATCAATAGCTAAGTGATCCTGGAGGAACCCAAACTGGGCATCAGTGAGCAGGTTATTGCTAAGCTGGTATTGCCTGATAGCACCATTGATGTCCCCTTCCATTACTTTACTGATAATGGTGAGTAGACTGATGGAGTGATAACTGGCCAGATTAGATTTGTTCTACTTTTTGTGTACAGGACATACCTGGGCAATTTTCCACATTTCCAGGTAGATGCCAGTGTTGTAGCTGTACTGGAACAGCTTGGCTAGGGCACATGGCAAGTTTCTGAGTGAACAGTTTATAATAGGGTGTACGATTTATTACTGCGTGCAGGATTCATGACCAGATGTATGGTTTATTTCTGGTTGTATTGTTTTTTATAGGGTGTGAAGTTTATTTCTAAGTTTATGATTTATTGTAGGGAGCACGGTTTCTTTCTGGGTGCATGGTTTCTTATAGGGTGCAAGGCTTATTCCTTAGAATTGCACAACATTTGCAGCACAGAAACTGGTTCAACATGATCAATGTTGGTATTTATCCTCCACACAGGCTTCCTCCCATTCAACCTTATCAAGCCCTTTCAGCATGTCCTTCTATTCCTTTCTCCTGCATGTGCTTATTGAACTTTGCCTTAAATGCATCAATGCTGGTCACCTCAACTAATCCTTGTGGTATTGAGATTGATATCCTAACCACTCTCTGGTATAGAAGTTTCTCTTAAGTTCCCTGTTGGGTTTTTTTAGTGACTAGCTGATATTGATAGCCTCCATTCTCCATCCCCACTCCCATGCCTACGTCACCGCAACAAGTGGAAACATCTGTCCACCTAATCTGTCAAGACTTTTCATAAACTTAAAGATCACCTTGAGTGACACCTCTTGCATTCTGTTTTCTCGAGAAAAGAGTCCAAATCTGTTTAATATTTCCTGATAGTTGCAGCCTCTCAGTTCTGGTGGGATGCTTGTCAAACTTTTTGCACCTTTTCCAGTTCCTCTATTTCGTACCTTTACTTGGTTGGTAGTACAGAACTTGAGTATTGCTGAAAATAGAGACATGCTGTCAAAGATTTTTGTCTTGCATTCATCAGGACAGATTCACAAGAATACCAATTGTAAGGGGAACAACAATTCATACTGCATGAGAAGAGAGTGCTGATTGCTTGGCAAGTGGGCTCTAATGGTAGAGGGTTGCCATGGAGAATGCACCAGGGAAAAGTTGACCACAAAACTTTTGTTTAATTTCAAACCAGGCAGGACGTCTCTGATTGGTCAAGGCAGTGCCCTGGGGAATGAACCAGGGAATGGCTGTCCCTTAAGCATTTGATTAGTTGAAAAAGGTTTGGAGACAGTCCATCTGTCTGCAAAGGATAGGGTTCGGTGTGTGAATGTACAGACATAGAATATATACGTAGCCAGATGTTTGTGTGGTAGCATGCCTGTTGGAGTTAGACTGTGTAGAAACTCTGGACGGTTAGACTATTATCATCTTTTTCATCTGTAGAATTGATGCTGGTGACACCTGACAGCCTTTCTAAAACATTTTCATACAAATCTAGTGAATCTTCATTTTTACTGAAAAGAATAGCTTTTGGATTTTTTTTTATTCATTTGCGGGATGTGGTCGTTACTGACTAGTGCCTTGGAAGGGAACTTCCAGGTGGTGGTGTTCCCATGTATCTGCTGCCCTTGTCCTTCTAGATGGTAATGGTCATGGGTTTGAAAGGTGCTACCTAGGGAACCTTGGTGAGTTTCTGCAGTGCATCTTATAGTTGGGACACACTGCTGTCACTGTGCAAATGTATGTGGGTGGGGTGCTAATCAAGCAGGCTGCTTTGTTCTGGATGGTGTCAAGCTTCCTGAGTGTTGTTAGAGCTGCACTCATCCAGGCAAGCGGGGAATATGCCATCACACTCCTGATATGTGCCTTGTGGACAGGCTTTGGGGAATCGGGAGGTGAGTTACTTGCTGCAGGACTCCAAGCCTCGGACCTGCTCTTGTAGCCACGGTATTTATATGGCTAATCCAACTCTCCATTTTCTTCAGTCTGCAGTCTCATTTCTATACTTGCACAGTCCAGTCCCGTATAAATATACTTGCAAATGTGCTTCACGCTTTTTATACATGAAGAAACTTCAACATTAATATTAAGATTCCATGTTTCTGCGTGCATGACAGTGGAGATCAGTGAAGCATTTGCAATCAAAGTGTTATCCTTATTGCAACAGTACTTATTAAAATACAGGATTTCTATTAATTCCCTAAAAATAGACTTTAACAATCAAAACTTCTGATCCTGGAAAAACATAAAGCTGTCCATGGTGTAAAAGCATTGGGTTTAAAGTGGAAAGCATAAATAAACTTATAGAATGGGTATACATTTGGCAAATTAATTTCAATATAGATGAGTGTGAGATAATGAACTTTGATAGGAAGAATAAAAAGGCCAACACACACTCACACCTTGGAAAATAATATTAAATGAAATCAAGGAGTCAAGGGGTCTTGGGATCCAAAGTGATAAACCATTTAATGTAGCCACGCTGGTTAATCAGGCCATAACCAACAAAACACAAAGCATTCGGGAGGTGGTGTTCCACTGATACAGTTTGCCCTCTGTATGTGCTTCTGTGTCAGCTGCTGTAAATGGACAACAGAAATAAATCTCAGTAGCACCAGTTGCTTCATCTCTCAGTGTTAGCTTTTGGCCCATAGGTCAGTGCTCATACCTCCAGCATGAATCTGAAGGCATCGGGAGCAGATCACTCTCCCATCTCTACAGCTGCCTGGGATGGCAGAACTCGGAGCGATTCCACACCCCACACCCACCCAAAACAATTCCAATCACTCTGTAACACCCCAGTGAAATGGCACCCACCCCAATTCTCTCGTTAACTCCTCCAACTAATCAACGTCAACTGAAGTCCCTGGGTTATCAGTCAGCACCTGGGGCAGCAAGGCTCTGGGAAAGAGAAAGAAATAGATGGTTACATAGTGAGGAAAACTCAACAAACCTAGAATATTCCTACAAACAACAGCAACAAAAACCCAGCAGACCCAGCACACCACCACAAACACCAGCAGCTAGAGTCCCATCAGACTCAGCACACCTGCAAACACCAGCAGCGAAAACCAGCAGACCCAGCACACCGCCACACACACCAGCAGCCAGCGTCCCATCAGGCCCAGCACACCCCCACAAGCGCCAGCAGAAAAATACCCACCAGGTCCAGCGCACCACCTCAAACAACAACAGCAAAAACCCATCAAACCCAGCAGAACCCCATGAACACCAGCAGAAAAAAGCCCACCAGACCCAGCACATCCACATATACACTGACAGAAAAAGTCCACCAGACCCAGCATTTGCCCACAAACACCAGCAAAATACGATCAGACCCAGCATATTCACACATACACCAGCAGATAAAAGCCTACCAGACCCAACACTTCCCCAGAAACACCAGGAAAAAACCTACCAGACAAACACACCTCCATGAATTCCAGCAACAAAAACCCATCACTCCCAGTCAACTCCCCCACCCTGGGCCCCACACCCAGACTCCCACTCACCTCCTACCATTCAGGTCCCCAGTCACCTCTCGCATAGCGAGGACCATTCAATTTGCTCTCCAATTCCTACCTCTTTCTTTGTGGGTGACGAGAACCAGAATAGCGATAGCAACGAGCAGCAAAATCCCCAGCACAATATCCATTATCACAGGGAGCTTGGAGCCTAACTGGGGCACTGTTGGAGGGAAACAGAGAGCGAGATAGAGAATGTGTGAGAGAAGAGAGAAAAGAAAGGGTAGAGAGAGAGTGTGTGTGTGTGTGTGTGTGTGTGTGTGAGAGAGAGAGAGCATTGATAGCATACTGGGGGTACCCAGCATTATACATTGTAGAGACTGCACAAGTTTCAGCACTATAACAGATGCCATCTGTCAACTATCGGATTGAAATTCAATATCCAGTACCCACATTCACCCTACAGATCATTTTGCATTGAATGAGAGAGAAGCACAAATAATTAATAGTGGTCTTGGTACTGTAATATCTCAGGATACAACACGCGCTGGTAATATATCAAACCAGGATACGTCAGGTCCTGGTACCATATCCCTGGCTACACTGTGCCCTGTTGTACTGTGATATCCCTAGGTACATCAGGTCGCAGTGTAATATCCCAGGATACACCAAGCCTGTTTATTGTAATATCCCAGGGTACACCAGGCCGGTTGTACTGTAATATCCCAGGATGTCGGGGAGGTGAAGGTGTAGTGGTATTGTCACTGGACTAGTAATCCAGAGGCCCAGGGTAATGCTCTGGGGAACCAGGTTTGAATCCCACCACAGCAGGTGGTGGAATTTGAATGCAATAAAAATCGGGAATTATAAGTGCAATGATGACCATGAAACCATTGGTGATTGTTGTAAAAACCCATCCGGCTCACTAATGTCCTTTAGGGAAGGAAATCTGTCGTCCTTACCTGGTCTGGCCTACATGTGACTCCAGAAAAACGCCCTCTGAAATGGCCGAGCAACCCACTCAGTTGGAACAAACCGCTACAAAGGCACAAAAAAGGAATGAAACCAGACAGATGGCCCGGCATTGACCTAGGCACCGGAAATGACAACAGCAATTGCAGCCCTGTTGACCCTGCAAAGTCCTCCTTACTAAAATCTGGGGGCTCATGCCAAAATTGGGAGAACTGCTTCACAGTCTAGTCAAGCAACAGCCTGACATAATCATCCTCATGGAGTCACATCTTACAGATAATGTTCCACACACCACTATCACCATCCCTGGGTATGTCCTGTCCCACCAGCAGGACAGGCCTAGCAGAGGTGGCAGCACAGTGGTGTACAGTCAGGAGGGAGTTTCCCTGGGAGTCCTCAACATCAACTCCCAACCCAATGAAGTCCTATGGCATCAGATCAAACATGGCCAAGGAAACCTCCTGCTGATTACCATGTACCACCCTCCCTCAGCTGATGAATCAGTGCTCCTCCATGTTGAACATTACTTGGGGTAAGAACTGAGGATGGCAAGGGCACAGAATGTTCTCTGGGTGGGGGACTTCAATGTCCATCACCAAGAGTGGCTCGATAGCATCACTACTGACTGAGCTGCCCGAGTCCTAAATGACATAGCTGCTAGACTGGGTCTGCGGCAGGTGGTGAGGGAACAAACAAGAGGGAAAAACATACTTGACCTCATCCTCACCAACCTGCCTGCCGCAGATGCATCTGTCCATGACTATCAGTAGGAGTGACCACCGCTCAGTCATTGTGAAAACGAAGTCCTGCTTTCAAACTGAGGATACCCTTCATCGTGTTATGTGGCACTACCACCATGCTAAATGAGATAGATTTCAAACAGTTCTAGCAATTCAAGACTGGGCATCCATGAGGCACTGTGGGAGCAGCAGCAGCAGAATTGTACTCAACCACAATCTGTAACCTCATGGCCCAGCATATCCCCCACTCTACCATTACCATTAAGCCAGGAGATCAACCCTGGTTCAATGAAGAGCGCAGGAGGGCATGCCAGGAGTAGCACCAGGCATATGTAAAAATAAGGTATCCACCTGGTGATGCTATAACACAGGGCTACTTGCATGCCAAACAGCATTATCAGCAAGTGATAGGCAGAGATAAGCGATCCCACAACCAATGGATCAGATCTAAGCTCTGCAGTCCTGCCACATACAGTTGTGAATGGCAGTGGACAATTAAACAACTCACTGGAGGAGGTGGCTCCACAAATATCCCCATCCGCAATGATGGAGGAGCCCAGTCCAACAGTGCAAAAGATAAGGCTGAAGTATTTGCGAAAATCTTTAGCCAGAAGTGTCGAGTGGATGATCCATCTCGGCCTCCTCCGGAGGGCCCCAGCACCACAGATGTTAGTCTCCAGCTAATTCAATTCACTCTACATGATATCAAGAAATGGCTGAAGGCATGGATATTGCAAAGGCTATGGGCGCTGACAATATTCCAGCAATAGTACAGAAGATTCGTGTTCCAGAACTTGCTGCGCCCATAGCCAAGCTGTTCCAGTATAGCTACAACACTGGCATCTACCCGGCTATGTGGAAAATTGCCCAGGTATGTCCTGTACACAAAAAGTAGGGAAAATCCAACCCGACCAATTACCGCCCCTTCAGTCTACTCTCGACCACCATCAAAGTAATGGAAGGGGTCATCAACAGTGCTATCAAGCGGCATTTGCTTAGCAATAACCTGCTCGCTGATGCCCAGTTTGGGTTCTGCCAGCTCCTGACGTCGTTACAGCCTTGTTTCAAATATGGACAAAAGAGCTGAACTGCTGAGGTGGGGTGAGAGTGACTGCCCTTGACATTAAGGCAGCATTTGACCAATTATGGCATCAAGGAGCCCTAGAAAAACTCCAGTCAATGGGAATCAGGGGAAAAACTCTCCGCTGGTTGGAGTCATACCTAGCACAAAAGAAGATGGTTGTCGTTGTTGGAGGTCAGTCATCTCCGCTCCAGGACATCACTGTAGGAGGTCCTGAGGGTGGTGTCCATCCTCAGCTGCTTCATCAATGAAATCCATCATAAGGTCAGAAGTGGGGATGTTTGCTGACAATTGTATAATGTTGTCGCGGAAAACGGAGTGAACACTCAGACCCAGGAGGTTTGTCTCGGAAGCCTTTATTGAATTGTGATATCATGGAGAGCCCAGCAGCATACAATGGAGCAAGCCGGCACTCTGAGGAAGCATCAGAGTACACACATAGTTATAGTAAAAGCTTGCGTAATTATTAACATTGAAATTTTATCTTTGGCATGCATACAATTGTTCTGTCTTAGTTTATAATTACACAAAAACCTTGAGTAGCCCATCTGGTGACTAGTCATCTGGACAGACAACAGATAGCATAACTAGGCCCTGTCTCAAGTGCTGTTAACAGGCATCCTAACTTTGTTTCAAGGTCTCTTGGTAGTTTGTTTATGATACTTGTTTTTCTTCCTTCCCAATGGCTGACAGCGCAGGTTTGTCTGCTACTTGTGCAAGGAGACTTCGTTGTAGCATTCCATTATGGTTTAACCACTTAACCCTTTGTTGTCCTGTAGATGTATTTTATTCTCCTACAAATGTTCAGCACCATTCGCGATGATTCAGATATTGAAGCAGTCCATGTCCAAATGCAGCAAGGCCTGGACAATATCCAGGCTTGGGCTGACACGTGGCAAGTAATAATCGTGCCGCACAAGTGTCAGGCAATGAACATCTCCAACAAGAGAAAACCAGCCATCGCCCCTTGACATTCAATGACATTACCATCGCTGAATACCCCACTAACAACATCCTGGGGGTTAACATTGACTAGAAACTGTACTGGACTAGCCATATAAATACTGTGGCTATAAGAGCAGGTCAGAGGCTAGGAATCCTGTGGCGAGTAATTCACCTCCTGACTCCCCAAAGCCTGTCCACCATCCACAGGGCACAAGTCAGGAGTGTGGTGGAATAATCCCCACTTGCCTGGATGAGTGTAACTCGTACAACACTGAAGAAGCTTGACATCGTCCAGGACAAAGCAACCCACTTGACTGGCATCACATCCACAAACATTCACACTCTCCACCACTGATGCACAGTAGCAGCAGTGTGTACCATCTACAAGATGCACTGCAGGAACTCACCAGGGCTCCTTAGACAGTACCTTCCAAACCCACAACCACTCCCACCCAGAAGGACAAGGGCAGCAGATAGATGGGAACAGCACTACCTGGAAGTTCTCCTCCAAATCACTGACTTGGAAATATATCGCCGTTCCTTCACTGTCGCTGGATTAAAATCCTGCAACTCCGTTCCTAACAGCACCGTGGGTGTACCTACACCATATGGACTGCAATGGTTCAAGAAGGCAGCTCACCACCACCTTCTTAAGGGCAACTATGGATGGGCAATAAATGCTAGGCCTGTTAGCGATGCCCATATCCTGTGAATGAATAAAAAAGTAAATACACCAGGCCCCGTCATACTGTAATATCCCAGGATACACCAGGCCCCGTCATACTGTACTGCCCCATGTTTGGACCATGACTGTAATGAGGTTAGGAGCTTAGTGGCCCGGGAGGAAATTAAACTGATCATCAGTCAACAGGTTATTTCTGAGTAAGTGCCACTTAATAGCACTGTCAGTAACACCTTCTATCACTTTGCTGACAGTCAACAGTAGACTAATTGGGCAGCAATTGGTTGCAGTGGATTTGTCCTGCTTTTTGTGGACAGGAAATACCTGGGCAATTTTCCACATTTTTGGCTAGGTGCCAGTGTTGTAGCTGTACTGGAACAGCTTGGCTAGGGGCACAGTTAGTTCTGGTGCACAAGTCTTCAGTATTATTGTCAGAAAGTTGTCAAGGCCCATAGCCCTTTCAGCATTCAGTGTCTTGAACTGGAAGAGTGGGCACAAGGAAGGCCTGGAGGCAGCCAGCAGCACTTAGAAGAAAGGATGAAAGGAGGACCCGGAGGCTGTCAGAAGCATCTAGAAGAGCAGGCTAAAGGAGAACCTGGAGGCAGTCGGCAGTACCTAGAAAGAAGCTTGATGCCATCCAGGACAAAGGAGTCCGCTTGATTGGCACCACATCCATAAACATTCACTCCCTCCACCACCGACGCACAGTAGCAGCAGTGTGTACCATCTACAAGATGCACTGCGGGAATTCACTGCGGCTCCTTAAACAGCACCTTCCAAACACATGACCACTAATACCTAGAAGGACCAGGGCAGCAGATAGGTGGGAACAGCACCACCTGGAAGTTTCTCTCCAAGCCACTCACCATCCTAATTTAGAAATATATTCTAAGAGAAATCAAAGTCTGACATCACAGGAAAACCGAAAAGTGGTTGGTTTGTGAATATTTTGCTCACTTATCTTCAAAACCCATGTAATTGATTGGTTATTGTAAGGTTTTATACTTTTAGTAAGGTTTACTAGCGGTAGTAAAGGTTATTGAGAGTAGCAGTGTTTATTATACATAACTTATCAGCATCCTCTTCTCATGCAGCATAAATTGTTGTTCCATTTGATTCGGTATTCTTGTAAATCTGTCCTGATGAGTTCCAGATGAAAAGCTTCGACAGCTTGTCTCTTTTTTCAGCAATACTCAAGTTCTTTATTACCAAGTGACTAATATAAATTATTTAAGAAAAATAAATTAACACCTAAATTAGTTTGCAGGGCAGGTGATGTATTGTGACTGAACAGAGATTTTGAATCTGTCTTCACTGCATAGGATACAAATAACATCCCAGAAATAAGTGTGCATCAAGTAGTGAAAGGGAGGAACTTAAAACAATTACAATTACCAGTGAAGGAGTACTGAGAAAATTATTAGAATTAAAAGCTAACAAGCCTCCAGGTCCTGATGGACTTCATCTTAGGATCTTAAAAGAAGTAACTGCTTAGATAATAGATCCATTGGTTTTAATTTTCCAAAAATCCCTAGACTCTGGAAAGGTCCCATAAGTTTAGAAAATAGCAAAGGTAACACCTCTCTTCAAGAAAAGAGGGAGACTGAAAGCAGGAAACTACAGGCCAGTTAGCGTCATTGGGAAAATGCTTGAATCTATTATTAAAAAGATCATAGTAAAGCACTTAGAAAATATCAATGTGATCAGGCAGAGTCAACATGGTTTGGTGAAAGGGAAATCGTGTTTGAGTAATTTAATAAAGTTCTTTGAGTAAGTAACAAACAACTTGGATAAAGGGGAACCTGTAGATGTGGTATGCTTAGATTTCTAGAAGGCATTTGACAAGGTGCTACATCAAAGCTTACTGCACAATATAAGAGCTCATGGTATAGGGGGTAACATTTTAGCATGGATAGAGGATTTATTAGCTAACAGAAAAAAGAAAGTAGGCATAAATGGGTCATTTTCGGGTTGGCAGGATTTAACGAGTGGAGTGCCACAGGGGTCATTGCCGGGGCCTCAAGTATTTGCAATCTATATCAATTACTTGGGCGATGGTACTGATTTCATAGTTACTAAGTTGGCTGATTACATAAAGATGGATAAGTATGTAAGTTGTGAAGAGGACATATGGAGTCTGCAAAGGGATATAGACAGGTTAAGTGAGTTGGCAAAAAATTGGCAGAAGGGGTACCGTGTGGAAAAATGTGAACTTGTCCACTTTGACAGGAAGTATAAAAAAGCAACATTTTACTTAAATGGAGAGAGATCACAGAACTCTGAAGTACAGAGGGATCTTGGTGTCCTGGTACATGAATCATAAAAGATTAGTTTGCAGGTATAGCAAGTGATTCAGAAGGCAAATGGAATGTTGTAATTTATTGCAAGGGGAATGGAACCTAAAAGTAGGAATGTTTTGCTACAGTTGTATAAGGTATTGGTGAGACCACATCTAAAGTATTGTGTACAGGTTTGGTCTCCTTACGTAAGAAAGGACATAGTTGCATTGGAAGCAGCTGAAAGAAGGCTCACTCAGCTCATTCCTGGGATGAGGGTATTATCCTATGAGGAAAGGTTAGACAGTTTGGCCCTGTATCCATTGGAATTTAGAAGCCTGAGAAGTGATCTTATTGAAATGTAAAAGGTCCTGAGTGAACTTGACAGGGTGGATGCTGAGAGGATGTCTTCTCCTGTGGTAGAGGCTAAATGAGGGGACACAGTTTCAAAATAAGGGTATCCTATTTAAGAGGTGGATGAGGAGAATTTTTTTCCCTCAGAGGATCGTCAGTCTGTGGAATTCTCTTCACCAGAGAGCGGTGGAAGTAGGGTCACTGAATATTTTTAAGGCAGAGGTAGGTAGATTCTTGAGTGGCCTGGGAGTCAAAGGGTATAGGGATTAGGAAGGAAAGTGGAGCTGAGGCCACAATCAGATCAGCCATGATCTTATTGAATGGCAGAGCAGGTTTGAGGGGCCAAATGGCCTACTCCTGCTCTGAATTTGTATGTTTGCATGTTGTTTTATATCACATAGAGTGAACTGAATTAGCTAAAGGTAGGCACATGTGATGCTGAGGACTTCTGGAGATGGATCAACCGCTCGACACTTCTGGTGGAAGATGATTACAAATGCTTGAGCCTTGTTTTTTGCACTGACGTGCTGGGCTCCCCCATCCTTGAAGGCTGGGGTTTTTGTGGATCCTCCTCCTCCAGTGTGTTGTTTAATTGTCCACCACCATTCATGACTGGATGTGGAAGGACTGCAGAATTTAGGTCTGGTCCATTGGTCGTGGGATCACTTGGTTCCATCACATGCTGCTTCCACTTTTCAGCATGCAAGTAATCCAATATTGCACTTTCATCTCATTTTTAGGTATGCCTGTTGCTGTTGCTGGCATGTGTTCCTGCACTCTTCATTGAATGCGCGTTAATCCCTTGCCTTGATGGTAATGGTTGATTAAAGGATATGCCGGGCAATGAGATTGTAGTTAAATACAATTCTGCTACTGCTGCTGATGGCCCACAGTGCCTCATGGATGCCCAGTTTTGAGTTGCTAGAACTGTTCTGAATCCATCAAATTTAGCATGGTGGTAGTGCCACACAATACAATGGAGGGCGTCCTCAACGAAGATGAGTCGAATTGTAATACCCCAGGATACACATGGTCCTGTCATACTATAAAATCCCAGGATTCACCAGATCCCATCATGCTATAATATCACAGGATGGACAGGTCCCTGTCATACTGTAATTTTCCAGGATGCACCAAGAACCCCAGAATACAATAGGAGCAGGAGTAGACCATATGACCCATTGTGCCTGCTCTGCCATTCAATACATTCAATACATTGGGCTTCAACTCCACTTTCCCACCTGCTCCCCACATCCCTTGATTCCCTGGGAGACCAAAAATCTCTCTTTCCCAGCCTTAAGTGTATTCAGCGATGAAGCATCCACAATCCTCTGGGGTAGAGAATTCGAAAGATTCACAACCCTTTGAGTGAAGTAATTTCTCCTTATCTCAGTCCTAAATGATCAGCTCCTTACCCCCATATTTTGGATTTCCAAGCCAGCAGAAACAATCTCTCAGTGTCTTCCAGGCCCTTTCAGAACATTGTTTGTTTCAATGAGATCGCCTCTCATTCTTCTAAGTCCAGAGAATATAAACCCAATTTACTCAGCCTCTCATCATAGGACAACCCCCTCACCTCAGGGACCAATTTAGAGAACCTTCGCTGTACCACCTCCAATGCAAGTATATCCTTGGTAAATACGGAGGCCAAAACTGCACACTCTATTCCAGATGTGGTCTCACTAAAACCCTGTACAATCATAGTAAAACTTATTTATTCTTGTCGTCCAATCCCCTGGTAATAAAGACCAACATGCCATTTACCTTCCTATCTCCTTACTGTAACTGCATGCTGACTTTTTGTGTTTCTTGTACAAGCACACACAAGTCCCTTTGATCATCAACCTTTACAAGTTTCACACCTTTTAAACAATATTCTGCTTTTCTATTTTTAGAAAGTAAATAACTTCACACTTTCCCATATTAAACTCTATCTGCCATCTTGTTGCCCACTCATTTAACTGCCTCTCTGTGTCCTCCCCACAGCTTACCTTTCCACAGAACTTTCTATCATCAGCAAAATTAGATAAATTACTCTTCATCTAAGTCATTAACATAGATTGTAAATGGTTGAAGGCACAGGACTGATTCTTGCAGCATGACCAGCGGTAGCGGTTCGTTGGAATTGAGGATGATGTCCGTCAGGTTACGTGGGACTTCAGAGGATGGAGGAGTCCAATTATGGATCCAAATGATCTTCCACAGTGGGGGCACATTGTTGCTCAGGGGAGTGGAAATCACAGCCTCAGCTTTGGCTTCCTTCTCATTCCTCTGCCGGCACCAATCTGCCTTGCTGTCACATCACTGAGCTTCCAAGCAGCTTGTGACTTGATGGACCAGGTGATGCCTTGCTAAGCAATCTGCAGCATTCTCCTCCCAGTCAGTTGTGTTAATGCCTCTCTGCTTTCAGGTGACCTTGAATGTTTCCTTATAACTTTTTCTTTGGCTGCCCTTTGAGCATTTGCCAACGGAGAGCTGTGAGAAGAGAATCTGCCAAGGGAGGCAGTTTTCAGGCATCCGGACGCAATGGTCCATCCATCGGATTTGGTTCCATAGGTGCAGTGTTTCAATGCTGGTAGCTTCAGCTTCACAAAGGATGCTCATGGCAGGCCAGTGGTCCTCCCATTTGATTCCAGAATTCTTCACAAGCACCGCTCTTGGAGGCTGTCAAAGGTCTTAATTTGGCATCAGCAGACAGTCCATGTTTCACTGTAGTAGAGAAGAGTGATCAACACAACGGCCTTATAAACCAGAACTTCTGTTGACTTCCAAAGGACCCTGTTGTCAAAGACGTGTTGGCGCAGCTTGAAGAAGGCAGCACTGGCACAGCTGACTTGATGTTGGACTTCCTCATTGATTGTAAGCCCTTGGGAGAGATGACTGCTAAGATAAGGGAAGTCCTGCACATACTGCAGAGCCAACCGATATACATAGATGGTGCAGGGCACTCAACTGGCCTGGGGAAGTTCGGTGAAACACTTTCATCTTGGCGATGTTTAAGGACAAGCCAAGCCTCTTGTACAAGGTGTTGAAGAGGTCAAGCGTCCTTTGCATGCCCTGTACAGAGTGAGCCATCACACAGCAGTCAACCGCAAACTGATGGTCACGGATGTCCATGGGCGTGAGTTTTGAATTTTCCCAGAAGCGACCAAGGTCGAAGAGCTTCCCACCCAGACAATACTGAAAGCTGACACCAGGCGGTAGGTCACCTCAGAGGAGGTGGACGATGACGGTCAGGTAAATGGTGAACAATGAGGGCGATCACACAACCCTTGTTTGACCCGGGTCAAACACTGATCCTGTCGTATTGTAATATTTCATGATACACTGGCCCTGTTGCACTGTAATCTCCCAAGATGCACCAGACCCTGTCATACTGTAACACCCCAGGATACACCATCTCGATTCCTGTTGTCTATAATTGGTGTGAGCTTTAATACATTGAAAGTGAATATTCATTTCCCTCTCTCTGTATCCTGGTCCTCTGCCTGTCCTGGGCTGGCAGCTCAGCACTGACCCTCCCTCCTGTGATCCTGGAGTGAGGCTGGGTTCTCTCTAACAGTGAGAAACAGTCTTACCGTAAATCACCACCTTCTCCTCCAGCCCCCTGTGTTCCACCCGACAGGAATACTCAGCCTGATCCTCCGGATCAAATTCTGTCCATTTCTGGATTTTGAAGGTCCTGTTGTGCTTGGGTAAAATCCCGCTGGACAAGATCTCATGGATCACCACACCAACTCACCAAAGATTCACCTTGATGACTTGAGGGTAAAATCCAGTGACGACACAGGGCAGCCAGTCAGAATCACCCAGACAGGTAAAGAACATAACGGGGGCAACTGAGAGAGAAAGTAAGAGTGATCAGTACAGGAAACTCAAGATATAGAGTCACTCACTTAACCCCCACTCTTCAAAGCTCCAGCTAACCAACACAGCCCCAGATTACAGTTGCTCTCCCCAAATCACTGATTCTCAGTCCCCCCTCACTCACTGGATCTCAGTCCCCCCCTTCATTCACTGACTCTCAGTCCACCCCTCACTCACCGACTCTCAGTCCTCCTCACTCACTGACTCTCAGTCCCCCCTCACTCACCAACTCTCAGTCCTCCTCACTCACCGACTCTCAGTCCCCCCTCACTTACCGACTCTTAATCCCCCCTCACTCACCAACTCTCAGTGCCCCCCTCACTCACCAACTCTCAGTGCCCCCCTCACTCACCAACTCTCAGTCCCCCCCTCACTCACCGACTCTCAGTCCCCCCTCACTCACCGACTCTCAGTCCCCCCTCACTCACCAACTCTCAGTCCCACTCACTTACCGACACTCAGTCCTCCCTCACTTGCCGACTCTCAGTCCTCCCTCACTCACCGATTCTCAGTTCCCCCCTCACCCCCTTCCTCTCAGTTCGCATCCCTTACTGGTATTCTATCCATGTACTACAGACAGAACCTGAGCCAATCGACACACGTCTTCTCCAGATAATCTTTGAATCATTCTTTGTTGGCTTTGTTCTGGTTCAATAAGTTTTGGATACCTTGTGCCCACGGTACTTGATCTAGCCACACCAGGTTGTCCTTGTCGAAGATGTGCTTAAATCTGGAATCCCATCCCACCCAGAGGAATTGACTCAGACTCCTGTCATCCTGTAGCTCACAGCAGGCCAATGCCTGCATTGTGTGCACCCCTGTCAATCAAACACACAAACAGCCTATCAAATGCATTCCTGAGACACTGCCCACCATCCCATCATCACCTGACTTCCCTGTGTCCTCCAGTATCAACATCTTGGGAGTGATGGGATGATGACGGGTCACCATTGACCAGAAACTGAACTGGATTAGCCATATAAATGCTGTAGCTACAGATCAGAGGCTAGGAATCCTGTGGTGAGTAACTCACCTCCTGACTCCCCATAAAATGGATAGGAACATGCACAGTTCACAGGGCCCTTCAAGCCTGTTTCTCCTTTCAATTGGTCATGCTGATCTTCTACCTCAGCTCCACCTTCCCTAAATTCCTTTAGTACTCAAAGATCTCTCAACCTCTGTATTTGATATACTCAATGACTGATCACCCACAGTCCTCTGGGGATTGATGAGTATTCCCAGATAGACAAACATCCTGGGAAACAGAGCTGCACCACAGGGACACAGAGCTCCAAGCACAGAGACACAGAGCTCCAAGCACAGAACTCCCCCACTTGGATATAAGCTCCAACCCTGGGACACAGAACTCCACCACAGGGACACAGCACTCCTAACAGCCAGGGATACGGTCCTCCACCACAGGGACACAGAGTTCCACCACAGAGACACGGAGCTCCACCATAGGGAGACAGATATCCAAATACCTCGGATCACAGACCTCCACCAGGTGGACACAGAACTCTACCACAGGGAAACAGAATTCCGAACAGCCAGGGACACAGACCTCCAACACAGAGCTGCACCACAGGGACACAGAGTTCCAAAACCCCAGGACAGAACTCCACCCAAGGGACACAGAGCTCCACTACAGGGACACGGAGCTCCACCCCCGGCAACGCAGACTTCTGTCACACAGACGCTGAGCTGCACCATAAGCCCCACCCCCAGCACTGCCCAAGACACAGAGCTATACTCAGCTCAGGACAAAGAGCTCCAAACACTCCTAACAGAGTTCCAGCCCAGGAGCACAGAGCTCCAATCTCTAGGATACAGAGCTCCATCACAGGAGCCACAAGTGCTTTAGCCCTGAAACACACAGTTCCACCCCAAAACAACCCCCTACCCTGGCTCACAGAGCTCCACCATCACACAGCTCGGTAGGAAAGGGGGGATTGTGTATTTACAGGACACAAACTTTCTCCATCCTGAGTAACTCAGCTCCATCCTTCAGGGCACAGAGCTCTAAGTGCCCCAGAAAGAGACATCCACCCCAGAGACATGGAGCTCCACCATGTTGTGAGGTGTTGGATGTAGTTGGTAGGTCTTCTTAAGGTATTCATAGTCTTAGGTGGTTCAACAGAATTTATGAATGACTAGAAACTGTATTCATAGGTCCAGTAAAGATCCAAGCTAGGAGCTGTCTCCAAGCTTGCTTCTACATACAGTTCTCTCCAACACTACACTGACCCCTAGGTGAGGATCATGTGCTCTCTTATATCACGATGTAGGCGGTACTGTAATCAGTCCCATATTACCCTTTATGGCCAGACCCTTTTTTACACCTTCCCTCAAGTCTTTATCCAACATATTTACAAGTTATCCCATGTATTTACATCATTACTACTACCCCATCTCTCCCCTCCACGCCCCCTACCCCCACCCTCGCCAACTGCCCTCAAGTCTCTGAGTTCATGGGTGCAGGCAGTCTGGAGGCTTTATAACCCTTCCATATCTTGTCTCTTGTGTTCACTACAGTTGGAGGGATAGTAGGCTCTGTTACTTCAGGTAAACTTTGTTCAAGTGGAGTTCTGGCATCTGGGTGTCTTTTCATTTTCTTTATCCATTTTTTGGCATCAAATTGCTCTTTGTTGATTCCCAATTTTTTTCTTATGGATGGTCATTGTTTTATCCCATTTTTTAATGGGGAGAACAAACTCTCAGCTCGTCTATACAGTGTGTTTTCTTTTTCTTCCTTCATTCAGCTCGCTGTGATGCACGTTGAGATCAATGCTTCAAAAATGGAACCTTCATTCCCACTTATTTCATGATTATACCCAAATCTTTGATTACTCTCTTATTTTCCAGTTGTTTTTTGAGCTTACAAGTCTTTTCATTCAGCTCTGCAGCTATTCTGGTAAGTTCATTTGTCTTTGTTTCAGGGTTATCCGCGGATCTCTTATATCATTTTAACAACTTCGGCTGGGCATTCAATTCCTTTCATAACCTTTTTTCCATGGTTACTGACTGCTCATTAGACCTTTCAATTCATTCGTTACATTTTCAATCCATTTCTTAGAATTTTCCTTATCTGCTTTTAAAGTTTGGATTTGCTTCTCCATACTCATCTACATCTACATACTGCATGTTGAATCTTATGTTTCAAACCTTCCAATTTAGCTTTGATAGAAACATTTTCCAATTTTACTTCTGCCTTTTCTTTCTCCACCTGCTGCAGAGCTTTGTCCTTGTCATTCACGTCAATTTCAGTGTTAGCCAGGGCTGCCTCCAGTGAACTCTTAACTTGTTCCAGTTTGCAATGGTGCTGCACGTGGCTTCATTATCTGATTGTAATGTGGAACATTCCACAACTACCTCCTCAACCATAGTCAGCTGGCTCAGCATTGCCACCTGCTGTTGCAGTTCAGGAAGTGTGTTGGCATTTTCAAAAAGATTTATCTTTAAGCCTTCCAGAAGTTTCCCTGCCTCTCTGGCACTCTCATGTGGTTTGCTTAGGTAGTACCTTTTGCTCTTTTGTAGCTTTACTGGGGGTTTTCTATTCTTCATTTTAAACTGTGTGTGCCCCACAACTTGAAGTTAAAGTATTTATCAAAGGCTTTTAATATTTCATCGATGTTGGCTGAGGCTTCATCAATCCATTTCATTAGGATTATTTCATCAGCAAGTTCACCAAACAAATATAAAAATGTATTAATTGGGACGTACAATTTCTTATTTAGACCTGGTGTACTCAGGCAAGTTAAAAATTTTCTTCTCCAGGAGACCCAATTCTGTTAGTTAGGCCCTTGCATCAGTTCAAACTGGTCTGGAAGAATAGATTTCTGATCCACGGTTAAAAAGTTTTAAGTTTCAGGTTCAGCTTTAAGAAAATCCAAGATTGCACTGCCGTACGCTTCTTCATAAAAGGTTATTCCGTCTTGCTGGTTATGGCGGGCTCCCGCAGTAATGGCATTCGCGATCTCAGTGTTTAAATGTTTTCAACAATGGCTGCCTGGATCAACTGGTTAGAGTTTTCCCCATTTTAGCACAAGGTCCTTGGGTCTTGGAAGAGTTGAAGACCGGCTTTTGCTGGGTTTTTAAAGGTGCCTACACAGTCGCAATTAACGTTTTTCTTTGCTCAATCATAGCGAGCTTGAACGGATTCAGGTGCTGAGTCAGGAATCAAGTTTCTCAGACTGCAATTTAAATGACAATTTCTGACCACTGCAGTACTTATCATTTGCAGGACTTGTCTAAGAAGTTTAAATTTTTTGTTCACGCCTGCCAGGTCTGCTGACTCTGCACACTCTGGGTCTTGATGCTGGACATCCATGGGTTCAATGGAATCCTCTGCTGCAGTGAGGAATTTGATTTCTGCCTATGACTTCCAAGCCTTTCCTTGGAGCTTTTCTCTGGCAATTTATTTCTGTGCCTTCATTGTCTCCATGCTTGCTTCTACACACAGTTCGTCCAGTATTACACTGAATCCAAGGTGCGGGTCATATGTTCTCTTACATCAATGTGTGGGTGGTACTGTACTCAGTCCCACGTTAACTCTTTATGGGCCAGATCCTTACACTATGCACCCCAGCGTGACTGAGCTACAAACGCTCCAGACACAGAGGCAAGGGACATACAGCTCCACCACCTGGGCCACAGAGCTCCAACCCGGGAACACACAGCTCCACCACTCAGGACACAGAGTTTCACCACAGGGATGCAGAGCTCCACACCTGGGATGCACAGCTCCACCACAGGGACGCACAACTCCACCACAGGGATGCACAGCTCCACCATAGGGACACACAGCTCCACCAAGGGACCCCACACAGCTCCACCACAGGGACGCACAACTCCACCACAGGGATACACAGCTCCACCACAGGGACACAGAGCTCCACCCCTGGGACACAGAGCTCCATGCCAGGACACACAGCTCCACCACCCGTGACACAGAGCTCCACGCCTGAGACACAGAGACTGCTCCATCACCAGGTGTCCCACCCCCACTGAACCCCACCCCCAGACTCACCACAGTTTGGTTGCTTGTGGACATAAACTGTGGAATATTGGATTCCAGGATCTGCTCCCACTCCAAAATTATCTTTCTCAGCTGCTCCCAGGACATGGATCCTTTAATGTATTTCAACCACTGCTCCCGGGGGTCATTCTCTTGTGGTCATTGTCATATGCACCAAGCTGGGTGTCATCCAGATAAATACTCCAGGAGACCAGAAAATGGAGTCACGGATGTGAGAAACACTGTAAAGAATGAAGATCTGAAACACAGAGAGAGAGACATCAGGACATGAACCCCAAAACACCAACACCTTCAATCCTGTTGTTATTCAAGCCCTTCAGTCTCCCCATGACCCCCAAAACTCAACTCCTGAGGACTTTCATCTCCCTCCCTGTGACAGGAGAACGTCAGGAACAGAAGGCCATTCAGCCCCTTGAGCCTGCTGTACCATTCAATTAGATCATTGTTGCTCGGCACATTAATTCCATCTTCCAGGCTTTGCACCCCTCACCACAGATTCTGAACCTCAACCATTTCCCCTCCAGACCCACCCCACCCCCAATTCAACTCAATCCATTACCTGGAATTTGGGATACTAACCTGAGCTAACACCCAGGGTCCTACTCTCTCCAGCCCAGAACCCAGCCTGGCATTGCCCCTCTCAAACCCCATTTCTCACCAGCAGACGTGGCTCCACACAGAAGGACCAGCACTATCAGTCTAATCATTGTTGCTTCCCTAGGCAGGTTATGAGGGGTAACTTGGTGGAAATCCTTTCCCAAGGGAGCGTCCATTCACAGGCTGTGAGCTATGTCCGGCAATGATACTGTCCCTCAGTCAGTGAGCTGTGTCCTGTACTGATACTGTCTCTTTCAGTCTGTGAGCTGTGTCCTTTACTGATACTGTCCCTCTCAGTGTGTGAGCTGTGTCCTGTACTGATTCTGTCCCTCTCAGTTTGTGAGCTGTGTCCTGTACTGATACTGTCTCTCTCAGTCTGTGAGCTGTGCCCTGTTCTGATACTGTCCCTCTTAGTCTGTGAGCTGTGTCCTTTACTGATACTGTCCGTCTCAGTGTGTGAGCTGTGTTCTGTACAGATGCTGTCTCTCTCAATCTGTGAGCTATGTCCTGTACTGATACTGTCCCTCTCAGCGTGTGAGCTGTGTCCTGTACTGATGCTGTCTCTCTCAATCTGTGAGCTATGTCCTGTACTGATACTGTCCCTCTCAGAGTGTGAGCTGTGTCCTGTACTGATGCTGGTTGTCTCAGTCTGTGAGCTGTGGCCTGTGCTGATACTGTCCCTCTCAATCTCTGAGCTGTGTCCTGTACTGATACTGTCCCCCTCAGTCTCTCACCTCTGTACTGCTCTGTAACTCCATACTGATTGGTTTAAATATACCGTCAAAGCAATCAGAATAAAACAGTCTGTGAGTCAGCAGACCAGATCCTGAGCATTTTCTATTTTTCCTTAGTTCTGGTGAAGGGCCATACGGACTCGAAACGTTAACTGTATCCCTCTGCGCAGACGCTGTCAGACCTGCTGAGTTTTTCCAGGTATTTTTGTTTTTGTCCCTGAGCATTTGAGTTGCGTCAGAAACAAACTTCCCGAACATTGTGAATGAACCAATCAGATAAATAATGCCAGTTGCATCATTAGTTGCCAGGGAGGAAGCGTTGAACTGAAAGTAGTTTGAGTTGTAAAGTGACCAGAGAACATTAGGAACAGGATAAGGCAATTCATGCCCCTCGAGCCTGCTGTTTCGTTCAGTTAGATTATTGTTGCTCTGCACCTTAACTCTATCAATTGTTTTGAAATGCTGTTCGTGAGCCTGTGTAAGATTTCCTGGCTTTGCTCCACATCCCTTTACTGAGTTACCCAATAAAAATCTATAGATTTACAAACTTAAAAACACCAATTGCCCGACCAGGTAATCGCGTAGTGAATTCCAAACATCGACTGTCCATTGTGCGAAAATGTGCTTCCTGACTTATCTCCTAAACAGCCCAGCAATAATTTTAAATTATGTGTGCCCTCAACCTCCTGTGCTGTACCTGTCGTGGGGGTGTTTGATGAGACAGTGTAGAGGGAGCTTTACTCTGCATCTAACCCGTGTTGTACCTCCCCTGGGAGTGTTTGATGGGACAGTATACAGGGAGCTTTACTCTATCTAACCCAGTATTGTACCTGTCCTTCAAGTCTTTGATGGGGCAGTGTAGAGGAAGCTTTATTCTGTATCTAAACCCGTGCTGCACCTGTCCTGGGAGTGTTTGATGGGACAGTGTAGAGAGAATTTTACTCTGTATCTAACTCCATGCTGTACCTGCCCTAGAAGTGTTTGGTGAGACAGTGTAGTGGGAGCTTTACTTTGTATCTAACCCCATGCTAAACCCGCCCTGGGAGTGTTTGATGGGGTCACCGTAGAGGGAGCTTTACTCTGTATCTAGCCCCGTGCTGTACCTGTCCTGTGAGTGTTTGATGGGACACTGTAGAGGGAACATTATTCTAATCAAACCTGTGCTGTACCTGCTCTGGGAGATTATTGCTTTGTTTTTAATGGCAATTTATCCTTTTCTGCCTTTGAAATGGGTTTTATTGCTTCTCTATGGACATTTTAATCCTGCGTGCATAGTTTATTATTGGCTGTGCTGTTCAAGACTGGCTGTGCAGTTTATTGCAGTGTGTATGGTTTAGTGGGGTTTATCACTGGGGGGTGTGTTTATCACTGGGTGTGTGTTTTATCGCTGGTTGTGGGGTTTATCACTGAGTGTGTAGGGTTTATCACTGGGTGTGTGGTTTAACATTGGGTTTGTGGCTTAACACTGGGTGTGGGGTTTATCACTGGGTGCGGGGTTTAAAGTTGGATTTGTGGTTTATCATTGGGTGTAGGGTTTATCATTGGGTGTGGGGTTTATTTCTGGGTGTGTGGTTGATCACTGTGTGGGGGGTTTATTTCTGGGTGTGAGGTTTGCTACTGGGGATAAGAATTATTCCATTGAATTGTACAGAATTTACAACATAGAAATTGGGTCAAAACGATCTGTGTTGGTATTTATTCTCCACACAGACTTCTTCCCAAACAACTTTCTCATCCCTTGCAGTATATCTTTCTATTACTTTCTCCATTGTGGTTTTATCTAGTTTCCCCTTAATTGCATCAATGCTGGTCACCTCAGCTATTCCATATGGTAGTGAGATCGATATCCTAACCACTCTCTGGTATGGAAATTTCTCAAGTTCCCTACTGGGATTGTTAATGACAATGTTATATTGATGGCCTCTAATTGTTGCACCCCACAAGTGGAAACATCTCTGTCTAATCCATCAAGCCCTTTGTTAACCTTGAAGACCACTTTGAGTGACTCCCCAATGCATTCTTGTTTGTAGAAAATAACTGTCTAATTCTGTTTAATCTTTCATGATAATTATAATCTCAGTCTGGTACCGTGTTTGCAAATCTTTTCACACCCTTTACAGTTCCTCCATTTCATGTTTTATAACATGGAAATCAGAATTGTTCACAGTGTTCAAAGTGTGGTTTAACCCAGGTTTGATACAACTTTCTTATAACTTAGCTACTTTTAATTCTATCCATTGAGAAATAAACCCCAGATTTTTGTTTGTTGCTGTTATGGCATTATTAATCTACATCACTGCTCTCATGATTTGTATATCTGCAATCCTAGAACCATTTGCTCCTTCACCCTGTTTACTTAGTTTTCAAACAGCATTTAGCCTCTGTTTCATTCCTTCCCAAATTTCACATATCACCCTGTTCCATATCAAAATTAATTTGCCAATTAGAAATTAAGTTTAATAATGTCATCCTGTATTTTGTCACTATTTCCCTCAATATGAACTATCCTCCCCAATTGGAAACTGCTGGTAGATTCAGACTTCGGATCCAGAATCGTTTATGTAAATATTGAACAGCAGTGCTCACCAACATCCCTGCTAAAGATTTTCTGGTTGGCTTTGACCTGTTTATTTCAATGAGAGATACCTTTAATATTTTCTTCTTGGCAACACCCACACAGTATCTTTAAGGGGGCAACTTGTAAGTGGCCTACATGGCACCTTCTGGGTTCCTGCAGTCAAGCAGGCTGGCAGCTTAGAGGGGAAATTGAGTCACAATTTCTCAGCTTTCCCTAGTCTGAGTAGCTACCCTTATCCCATACACCCTGTTTAGTAGCCAGCTTGCAATCCATTCTGCTAGTTCCACAATCTCTCCTCAGGTTCTGATGAGCGTTGTGCTTTGGTAATGTTCAAAGGGCAGGACAAGAATGGAAGAGAACTGGGAGCAGCGTAGTGGGGTGTGGGAGGAATGGAGCAGTTTGGGGTCTGGGTCTGTAACAGGAGAGTTAACCTTGAGTTTTGCAGTAGTGAGAAGACGATTCTTGGCTCCCTGAATGCTGGGAGTGGTGTGTGGAAAGTCAGAAAGTCATGGTAACATGACCTTGTGGAACAAACATTTGGAAAGAGGATTCACTGGAAAGAAGACTTGCAGTATGTAGGAATTCTGGGAATAAATATGACTGTAGGAGCATTGGTGAAAAGTTTACGACTGAGTGCACCTTTTATTAATGTATGACCTGGTTATTACTGGGGTATGCTTTATTACTGGATGCACATTTTATTAATGTAGCACCTGGTTATTACTAGGGTGTGGTTTATTACTGAGTGCACCTTATATTACTGTGTGACCCAGTGTATGATTTGGAGGGGACTTTGGAGTTGGTGGTGTTCTCAACTGTCTTCAGTACTTGTTCTTCTAGATGGTAGAGATTGCAGCTTCGGAAGTTGCTGTTGAAGAAGACATGGTGAGATGCAGCAATGCATCTTGCAGATGGTACAAAACAGATATGTTTTGTCTTGCCATCTGATCTTAATTATTCAGATGATTATAATACTCAAGGAAAAGAAGGATGGTACTGGGGAGGGAGGAGGGATGAAGAAACAAATAAAATCCTAACATCTTTAGTAAATATTGCAGATCCATTTTGGAGCGTATGCAAAAACAGGTTATTTACTGGAACAAAGAGATTTTGGGAAGGAAGAACAAACAGAAATGGGAAAGGACAAACAGAAAAGGGGAAGGACAAACAGAAAAGGGGAAGGACAAACAGAAAAGGGGAAGGACAAACAGAAAAGGGGAAGGATAAACAGAAATGGAGAAGAGAGAGCAGATGCCAACCTATGAAGCCACTGCCCATGAACTTGATGCATAAAATGTCATTGAATGAACAGCACAGAAACAGCCTATTCAGCACAACTGGTCTACACTAATGTTTATAATGCACATGAGCCTCCTCCCAACACTTTTATTCTCACACTATCAAGATAACCTTCGATCTGATAATGGGAAACAAGCTTAGGACAGATCACAGAAGTAAGTGCAGGGGAACATCAAGGAAATAACAATCACATCATCTCCTGTTTAAGATAATGATTGAGAAGGATATAAGTAAAATTAAGCTGAAAGTGACAATTTGGAAACATGCTGATTTTAAAACGATGAGTAGAAAACTAAGGAAAATAAACTGAAAAAATTATTGAGAAGCAAAGAGATGGAACGGCAATAGGAACCATTTAGAATGGTGAATAATAGCCTAGGAGAAATACATCACACTAAAAAGCAAGAACTAACTTTCCAGTAATGAAACTCCTTGAATGAATAAAGAAATAAGCGCAAAACTGAAACTAAAATAAAAGGCAGGCATATCGACAACAAAGGAGACTTTGTTAGTCAACTTTTCAGTTTACATTTCATAGTTTCATTCTCATCCCCTTAAAAAGTTTTCTTAGCTCAACTTGTTACTTTGATCTTTATCTTACTTATGTCCTTCTCAATCATGACTTTGAATTTTAAAATGTTGTGATTGCTATTGCCTAAATGTTCCCCTCTGATTCATCTCTCAGCTATTCTGGTCCTTAGGAGACTCATGCCTTAGGTCAGAACATAAGGTTAGGGGAGAAGTAGCTGACTGGATAACAAGCTGGCTACAAAACAAAAAAGACATAGACCAGGGATTAAGGTTAGTTTCTCAGACTGGAAACAGGCAGGAAATGGTATTCCACAGGGAGCAATGCCAGGACCACTGCTGTTCACAGTTTACATCAACAGTTTGGATTCAGGAATTGGAAATACAATTTCAAAATTTTCAACCACAAATGGGCCAAGTATATTTAATACTAGTAGAGACCCACAAAGCATTCACAGTCAAATTAGTATCTCTATTGCACCATCTTTAAATATGGGACTTCTAGATTTTTTTCACCAAAGAAATAACAAAATCAAAACCTCACTCTGGAAATAGCTACATAAAGCAATCCATGTGTAAACTCAGGCCCAGGAATAGAAATATGAATTTTGTCCAAAATCTAGCCTTGTCGCTTCTTTATTGTGAAAATCTAATTAGGAACTGATTTCTCCTGAGTTGAAAAGGCAGGTTTACATCTGATGGCATTAATATTATTCAAGGAATAAACATTCCATTTCCTTGAAATCTGCCTGTTATAATTTCAGTATCCTTCATCAAAGAAACCAGTTTCCTAACTTGTTGCATGACAAAGTCCTTGTTTAGGATTCAAGTTTTATAACAATATAATAAGTGCTCCTTCCTTGAGTATAAGTTTGTGTGGTGGCATGACCGTTGGAGTTAGACTGTGCAGAAACTCTTGTGTCATCTTCAAGTAAAGGATCTATCCCTAGGAGACAATATGCTGGCATCATTGGAGCTTTATTTCATGTACCTTTGATTGTCTAATAAGTTCTGCTTCTCTAGAATTCACGTTCAATTTATGTGTTGAAGACTGGTGAATGAGTATTGGGATTTTAAGATCCCAAATGCTGTTTGATCTTCAATGAGAAGAGTAGAGGCTGTGCCAGTGGAAGCATCTGACAGAGCCATATCTCCTTTGCTTTGTGTAACACGCATGAGAGTGCTGTAACCAAAGATGTTCCCAGTTCCTCATCCAAAAAGAGTGCTTTGTTTTCTCCTTTTTATACAACATGGAGCACCTCATTAACAATTACCTTTTGATCATGGTTATACCTTTCTTTAGTAAGATTCTGTTTGGCTTCCTCTTCAAAAATGCCAACGTAACCTTAATATATTAATGCATCAGTCACAGTACATGGTGGCAATCCCAGGTTTTGTAAACTCATATCATTGCACTTTGAACATTTCTCAATGTGATCCTTCCTTAAGTTTCTTCCAAATGCCTCGAAGTTATTCAAACACAAAGTGGTTTCATGCTAAAAGTATTTTGCACAGACGTAGTATCATTGTTCAATTTGAAATAAGCTGTCAACATTGGATTCCCTCCCGGTTGCTACTCGTGTGTGGCTCTGCCATCTCTAATTGTATTGGTACTTCATGTTTTTTTATAAATGAGCAAATCTCAATGTTAACATTAGGATTCCACATTTCTGCCTGTCAGTGGAGATCAGCAAAACATTTGTAATTAAAGTAGTATCTTTATTGCAACAGTACTTCTTAAAACATGGGATTTCCAGTTATTCTTTAAACAAAGACTTGAACAGGATCAAAACTTCTATCCCTGGAAAATAGCAATAAGCTGTCCATGTGAAGAACATTGTGTTTAAAATGGGGGGTTTTTAAAAAATTATTTATTTGTACATGGGCTGTGGGTGTCACTAGCTGGGCCAGCAATTATTGCCCATCCAAAATTGCCCATAAAGTGGTGGTGATGAGCTGCCTTCTTGGACAGCTGCAGTCCATGTGGAGCATGTACGCCTAGAGTTCTGTTAGGGGCGGAGTTCCAGGATTTTGACCCAGCAACAGTGAAGGAATGGTGATATATTTCCAAGTCAGGATGGTGTATGGCTTGGAGGGAAAATTGCAATTGGTGGACATCCCTTGCCCTTGTCCTTCTAGGTTGTAGAGGTGGTGGGTTTGGAAGGTGCTGCGAAAGGAGCCTTGGTGAGTTGCTGCAATGCATCATGTATATGGTATACACTGCTGTCACTGAGCGTCAGTGGTGAAGGGAGTCAATATTAAAGAAGGTGGATAGGTGCCAGGCTGCTTTGTCCTTGATGGTGCCAAGCTTCCTGAGTATTGTTGGAGCTGTACTCATCCAGGCAAGTGGAGAATATTCCATCACACTCCTGACTTGTGCCTTGTAGATGGTAGACAGGCTTTGGGGAATCAGGAGGCGAGTTACTGGCTGCAGAATTCCTAGCCTCTGAACTGTTCTTCCAGCCACAGTATCTATATGGCTGGTCCAGTTCAGTTTTGGGTGAATGGTAACCACCAGAACATTGATAGTGGTGGATTAAGTGACATTCAATGCCATTGAATGTCAAGGAGAGACGGATGGAAATGGTCATTGCCTGGCATGAATGTCACTTGCCACTTATCAGTCCAAGCCTGAATATTGCCCAGGTCTTGCTGCACATGGGCACAGACAGCTTCAGTATCGGAGGAGTCATGAATAGTGAACATTGTGCAATCGTCCGTGAACATCCTTAATTGATCTTATGATGGAGGGAAGGTCATTAATGAAGCAACTAAAGAGTTGGGCCTAGGACTGTACCCTGAGGAACTCCTCAGCAAAGATCAAGATCTTTTATTCTACCATGGGATTTGGGCATTGCTGACCAAGCCAGCATTTGTTGCCCATCCCTAATTACCCTTGAACTGAACATTGCAGAGGGCACTTCAATGTCAACCACACTGCTGTGGATTTGGAGTCACATGGAGGCCAGACCAGGTAAGAACAGCAGATTTCCTTGTCTAAGGGCATTATTGAACCAAATGGGTCTTTACGGTAATCGACAATTCATGGTCACCATTACAGAGGCTAATTTTATATTCCAGATTTATTAAATGAATTTAAATTGCACCAGCTGCCATGATGGGAATTGAACCCATGTCCCCACAGCATTAGCCTGGGGCCTTGGAATTACCAAACAAGTGACACTATGTCACAAAACTGTCATAGTTTTCATAACAAAAACAGAATTACCTGGAAAAACCCAGCATGTCTGGCAGCATCGGCGGAGAAGGAGAGTTGACGTTTCGAGTCCTCGTGACCCTTCAACAGAACAGAGTGAATCTAAGGAGAGGGGTGAAATATAAGCTGGTTTCAGGTGGAGGGGGGGCGGGGGGAAGAGGTTGGGTAGGGGGAGAGAAGTTGGGGGGTGGTGGTGTGGTTGTAGGGACAAGCAAGCAGTAATATGAGCAGATAATCAAAAGATGTCACAGACAAAAGAACAAAAGAACACAGAGGCATTAAAGGTCGTGATATCTAAACGAATGTGCTAATTAAGAACGGATGGTAGGACACTCAAGGTACAGCTGTAGTGGGGGTGGGGTGGAAAGGCTAGCAGGGCATAAAAGATGTAAAAATAATGGAAATAGGTGGGAAAAGAAAAGTCTATATAAATTATTGGAAAAAACAAAAAGGGGGAAGAAACAGAAAGGGGGTGGGGATGGAGGAGGGAGTTCAAGATCGTGGGTGGAAAACCTCGGTTAAGGAAGAAGGAGGATATGTCAGAGGAACTGTTTTTGAAGGTAGCATCATCAGAACAGATGCGACGGAGGCGAAGGAACTGAGAGAATGGGATGGAGTCCTTACAGGAAGCGGGGTGTGAGGAGCTGTAGTTGAGATAGCTGTGGGAGTCGGTAGGCTTGTAATGGATATTGGTGGACAGTCTATCACCAGAGATTGAGACGGATAGGTCAAGGAAGGGAAGTGTCAGAGATGGACCACGTGAAAATGATGGAGGGGTGGAGATTGGAAGCGAAATTAATACATTTTTCCAAATCCCGACCAGAGCATGAAGCAGCACCAAAGTAATCATTGATGTACCGGAGAAAGAGTTGTGGAAGGGGACCGGACTAGGACTGGAACAAGGAATGTTCCACATACCCCATAAAGAGACAGGCATAGCTGGGGCCCATGCAGGCACCCATAGCCACGCCTTTTATTTGGAGGAAGTGAGAGGAATTGAAGGAGAAATTGTTCAGTGTGAGAACAAGTTCAGCCAGACGGAGGAGAGTAGTGGTGGATGGGGATTGTTCGGGCCTCTGTTTGAGGAAGAAGCTAAGGGCCCTCAGACCGTCCTGGTGGGGGATGGAGGTGTGGAGGGATTGGACATCCATGGTGAAGAGGAAGCGGTTGGGGCCAGGGAACTGGAAATTGTTGATGTGACGTAAGGTGTTAGAGGAATCACGGATGTAGGTGGGAAGGGACTGGACAAGGGGAGAGAGAAGGGAGTCAAGATAATGAGAAATGAGTTCTGTGACCCCCCCCCTCACCCTCTTCCCGTCGGTCTTCCTTCACTTACTGGTTTTTAGTATTCCATCCACGTACTACAGACAGAACTTCAGTCAATAGGCACAGCTCTTCTCCAGATAATCCTTCAATCTGTCATTATTGGCCTTGCTCTGGTTCAATAGGTGATGTATATTTTGTGCAACTATACCTGCACTATCCAGACCAGTTTTTTCCTTGTCGAAGATGATCATATCTCTAGCAACCCAAGCCATCCGGAAGAACCATCCCAGTCTCCTATAATCCTGTAGCTCACATCCAGACTTCGCCTGCGTTGCATGCACCCCTGTCAATCAAACACACAAACAGCCAATACAATGCGTCCCTGAGACACCAGCCACCATCCTGTAGATCACCTGATTTTCCTGAATCCTCTATTATCAACATCCTGGGCGGGGGGATGGGGGCTGCTGAGGCGGCGGGGGTTGGGGGGGGCGTTTGTGGCAGGTCGCCATTTACCAGAAACTGAACTAGACCAGCCATATAAACATTGTGGCTGAAAGAGCAGGTCAGAGGCTGAGAATTTTGCAGCACCTATCTCGCCTCCTGACTCCCCAGATAACCTAAGAGATAGAAGCAAGCAAGTCAATTCAGCACTACTAACTTTTTCCTCCATTCAACAAGATCATGGCTGATCGTCTACCTCAACTCCACCTCAACGCGGCGGTGGCATTGTGGTATTGTCACTGGACTGAGAGGTGGGGGGGCACTAAGGGGCGGTGTGAGAGGGAGGGGGGGCTGCTGAGAGGCGTTGTGTGAGGGACAGGGGGAGACTGAGAGGCGTGGTGTAGGGGTGGGGGCGGGGGGGGTGACAGAGAGGCAGCATGTGAGGCCTGTCCACCATCTGCAAGGCACAGGTCAGGAGTGGGATGGAATACTTCCCACTTGCCTGGATGAATGCAGCTCCCACAACACTGAAGGAGCTTGACAGCATCCAGGGCAAAGCAGCCCGCTTGATTGGCACCACATCCACAAACATTCACTGCCTCCACCACCGACGCACAGTAGCAGCAGTGTGTACCATCCACAAGATGCACTGCAGAAATTCACCAAGGCTCCTTCGGCAGCACCTTCCAAACCCACGACCACTACCAACTAGAAGGGAACACCACCACCTGGAAGTTCCCCTCCAAGTCACTCACCAATCTGATTTGGAAATGTATCGCCATTCCTTCATTGTTGCTGGGTCAAAATCCTGGAACTCCCTTCCTTACAGCACTGTGGGTGTACCTACACCACATGAACTGCTGCAGTTCAAGGCAGCTCACCACCACCTTCTCAAGGGCAATTAGGGATGGACAATAAATGCTGGGTCAGCCAGCGAAGCCCATATTCTGTGGGTGAATAAAAAAACCCATCTGGTTTGCTAATGTCCTTTAGGGAAGGAAATCTGCCATTCTTACCTGGCCCGGCTTATATGTGACTCCAGACCCACGGCAATGTGGTTGACTTTTAACTGACCTACAAAATGGCCTAGCAGGCCACTCACTTCAGGAACAAATCAGAGCCAAATAAACACAGTGGCTAAATGAGGTCAGAGGCAATGAAAACTGGCTAGTAACTCAGCTCAGGTGTCAACCTGGTGAAGCTACAACATAGGAATAAATCATACCAAACAGTGGAGGCAGCAAGCGATAGACAGGGCTAAGAGATCCAACAACCTTTGGATCAGATCATAGCCCTGTAATCCTGCCACATCCAAATGCGAATGGTGATGGACAATTAAACAGCTACCATGAGAAGATGACTCTAAAAATATCCCCATCCTCAATGATGGTGAAGCCCAGCATATTAATGTAAAAGACAAGGCTGAAGCATGTGCAAACATAAACCATCATCGGTGTTGGTGAGTTGCTGCTGTGCACCTTGTAGATGGTATGCACTGCTGCCACTGTGCATCAGTGAAGGGAGTGAATGGTGATGAATGGGGTGTTATGGCACAGCCATTTGTAAAGGCTGAGTTATTTAAAATCCCAGAGGGAAACTTCAAACAACAGCCATAACCTATATTTCCAAATGGTATGTTTTGAGTTGCAACTCTAAGTTCAGGAATAAGACCACCAGTTCTCAATAAGTTTTTATATCAAACTAAATGAAACATCTATTAATTTACAAGGTATTAAACACATACGCATGTCTACAAATTCTATCATAACTTTTAACAAATTCCCAAACTAATCTCCACTAAGGCAATAACCAATAGACTTAACCAGGCACCAGCATTTTCACCTTACAAATTCAAAATTTCTTTCAATTTGGTTCCTTTGCAGACAGTTGTAGGCTTACAGCTGCTTAGATCTTACATGCCTCTGCCCTGCACACACAAACTCCTCTCAGGTTATACCTAGTCTTCTCTTTTGAATGTAAATTTTCATTGTATCACCAGGCCCTGTGAACCCCTTTCATAATACCAATTTTATTAGTAATAAAAACATTGCTTGGTGTCTCCTAGCGAGGTGCAATATTTTACCTCATCTTTGAATGCTCTATTCCACAAAATGCAAATGTACTCTTTACCTCTCTGTTTACATCTCAAACCTACGATACATGAAAGCACCCAGACTAGCTGGCTTTAATCCAATTAACACACATCGGCTAAAGCTCTATTTTAAAAAAATATAATTTCCAATAACATTATATACATTAATATCTCTTCCTGACATGGAGTGCCAATCAACCAGGCTTTGTCCAGGATGGCGTTAAGCTTCTTGACTGTCGTTGAAGCTGCACTCATCCAGGCAAGTGGAGAATATTCCATCCCACTCCTGACTTGTGCCTTATAGATGGTGGATATGCTTTGGGGAGTCAGGAGGTGAGTTACTCACTGCAGAATTCCCAGCCTCTGACCTGCTCTTGTAGCCACAGTATTTATTCAGCTGGTCTAGTTTCTGATCAATGGCAACTCCCAGGATGTTGATAGTGGAGGATTCAGTAGCACCATTGAATGTCAAGGTGCCGATGCATGGATAGATTTTCTCTAGTTGAAGATGGTCACTGCCTGGCACTTGTGTGGTTTAAATGTTATTTGCCACTTTTCAGCCCAAGCCTGAATATTGTCCAGGTCTTGCTGCATATGGAGATAGACTGCTCAAGTGTCTGAAGAGTCGTTTCCACAAACAACCCCACTTCAGACTTTATGGTAGAATCTTCATTGCTGAAACAGCTGAAGATGGCTGGATCTGGGACACTATCCTGGGGAACTCCTGCAGCGATGTCCCAAGACTGAGATGATGGACCTCCAGCAACCACAACCATCTTCTTTTGTGTTAGGTATGACTCCAACCAGCGGAGAGCTCCCCCACCACACCCCCCCCCCCCCACCCCACCACCCAATTCCCATTGGCTTCAGTTTTGCTAGGGTTTCTTGATGCCACACTCAGTCAAATGCTGCCTTGATGTCAAGGGCTGTCACTTTCACCTTACCTCTTGTGTTCACTTGACTATATTTGGACCAAGAGTCTAACAAGGTCAGGTGCTGAGTGGCCCTGGTGGAACACAAACTGAGCATCAGTGAGCAGGTTATTGCTGAGTAAGTGTCGCTTGATAGCACTGTTGATGATACTTTTAATCACATTGCTGATGATTGGGAGTAGTAATTGGCTGGGTTGGATTTGTCCTGCTTACTTGTACAGGGCATACCTGGCTAATTTTCCACATTGACAGATGCCAGTGTTGTCGCTGTACGGGAACAGCTTGGCTAGGGACACGGCTAGTTCTGGTGCATGTCTTCAGTACTATTGCTGAATATTGTCAGACCCACAATCTTTGCAGTATCCAGTGCCTTCAGCCATTTCTTGATATCACATGGAGTTAATTTAATTGGCTGAAGACCAGCATCTGTGATGTTGGGCACCTCAGAGGGCGGGTAAGATGCATCTTCCACTCGGTGCTTCCGGCTGAAGAATGTTGCAAATGCTTCAGCTTCATCTTTTGCTCTCAGGGCTTTCTCCAAAAGGTGTTCCAACATGGAGAAGTACCGATTCATCAACTGAGGGGGGACAGTAGGTGGTAAACAGGTTTCCTTGCCCATGTTTGACCTGATGCCATGAGACTTCGTGAAGTCCAGAGTCAATGTTGAGGAGTCTGAGGGCAACACTCTCCCCATTCAATGCCACTGTGCCACCACCTCTGCGGGGTCTGACCTGTCGGTGGGACAGGACATACCCAGGTATGGTGATGGTGTTGTTTGGGACAGTCTGTAAGGTATGATTCCGTGAGCATGACTATGTCAGGCTGTTGCTTGACTAGTGTGTGGAACAGCTCTCCCAGCTTTGGCACAAGCTGCCGGACGATACTGAGGTGTTAGCAAAGTCAACAAGGCCGGGTTTGCCATTGTTGTTTCTGTAGCAGTTTGACACAACTGAGTGACTTACTATCTGTTTCAGAGGGCATTTAAGAGTCAACCACATTGCTGTGGGTCTGGAGCCACATGTAAACCAGACCAGGTAAGGGCGGTAGATTGTCTTCCCTGAAGGGTATCAGTGAGCGAGATTGGTTTTTACGACTATTACACCATTCGACTAGCTTTCACTTCCAGATTTTTATTAAATAAATTTAAATTCCACCAGCTACTGTGGTGGGATTTGAACCAGTGTCCCCACAGCATTAGCCTAGGCCTCTGACTTACTAGTCCAATGATATTACCACTACACTACCACCACCCCATCAGCAATCATATGCAAGGGCCTGAGAAAAGGTGGAATAGTCTGTGCAACAAAGATGTCCTTCCCTAGAAGCTCAAAATGTACTACTGTGTAAATAAGGAGCTTTTGAAGAAACATACCAAAGTTAGACCCAAGTCACTCAAAATTAGTGGAAAACTTTCCCAATCCAGGACAAACCACAAGTTACCTGGAGAGATCCAAATAGTATTTAAAGTGGAAACTAAACAAACGTTGGAAGCAGTGGTGGTGACACCAACCTAACAATGATTTGGTGCCATCAACAGAACACCTACAGGGAGAAATCAGGGAGAAGACTTCTTCAAAAGAAGTGTCACGAAAATATAATAATTTTTGTAACATTGTGGTTTATTGTAAAAATAGGTTAGTGGTGGGGTTTGGATAGTGTGTGTGTGTGTATGGGATTTAATTGAGTTGGAGACAGCTGGTCTGGAGACTTTGACTCATCAAAAGAAACTAGATTTGAAATGCTCAACATGTAAACATGGCTGCAGTTTTATAATGCGAGGGGAGAAGAATTTGCATTTTTACATAAATCAAGGTAGTTTGAATTTCAAAGAGATGATAGGATGCTACACCTAGCCAGAGAAGCTAGGTCAAGTACTGTGCTTATTTTTCCCAAAGGTTACTGACAATATTAGCACCATAAATAGATTTATATTATGAGAAAGGTTAAGGTCAAAGACATACAGGACCAATGGGATTTGCATTAAAAGGAGAAGAGGCTATGTGTCAGAAGGCAAAAGCATTATAAGATCTACCAGCATTAAGCTGCTGTCTACAGAAACCGTAGCTGGAAAAAGCCACTTTGAATTTTACTGTCCAGAGTATTGTGGTGACTTGCCTGGATCTGTTCAAATCTATTTTTTTAACCATTGCTTCAAATGAGTTGTAACTGAAAGCCAGGTTAATTAGGGGTTTTAGGAATTATAAAAATTTGTAGATCTATGTATGTGCTTGAAATCTTTTCTTAATAAATGTTTAATTTAGTTTTGTAAAAAATCTCTAGAGTCTTGCTGGACTTATTACTACTGAATTCAGGGTGCACTACTTGAAATAAAATACAAATTGCAAAATCGTTGTGATCGCGTGATCAAGTTTCCCTCGTGGATTTGATCTGCCTGGCACACATCATCTGCTGCATCATAACAGGAAGAAGCAGGAGACTTATCTTGGTGAGAGGCACAATGAGAATCGGTTGCAATGTCAGCACCAGTTGAGCAGTCACTGCCCCTTCTGCAGCCATTTGCAAACCTCGAGGGTTCAGAGAGGCCAGCGTTAGGAGTTCTGGAAAAAGCAATTCCAGCTGAATCAAGCAGCATCAGGTTTGCATGCCAAAGAGCAGAAACACCAGGTTAGTATGTTCCTCTATGCACTGGGGTCCATTGTTGATGATGTGCCCCTGAAAAAGGGCTTGGAAGAGACCTCTGCAGATTTTGAAACCATCATGAAAGTATTCGATGCGTACTTCAGTCCAAAACGGAACTTCAATCAAGTGAGTGCAATTCAATTAGAGATCCCAAAGGCCAGGCAAATCCATTGAACTGTTCTTTACAGGCTTGTATAGGCTAGCCAGCTGTTGCGATGCGGTATGGTCCATTGAATGACAAACTTATTCACGGCCACCTTGTAGTTGAAGCCTGCAATGTGAAGTTGTCAGACTTTTTTGCAGACAAAAGCCAACTTAACGCTCAAACAAGCAGTTCAATACATTAGACAGGCCAAACTTAGGAAGCAAAATCAGGCCATAATCCATGGAAATACCGAGGTTTTAGATGAGTCTGTTGGTTGGGTAAGCCCAAAAGTGGCAACAGCCCTGCCCACTCAAAAGCACGACAAAATAGGGTGGTGGGGGGGGGGGGGCGTAGGTGGGAAGAGAAAGAGCGGAATTCCTGCAGCAGCTGTTTTAAAGTGCCCATGCTGTGGAGATAAAAAGCAGTGTAGAAAGCAAGGTTGCCCAGCAGGGGGCAGAGTATTTCCAATGATGAAAGACAGGACATTCCAAGCAGTTCTGCAAAGCTAAATACATAATTAAAGGAAAAAAGCATGAGAATGTCTCTGAAAAGCAACCAATCTAGGAAATTGGGAATAAGAAAAGAAATAAGAATACCGATTTCCCAGAAGTGAAGGATCAAGAACAAAAATTTTGGTCAGTTGCTTTACAAGTTAAAGGCTTTAAAACTGAGTTTGAACTTGACACTGGAACCAGTGTTACAGTACTGTAAAAGTTCAAATAACCGCCACCCTTAGCCATAAGGGGCGAGAGGGAGCAGAAGATTCCAGGAACAATGTTAGTTTGTCCTCTTCCTGTTCAAGAGAGTGCAACTGTCCACGTCCTGAAGTCTTCTCTCTTGAATCAATCTTTCATTGAAAAGGTTTCACGTGTTTGTAGAGGTCACAGCGCAGTTACTCACAGTCATGGAAAGCTGTTATCCCACTTCACCAATGTGTTTGTCTTCCGGGAAAAAGATGAGAACAGCATATGTCCACAACATCCTACTAGAAGGCTGAGAATACTGTGGGAGACACAGTGACTTTGGTTGTTGGGAGGGGGGAGAGTAGAGAAAGGGGGGGGTAAGAGTGGATAGAATCTGAAACAGTACAGGTGGTTTACAGAAAATGTAACATAATTAGTTTGAGAAAATAGTTTAAGCTTGTCATCAAAAGAGTTGACATTATACTGGGGGGTGGGGGAGGAGATGTAGAATAATGGGTAGTAGTTATGGTAATGGATAGTGATGTGTATCATGATGCAACAGTGACATCAGCAATCACGTGCAAGAGACTGAGAAGAGAAGATGGAATAGTCTGTGCAAGAAAGATGTACTTACCTAGATGCTTGGAATGTACAATAGTGTAAATAAAGAAGTTTTTGGAAAAACCTGCCAGAGTTAAACCCAAGTCACTCGTAAATAGTGGGAAACCTTCCCAATCCAGATCAGGCCACAAGTTACCATAAGATAGATCCAAATAGTATTTAAGGTGAAAGTCAGACCACACATCAGTCCCTCTCTCTCCAGCAGTATCCAGTCTGGCACAGCCCCTCCCAACGCTATTACTCACTGACCAAAGAATAATGCCCCAGTACCAAGCCTCGAACTGAGACTCTCTCTGACCCCATTATTCACCCATAGAGACAGCTCCATGCAGAAGGACCAGCACAATCAGTCCAAGGTTTGTTGTTTCCTTCGATAGGTTGGGAGGAGCAATTTGCCAGACATATTTTCCCAAGAGGGCGTCCCTTCTCAGTCTGTGAGCAGTGTCCTGTACTGGTATTAAATCCTGTTACTGTTTACTCAGTTCATGCTGATTGGACACTAACATAATGCTGAAGCAATCAGAATAAAAACTGCCCAAGAGTCATCAGAATAGTCTCCAGACAATTTCAAATTGAAACTAAGATGTTTCCCAATATTGTGAACAATCCAATTATAGTTACATCATCAGTTGTCGGGGAGAATGAAATGAACTGGGAAGTTTGATTCAGAAAGTGACTGAGGGATGAACATTAGGAACAGGAGGAGGCCATTCACCCACTCAAGTCTGCTATGCCACTCACTTAGAAATTGATGTTCTTTATCTGAACCATCACATTTCTCACTTTGTATTTTAGCCCTCTCAAGGTGAAAATCAAGATTCCTTTAGATGGATGGTGAAATAGGCAACCACACAGCACATGAAATTTAATGAGGTGAAGCAATGCATCTTGGAAGGAAAATGAGGAAAGGCAATATAAACTAGAGGGGTCAAAAGTGCACCCTCAATCCTGACCCTTCTTCAGCACATCCTTACTCCTCTGACAATACAGCACTTACTCGGTATTGATGGTCCAATAGTGGAAAACTCCCTCAGTATTGACCCTCTGACAGTGCTGTACTTTCTCAGTACTGACCCTCCTTTAGCACTCCCTGACCCTCTGACACTGCAGCACACCCTGAATACTGACTTTCTGACAATGCAGCACTCCCTCTACTGTCCCCTTTCCATTATGACCTGGTGCTCAA
The DNA here is from genome assembly GCF_017639515.1 of Carcharodon carcharias. Lineage (NCBI taxonomy): Eukaryota > Metazoa > Chordata > Chondrichthyes > Lamniformes > Lamnidae > Carcharodon > Carcharodon carcharias. Next base: position 83,281,833 of record NC_054485.1, read on the forward strand.
TCATCTCTGCAATTGCTTTCCAGACCCTAGGTTTAGGAATACATAAATGTAAAACAAACCAGCTCAAATCTTTCAGTACCCAGATTGTCAGAGATCAGACTTAAGTTGAGAGATGCGAGTCAGGACTCCATGGAAGTCCTGATGCACAAACATAGGCAGAAATTGTCCGAGAAGTTTAAACTTCTGATGGGCTGATGCCCGCTGCCTGGGACCCTCCACAAATGTCTCCAATACTGAGTTCAGGCAGAGATTTGGGCCAGATACATGGGACTTGCTTGGATAATTACCTTGGAAATGTTATGCTGCTGAATACCTGGTCTAACTCAAGTGATTAGCCAGCATGACTGAACTGAGCACCACAACCAACTCCTGAAATCAACTCCTCCTGACACGAGCGAACTACATCCTGACCACATGCCTACACCACTAAATCCTCCCCTAAGTACCCGACTTCCCCCCCAACTCAACTACTCATCTACTCTCTCGACTATCCCACCAACCAGCATACTACCTAACTCCCAACCAACTCCCCAACCACCCCTCTATCCTAATCACCTGACTACTCACACCTCTGCCACCACCCGACTGTACCTGTCTGTGTAGTGATGCATCAGTATTCTCCAGGTACCCTCTATAAATTGGATGGTGGCTGTTACCTCAGATAAACAATCATGAGGAGGCAACGATTAAGGTCACCGTTGCGATGAAGATACAGTTACACTGGTACGTGAAAAAATTTGGGTACAATGTTTCCCAACTCCCCAAACATGCTATGAACCTTACGATCTGGAATTGAGCATTCATATAAATGTTATATCTTACAACAACAGAACCAAGAAATAAGGAAGGACATTTCTGAAACTGGGCATGACAACCATTGCTGGGATGTTGGATTGAATGTTGAAATTCCTCTATGGATTAGGATTCTTTCTCAGATGTTGGTAGTTATTCAGTTACTGGTTCTAGAAGGGGTAGTTCTCACATTCATCTACATGAAGCAAATTATGTATAACTTTAGAAAGACATGTTGATGACAAGAACCATGTGGGGAATGTATGCAACTACAGTGCCAGAGCCACAACAGTTGATTCTGCAAGTCTGACAGGGCCTGATTGAAGCATGAATTACATTGTTTTATTTTTCTGTATGTACTTTACTTATCATATAAAGATAAAACTGAAAGTCCGAACATTGAAGCTTAAAGCATAGATTTGCAAAATATTTGTGTCACGGGTGCTAGCAGAATTTTAATGCTATTATACGTATCGAGTGTTCCGTCATTATATATAGTAATTTTGAAGGATCAGCTTTGCTTCACCTTCAAGGTGGGAAATACATAGGTTAATATGGAATTGTGAATTCAGAAAATGCCAAGAAGTGAGGCATGATTTTTAAGTAATTTAGTCAAAGAAAGATTTGGATGCATAAGGACCGTGGAAAGAAAACGTCAAAAAGTAAAACTTGTTTCAGGGAATATTCTGACCTTTGGCTGATTGGAAGCTTGAATAAGCATTTTTGTCTGCTGACATGTAAAATTAGACAATAGCAAAGTAAGGAACTGTGCTACGTTAACCATTTTAGCTAATGGGTTTCCTGCTAAATAAACAAAAACATCATGCATGAAGGTCATTTAAGTTAATACAGTAATGGGCAACAGTGAAATAATAGTAAACTAATCAAGTCAACAACGGAATAATAGTAAACTAATCAAGTTGGCTAAAGTGAGGCGTTGCCCTGCTCAGGCTACATACAAACATATACGAGTTAGGAGCAACAGTCGGTCATTCAGCCCCTCGAGCTGGATTACCATTCAATAAGGTCATTGCTGACCTGATTGTGGCCTCAACTCCACATTCTGCCTACCCTCGATAACCTCTGATTCCCTTGTCAGTCAAGAATCTATCGACTCCTGCCTTAAAAACATTCAATGACCCTGCCTTCACTGCTCTCTGGGGAAGAGAGTTCTAAAGATACATAACCCCCATAAAAATTTCTCCATCTTAAATGGAAGACCTCTTATTTTTAAACTGTGTCCCTTAAACTAATCAGTCACCTAACACTGCACAAGGCTAGATCCAAAAAAGGTACAAGAGGAGGAGTTTGAGACCCTCAGCAAAAGAGAAGATACACCACTGTCAAGGAGAACATGGCAACAACAAGAACACACCGAGAGAGTGTCCTAATTAACTGGAGAGTACAGAGCCGGTGTTCGTAAGAACAGGTTATGGCTACCACCTTAAGTACAATTTTATTGCACTACTTGTGATTCTACTTAATAAACTTACAACTGCTTATACCAAGTGCCTCATACCCAGAGTGGTCAGTGGCAATTGGAACTAAAGGTCCCAAACATTGACACAAACTTAAAACCCCACTGACCACCTCACTGCCACCCGACAACCATCCTCCCCACCCACCTCACCCAATTACTAAAACGTATGCATCCATTTACTCACCCCCACACATTCATTAAAAGACTTGAGACATTGAAAAACTTACTGAATACAGCAGCCACTGTCGTAAAAAGGGGACATTGTTCTCTCCTTCCCAGACTCTCCTACACTCACTGGTCTTCCCCAGTAAAGGCTTCTCTGATCTATTTCAGTTTCAGACAGGGTCATAAAACATGGCTAAAATTGGGTAGTATCATTGGGTCAGAGAAAATTTTGCAGGCAGTGGCAATGCATCCAGCATTGCGGCTGACTGGAAGATCTAAGCCATCATGTTTTCCCCAACCTCCTTGCTATCCAGGTAGAATGTAGATGGCCACCAAAACTTTGAAGCTGAATAGCTTAAAATAAAGAAAGAAATAATATTAATACAGCACTTTTCAGGAAATCCAGTGGAGAGAGGGGAGAGGGATGGATTGAGGGATGTCACTGCAGTAAAATATCTCAGAATTTGTAGCCTTGCCTACCTTTCACCATCAGTTCTATTATATGAAATGTTTTAACAAGGGATTAATTCACATGCATAACATTCAGCATGGTGTGGGAATCCAGTCAAAAATAGCAGTTTTAATGTGGCCACACAATTATTTGGCATGTAACTCTCATTGCATCCAGCAGTGGGACCTGCTGCATTAGTTACTGCACATATCACAAAGCAACATGCTGAATAGGTGCAGGCAAACTTGAGAGATGGCTCATTCCCTGCATGAAGTCAGAAAAGTAAACCTCACCCACAAATGTACGGTAATGGTATCACATTTCTAAACGTTAGATTGACGGGTATATTAAAACACAGTCAATAATCAATGAACAAATTCTAGGAGGTATTCCTTTGGGACAGCTTGTCAATAGTGGCACCTTTTTTTTACTCCATTAACACTCCCATTAACTGTGAATGAATGTCCCTATATTATCAGGATTTAAACAGTGGAGGGGGTGAGATGTCTCTATATTCTCCTCCCTTTTTCCCCTCAATTTTCTGTTCTTGGGATGCTTTGGGTTATCCTCTTTGATAAAGAGGAATATAAAATACTTGTTCAAAGTTTCCGCCATTAACTTGTCAAACAATCCTGGAACTCTCTCCCTAACAGCACTGAGAGTGCACCACATGGGCTGCAGCGGGTCAAGAAGGCAGCTCACCATCTTCTCAAGGGCAATTATGGATGGGCAATAAATGCTGGTCTAGCCAGCGATGCCCACATCCCATGAATGGATTAAAAAAAAGTCATTCCCCAGTCTCACCTTCCAAGGGACCAACATTTACTTTAGCTACTCTCTTACTTTTTATATATTTGCAGAAACTCTGTTATATATTTTTTGCTAGTTGCTCATTATAATTTCTCCTTCTTATGATTTTGTTTTAGTCATCCTTTGCTATCTCTAAAAACCTTTCCAATTATCTGGCCTACCACTGGTCTTTGCAGCATCGTACATATTTTCTTTCAATTTGCTATCACCATTAACTTCCTCAGCCAGATTCTCAAGATTTTATTTTTCAATGGAATATATCTTTGTTGAGTTATGAAATGTCTCAAATCTCTGCCACTGTTTATCAACTGTACCTTTTAATCTATTTTCCCAGTTCACTGTTGCCAGTAAATTCTTGCCTAAGTTTAAGACATGAGATTCAGACCCAGGTTTTTCACCCTCAAACTGAATGTGAAATTCTAACATGCTATGATCATTCTTGCCTAGAGGATCCTTTGCTACAAGATATTTAATTAATATTGTCTCATTATACATTACCAGGCCTAAAATAGCCTGTTCCCCAATCTGTTCCAGAAAGGCATTGTTTTAAGAAATTGTCCCAAATTCACTCCATGAACTCATCCTCGAGGCTACCTTTGCTAATCTGATTTGTCCAATCTACATGAAGGTTAAAATCTCCCATGATTATTGCAGTATCTTTCTTAGAAGCCCCCATGAATTGAGGTATATTCTGCCCTACTTTGTCACTCCTGTTGTGGTGGTGGTGGTGGGGGGGGGGGGGGGAGAAGAGAGAGAGAGAGAGAGAGTGCGCGCAAGGCGGGGGAATGTGCTATAAACAACTCCCACCAGTGACTTCTTTCATTTACTATTTTTCATCTCCACTCAAGCTGTTTCTACTAAAATGCTGCAAGGTTCAATGTTGGACCTCAGCTATTTTTAATCTATATTAATGACTTAGACAAAGTGACAGAAAGCAGTGTACCTATGTTTACTGACAATACAAAGCTAGCTGGAAACAAATTGTGGGAGGGTACAGAGGGGCTGCAAAGAGACAGACAGGTCAAGTGAGTGGGCAAAAAGATGGCAGATGGCTATAATGTGGGGATGTGTGAAGTTATTCACGTTGGCCATGAGAACTGAAAAGCAGAATTTTTCTTTAAAAAATGGTATGAAACTTGCAAATGCTGATGTTCAGAGAGCCTTGTGTACACAAGGAAACTCAAAGTTAGCATGCAGGTACAGCAAGCAATTAGGAAGGCAAATAGCATGTTAACCTTTATTGCAAGGGGATTAAAAATAAAGAAGTCTTGCTACAATTGTACAGGACTTCCCTGAGACCACACCTGGAATACTGTATGTAGTTTTGGTCTCCATATTTAAAGAAGGCTACAGTTGCGTTGGAGACAGTACAGCAAAGGTTCACGAGATTGGTCCCTGGAATGAAAGGGTTGCGCTGTGATGAAGCAGAGTAAATTGGGCCTATATTCACTGAAGTTTAAGAAGAATGAGAGGCGATTGCATTTAAACATGCAAGATTCTGAAAGGACTAGGACTTTACAGGTTAAACAAGTTTTTCCACTGGTTGGGGCATCTAAAACCCAGAGGCACAGTTTCAGGATAAGGAAATGATCATTTACAACTGAGACAAGGAGAAATTCGTTTAAAGAGTTGTGAATCTTTGGAATTATCTACCCCAGAGGGCTGTAGATGCTCCGTCATTAAATATATTTTATTTAAGGCAGGGATATACAAAAAAGCAAGGGATATGGGGAGATAGTAGGAAAGAGGAGTTGAAGCCCAAGATCAGCCATGATCATATCAAATTGTGGACTGGGTTCAATGCTGTTCTTGATCTACCACACTTAAATAATTATGTGAAGCAGTGATATCGCAACAATGCATATGACAAACACAATCTCCCAGTCAATATCAAATGTAGGGACCAACAAGTTTATTCAGTAACAAAGCCAGACTTGATCTTTGTTCTCTCCTATCAAATCTCTGCTGAGAACACGCCATGAGCCTTGATTGGCGGTAGTGGCCTTGGGTTAGGAAGAGGCAGAATTGGCACTGGATCTTGCTCTTGATCACTATCCTCCGCTGGCCCAGATTGTGAGCAAGAATGGAAGAGTTTGGGTTCAACAGTGATGCTGGTGCAAATAGACTGCCAACACAGGTGGTCAAGGGTCACAGACATACACACAAAAACAACCGGAGTGAGGTATGGAAAGACACTATAGAAGAAAGTCAACAGCTTCTGTAAGAGGAAGGTAGAAAAAAATATATATGCAGGAGAATGGATATTGTAAGTGTATGCTTTTTTCTACTAAAAAAACTCACCCAACAAATTTTATCCTCTAGATATTAAAATATTTCTCCCATCACACGATATGAAACTCGTGCAACACAGCTGGCAGGCCCACAACAGTTTCCATCCCACCCCCACTCAACCTTCAAACAACATGGTGATAGACATGAAAGCTCACTACTAAGTAGATTTTCCATTCCAATGCAGCAGATATGAAATGGGTACATTTTGTCTCAAATGCACCAAAGATCAACTGAGGGATCTTACGAAAATCGTCACAATTCAATCTCAAATCACGTCATGTAACACAGCTAACTCCTGTTCTTCAACATGCTCCTCTCCAAACACAGCGACAAATAAGAAAATAGAGGCAGGTGTGCAATGGGAATTAAACGTTTAGGCCAAGTGGCACAGGCACTTTATTCAAGCCCACAAGGATTAGTCTCAGTGAAGGGATTAAAATGAAATCAGCTGCTCAAAAAGGGTCAGTGAGGGAACTTTAGGACTATGCTGAGAACATTGAGAATCTGATAAATTAAGCATAGGATCATGATTTTTAAAATTTACATAAATTAAAACCTAGGAGTGTAAAACCAAGACCTGCAATCATAAGGGACAGGCAGAGCTGGGGTTTTATATATAGAAACATGTTGAAGGCTACATTGGACAAAAGCACAAAAGAAAAAAAAATCAGAAAAATGGAAAAAAAATGCTATGATTAGAAGGGAAAAGGAAACAAATATCAAAGCATGAAAATTATTTTTAAAATTGTAAGTTTAATGTGGCTAAAATAACCTGGTTCCTTATTTCCCTGCCACCCCCTCACCAGATGCTACGAGAAGGGTGCAGACTGTCAGTGCTGTGCAGCCTCTGTTTAGCTTCAGCTACTGGATGATGCTAACCATATACATTTAAAGTATCAGCAGGTCTCTAACCAAGGGACTGAGCACTAAAGCCACGAGGCTCCGCCCATACCCACTCTAACTGGGATGGCCGACTGATCACAGCAGAAGCAAGGTCAAACCTCAAAATGTGGTCCTCAACTCAAAGCACACACTCGCAACCAGCACTGCAGGACACAGGAGCAATGGTATGTAACAGTTCAGATTTATTCTATTCCCCCAACCCCGACTGAAAGAATTTCCTCTCAATGGCCTTGCATCAAAATTCAAACAATTTCCAGCCAGTCCTTCTCTTGCGGGATTCAGCACAGTCCCTTCCACACTCTCCAAAGCCAAAACGCTGTGGCAGTCTTATTGTGGCGAATAAATGGAAGGAGTAAGCAAGCAGATAGCAATTTTTGTTTGGTCCTTTCCCTCCTTCACTATTTCTGTTCTTTGGTGGGGGCGTAGTACAGCTCAAGAGGCTTGCTGACCTTCCAATATTTCTCATTCACCAATTCCAGCGTCAGTGATCCATTCAATGTCTGCACAGAAATTCAAAGATAGAATTAAACAGAGATACATCCTATCGAGAAGCTTTCCTGGGGAATAACATGGGAGTTTGGTTAAACCAACTGCTGATGGTGGCAGTGAGTCAAAACAACTCAGTAAGGTCCAAAGCTCATTCTGTGTTCTATGAACTGATCTCACCTAGGTTGCTACAATTTACCAGAGGTTAAAGGCTAGGTAGGAAAGCCAAGTCATTGTGTCAAATCCTGATCTACCGCCAGGGGCATCTCAATACTCCTCTAGCATCTGGTCAAGACCAGGATGTTTCTTAGTTCTATGGGAGGGACAGAACACACTTCATTGTAGCAAATCCTGCCTTCACTTTATTATTGGGAAACCTTAGAGAAAGGCTGAGGCCACAAGCCCAGGGCATCAAGGTAGAAAAAGAGAAGATAACAAACAAAGTAGATGTCGCAAAGTAAAGCCAAGATCCGATTTTAAAACCTACAGAACAAAAGGGAAAGTTGAAGTTAGGTGAGGAACAGCAGTTTCTAAGGTCAGGGAAGGAGGAAGTTAGAGCTGGACATAGGATGATGAAAATCCATTTGTACACAGCTACAATACAGGGAGGAAAGGCAGAAGTGGAACCTAAGAGGAACAGAAATGTCAGAGCAAGATGAAAGAGCCTTTCAATCGAACTGTGTACAACAGGTTAAAACATGAACTGTGTGTACCTACCGTGAACTGGCCCCCGGAGGTAGTGATGTAGATTGTGTACTGCTTCTCACTGACTTCCTCCAGACTGACAGGGTTATTCCCAATGCTCTTCTGCTGCTCTTCCAAAGCAATCCTTAATGCCAGATACTTGGACAAATGGTCCACAGTGGCATTTGCAGTGGTCTTCACGTATCTGAGCCATCAGTGCATATCATGGTTTCAGAATTAGGTAGGAAGAGGGAAAAAAATACAAAAGTAAAATTCATAAGCCACTTTCTTCAAAGGTGGAAGCTGAATAGAAATGTCAGTCATCTGATACATGGCAAAGTAACTAGGAAATTTTGAAAAAATACGAACTTTTGTCACGTAGATTGTTAACAGCTCACAATCAAAATCATTCAAATTCATCTTATCTGACCGTTTATCGCACTGCTGTTTGCAGTGCTTGATGTGTGCAAATTGGTCGCATTTGCTACATTACATTGTTCAGAATCTATAGCAATAATTTAAACTTTAAAAGCACAAGTTCTATACTCGTGGACATCTCCAAACTGGAAGAGGACTGCAACAAATTATAAGACAACATTAATAAACTTGGAGAATGAACATATAACTGGCAAATTAATTTCATAGATAAGTGTGAGGTATTACATTTTTGTAAGAAAAATAAGGAAATCACATGTTAAATGGAAAACAAGAATCCAAATGGGGTAACAGAGCAAAGGGAACTGTGTGTACAAATAAACAAGTCACTAGAAGTAGCAATGCAGGTTAATAAGACCATAAACAAAAGCAAAGCAGGCACCAGGGTTTATTTGGGAGAGAACTGAAAAGTAGAGAAGTTATGTTAAGCTGGCATTAAATCTTGTTTAGGCCATATTTGTACAAGTGTACGCAGTTCCAGTCACCATATTATAAAAAAGATATAGGAGGCACTGGAGAAGGTGCAAAAATGATTTACAAGGATGAAACCAAACTGCAAGATTATACCCATCAGGAAATGAAGAACAGGCTGGGTCTAAATTCCCTTGAAAACAGAAGGCTGAGGGGTGATCTAATATAGAGATCTTTAAAACTGTGAAAGGTTTTGACAGAGTGGATACAGAAAGATACTTGTGGGGAAGAACAAAGCCATCAATAGAAGACAGTCACCAAAAAATCCAATATAGAATCCAGAAGAAGCTTCTTTACAAAGAGTGCCGAGAATGTGGAAGGTGCTACCTCAAGGAGGAGTTGAGGAGAATAGTATAGATATATTTAAGGAAAAGTTAGATAAGTACATGAGGGAGCAAGGAATAGAGGGTGCTGCTAACAGAATTAGATAAGGAAGGGTGAGAGGAGGCACAAATAGAGCATGAATACTGGTATGGGCTGGTTGAGCCAAATGGCCTGGTTCTGTGCTACATATTCGACATAAAGAGATACACTTTAAAAAAAATGCTGTAAAGCACTTTGGGACTTCCTAAGATTGTAAAAAGTGTGGTATAAATGCAAGTCTTTCTCTCAAGCTGCCATCTTGAAGGAGTGCACACCCCGAGAGGGAGGGTGCAGGCCCGTATCCAAAAAGCAGATCGCAGTAAAAGTAATGGTGGTTAGTGGCGGGGATTGTCTCACTCCTTTTATCATATTGTGCAAAACCTGGAAACCAATATACATATGTAAAATGAAGTGCTTTTGCTAAACTTTTTTAAACAAACAATTGCATAGGAAGGGGCAATAAAACCATCATACCCGTGACACACAGGCTGGAATGAGTCAGTTCATTTTTAAGTCTTTTTTTCCCATAATGACTGCCTCTTAACTGCACCCATTATGAAAATCTGCAGCAGGATTCCATTATCCCCCACTATCCCCATAAACAGATTGATCAGCCATGGAGATACAGGAATGACCACCTCCTGCTGACTTGGGCAGTTAACACCTGCCCAGTCAGTTAACAACAAACTGGATTAAAAATTGGCACATTTGCCACATAACAGTGATAGGTGTGAAGTGCATTCGGATATCCTGAGGGTGTGAAAGGCACCATATGATTCAAGTCCTTTCTCTTATCTAACTTGCTCAGAGCAAAGTTACACCAGTTAAAATGGAATTCATGCTTGTTCATCCTCCTCCATGTTAAAAAGCATCCCAAGATCTTGTACAGTAGCTTTGCTTACAGTCAGGACAAGTATGCACAATTATTGTGACTGATTATGACACAGCCAGGTTGGAAACAGCAGGATGCAACTGAGCCAGAACAGAAGGTGTCACAGTAGCACATCAAACTGCTGGAGAATTCCACAATATCTTACAGATGCGCGCTGGAGCTTAACACTTCTAACTTGGAATCTTATCTGTACAGGCCATTTTCCCATACCTTGTTTGTGAATATTCATCTTTTTCCACCAGCACTGGATGAGGTCTGAAGACCAACTCGATTTCACTACAGGAATCCACCCCAACATCTGGGCTTCCAGCCCCTTCCCGTGAGTTATCCAGATCGGGACAGGAGTCATCGGAAGCTTTGGAGCGCTTGCGGCTCGGACCGGCCTCCTGATTGCTGTGCGTAGACACGTTGCTGACATGAGAGCGGCTGTCACAGTTGTCCTCCCCTCCACTGAAAGTGGTGTTGTCTGATTCATGCTGTGCCTTCCTTACTCGCTGAGCTCTACAAAGAGGAAATGGTTGGGCGGAGGTGGGGGGTAAAAGGGGAGCATGTTTAAAATGCATGTGCCTCCAACTACATAAAAAGAGGGTGATCGCAGTCATCCGGCACACACAAGAACAGCGCTCTAAAATCTGACAATAAAGCACCTGAATTTTGTCAAAAAGTAACCTGGTAATGTCCCAAGGTCTCTGCTAGAACATTGGCCTGTGCAGTGCAGAATTAAATCATACTCCAGAAACATTCCAGGTTTGGTCAATGTACTTATGTTATCCCAGCCAGGATAGTGGGGACAGGAGAGTTGGCTTCTGAGCCTCTCAGGTCCATACCTGATCACTATTCATTAATTCCAGCTGAAAAATGTGTATACGAACATTAACCCTGATGACCAAAAGCCTGCAAGTGAGACTGGCCTTTTGCTTGAGGTATGGAAAGGCACCTGTCTTCAAGAAAGATGGGGAAATTAACACTGTGGCTTCAAGGTCATGAAAAGTCATCTCCGCTGAAGTCCTACAACGTGCCCACTGAAAATACAATGGACGTGAAATTACACAGTGAGATACTGGCGCACAAACACTGTGCCAGAAATTCCCTTCTATTTGTACAAACTGTTAACGCTTTAAAGTAAGGAATAGAACCTCAACTCAAGTAGCAGACACAGGAATTTCAGAACAACAAGTTAGCATTCTTAAACAATTACCCCAAAATGTAATTTCAAGACCTAAACAACAATAGAAAAATGAACACTTGCTGCAATAAACCTCCTGAACAGACTATCATAGTGAGTGAGACACTTTCTGATAAAGTACATACCCTCTCTGAGAATACTGACTAATAATGAACAATGCGATTTAGAATCTAAGTATTAAACTGATCTGTTTTCTGATCTTTTTCCTTATAACTACTTCTCTTAATAACTATCAAACATTGAACCTCCTACATTTTCCAATCCCACCCCAACCCTTTCATATCTTAGAGCCTTTTTTTAACCCTGCCTGCAAACTTCAGAATCTCCTGATTTTTATAACCCTCCAGCAGAACACTTCTTGAACTTCTTGGAATGCAGGGCATTTCTTCTACCCTTGCAACAACTACTCGAATTTTATAGCACCGTTAACATAAGAAAGCATCCTGAGGCCCTTCAGAGTGCAATCATACAAGATTTGAGACAGAGCCACATTAAACGATATCGGAACAGCTAGTCAAAGAGGTAGGTTTTGGGATTGACTTAAAGGACGAGTGAGGCGGAAAGAATTCCAAACCTTAGGGTCTAAGCAGCTGAATCCACGACCGTCACTCGAGGGGCAACCGAAACATGGGATGTGCAAGAGGCCAGAATTGGAGGAACGGAAAAATCTTGGAGGGCTGTAGGAAGCTGCAAACATATGAAGGGGCAAAGCCTTGAAGAGGTTTAACACAAGGTTGAGACCATTAAATTTGACATGTTGCCGAAATAAGAATCAATGCAGGCTAGTAATCAGAGGTGCTGGGTGAACAGGATCTGAGAGTTAGGACAGAGGCATCAGAATTTTGGATATGCTGAAACTTATGGAGGGTGGAAGGCCGTCCAGTTGAACATTGGAAAAGGTGAGTCCGGAGGATTTCTGCAATGGGTGGACTGAGCCAGGAGTTGAAACAAGCAATATCATGGAGGTGGAAAAAGGCAGTCTTGGTTATGGCGATGTATAGGGACAGGAGCTCAGCATTTGTTGCCAAGGTTGCAAATTATCCAGTTCAGACTCAGGCAGTGGCCAGGGAGGGAGATGACATCAGAGGCTTGGGAATAGAGTGTGTGGCCACTGCCTTTGATCTTTTCAAGATTTAACTAGAGGAAATCTCTGCTCATCCAACACCAGATGTTGCCCAAACTGCATGGCATATCGGAGACAGTAGAGGGTTCAAGGTAGATGGCGTGAGATAGAGCTAGGTGCCATCAGTACACATGTTGAACGTGACACTGTGTTTCTAGATGATGCCGCCAAGGGCCAGCTCGTAGATGAGAAATAGAGGGCCAAGGATAGATTCTCAGGGGTCAGGAGAGGGAAGAGAAGCCATTCACAGGAGATTCTCTGACTACAACTTGACAGATAGGAAAGGAACTGGCCGAGTGCAGTTCCACCCAGCTGGATAATGGAGGAGAGGCAACAGAAGAGGATGGCATGGTCAACCGTGTAAAAGGCTGAAGACAGGTCAACAAAAATGAAGAGGGATAGTTTACCACAGTCACAGTCATGCAAGACTTCATTTGTGACCTTGACGTTGGCTATTTCAGTGCTGTGGCAGGAGCAGAAACCTGACTAAAGAGATTCAAAGGTGGAGCTGTGGGCAAAATAAGCACCGCCTGGCATTCGGGACAAGTCCCCCTTTACCTGTGCATGGCCTGCATTTTCAGCCCTTCCTCAATGCTGCTGCTTAGGGCCTGCTGGTTATGCAGCCTGCTCAATCGTGCCAGCACGCGATCTTGATGTGCCTCATACTCATCCCTGCTCGGATAGATCTTACAGATCAACGCATCAAAATTTGGATCTGGTCGGAGCGATCGTTTAGACACCAGCTTCTTTCGACATGTAGGACATTCTTTGTTCCTAAACAAAAGTGGCAGAAAACATTATTAGTTCAGCAGATAGCCACATGCCAGTGGGCACAACATTAGAGCACATCACAGCCTGAATTCTTCGGTTAAGGGCAAGTAATACAGGCCAGTCTGGAATGGCAACACTTAGTTGCAGCATGAGATCCCAGAATAATGTGATTCCTTAGCAGAAAAAAAAACAGAATATAATAAATCAGATAGACAAAATCATATTATATTGGGAACTAATCACCTGCTCACTTGCTTGTTGGGCGCACAAGGAAGGAGAGCCTAAAATCAGGGAAGGGGTAGGGGTCACTTGTTAATAAATGTAGACAGAGGTAAAATGAATGTTTTAAAACATGAAGCTCAGGTGAAGCTCAGGAAACAAAACAGTTCAGTGTGATGGGTGCTGGCTTTTTACGAGTCCTAATCCATACCAGAGTATGGAGTGAAAGGACTTCACAGGAAATAAATTTTTTCAAGTCTCAATTCCAGTTATGAAAATGGGTCCATAACGTAAATCTGCCTCTAGCTGACAATCCAACTCAGACATACAGGATAGCCAGTGTAGGAAGTGGAACAATGGCAGAGGGTTGCTGCAAGGAATCCTTCTTATGGTTGAGGCTGAGGAGGTCATTGAGGCTGCATTTCATCACCCTGATACATAACCCAAGAGCACTTGATGTAGACATCACATAGAGAATCAGACTCGACTATGATACGTTTCATCATTAAACAGTCTCGCACTCACTGACTGGGCTCACAGGTGGAACATTAACTCATGGAACATCAGCCATTTGACAATGCATTCAGGAAGAAAAACTTTAAATTGAGAAGATGTAGAATGAAAAGTGATTCCATTCGATAATCACAAAACAAAGATTTAAGATCTTCAGCAAAAGAACCACAGGCAAACAGAATTGTATTTTAGGTGGTGAATAACACAAGAATGGGACCATAACGGTATTTGGTGAAATGCAGTGCTTTGCCTCACTGCCTTAGTTAACCATCATCCCCCAGCCAAGAACAAAGCAGATTAACTGCACATTACACTCACTTCTAACTTGCAATATGCAAAACGGCTGCTGCAATTATCGATATAACAGTGATGGTATTTAAAAGAATTTAGGTATAAAGTGTTTTGGGATACCCTTAGGGTGTGAAAGGCGCCTTACTATAATACAGAATGAAAGTTCTTCTTTTACATTCTGTCTCTCTTTCCATTTGTGAATAACAATGATTGCTGTAGTAACTGAGCCCTATCTCTGGGTGGTGCTGTAACTCCTGAAGTACACTGAAGGCTGTTACAGTCCGAGTACCTGAGAGTGAACTGCTGCGGTCTGAGTGTAGGTTCTCAGGAAGTCTGATTAGGAAGAGTATTTAATAATAAAATCAGCTAGCCGCTTTAGGAAATAATTAGATATTGGACAGTAAATCATAGGATTGACTAGTGGCATAGAACCAGAGAGAGTTCAGACCCGAGATGTGTAACGCTACACGCCAGTTAGCAGCTCACTAATCACCATTCACTCAACACCTGACATTAGTTAACAAGCTAGACTCAAAGCCTCTGCAGACACTGGGTGAAGGTGCATTTAATCACCAAGCCACCAGACAGGTTATATGCATTAACCACACACAACATCCAACTGTCCCATACCCGCTGCGGAGTGCAGTGACGATACAGTCTGAGCAGAAGCGGTGTAAACACTCCTTTGTTGTCATGGTGTTCTTTAACATGTCCAGGCAGATGGGGCACATCAGCTCGCTGTGTAAACTTCGGGGCGACACTGCAATCTCCGTCCCATCCATAATTGCCTCCTGAAAGAAAAAGACAAGGCAGTCAATGTAATAAGCCAACCTTCTGCGGCCATTATATCTGCAAACAAAGAGGTGAGAGGCGTAACAGGTGAATTATTGTAATCTAGATCTACATGGTTGTAATTTTGTCGGTGGAGTTTTGTCAAAGACAGCACCGATCAACTGAAGCTGAGCAATAAATGCCCAAGCGTTAAAACTATTATTTTAAAATTTGTTCTCCGGACTTGGGCAAGGTTAGCAAGGCTGTTTATATTGTGCATCGCTAGTCACCCTGAAAAAGTACGGTTGGGCCTCTTCAAAGTAACTGCGTACAACTGAGTGATCTGCTGGGTCAGCTCAGAGGGTAACATAGCAGTGTGAACTAGCCACATGTAGATTAGACCAGGAAGGTGATCCAGTTGGGTTATTGACAATTTCATAAGTCATTTTTCTGCAGTCAATCCAGAAATTAACTAGTTTTATTGAATTCAATTTAACAACTTGCCATGACCTCAGGATTTCTGGCCCAATAACTCCTGAAAACAAGTGGCCTCTTACTGGCCCACACAAGGTGCAGCAAGAATAGTGTCAAATTTCAACATGCTAAGTTTTGTTAACCATTGCTCTCATCAGCTTGAAGTTTCCCAATCTTAATTTAGAGCCTTGCTTCTTTGCTTCTCAAAGTCGGAACTGCAAACAGGCATTGAGATATCAAGGGCCACAGGACTCCTGTGAGAAAGTTACAACCTCAACCAAAAGTAAAAGCAGAATGTGTGGAAATGCACAAGTCAGGCAGAATGGGAGAGCACGCGCTGGGAGAGAGAGAGAAAGCGTGCAGGCGGAGAGGGAGGGAGAGAGAGGAGGCGCAGGAAGAGAGGGGAGAGGGAGGAGGCGCTGGGAGAGGGAGGGAGAGAGAGGAGGCGCTGGGAGAGGGAGGGAGAGAGAGGAGGCGCTGGGAGAGGGAGGGAGAGAGAGGAGGCGCTGGGAGAGGGAGGGAGAGAGAGGAGGCGCTGGGAGAGGGAGGGAGAGAGAGGGGGGGCGGGGGGGGCGGGAGGGAGAGAGACGGAGCGGGAGGGAGAGAGACGGAGCGGGAGGGAGAGAGACGGAGGGAGAGGCAGGGAGGGAGGGAGAGGCAGGGAGGGAGGGAGAGGCAGGGAGGGAGGGAGAGGCAGGGAGGGAGGGAGAGGCAGGGAGGGAGGGAGAGGGTTGGAGAGGGAGGGAGGAGAGGGAGGGGGAGAGAAAGGGAGGGAGAGGGAGGGAAGGAGGGAGAGGGAGGGAAGGAGGGAGAGGCAGGGAGATTGATGCTTTATGACTAGGGTGATGAATCCCACCCATAACAGTAGCCTTTCAAATGCTAATTAACTTGTGCAATTCCACCATTTTGTTTTTACTTCAGGTTATCAGGATTCAAACTTTTATGAATATATGCAGGCCACACAGATTATATATTTGGTAAGTTAAAATGTATACAAACAAGGGGGACAAGCCTTTTGATCATTGATAAGCAATTATTGATAATGGGACAGTGGAACAATTACTTAGAATCAAATGATATTACAGCACAGGGGGAAACCATTGAACGCAAGGAGCTATCCACTAAGCCCCATTCCACTGTCCTTTCAAATATTTAAATATTAACCCGCATTCCTTTGAAAATCTATTCTAATTTCTGCTCCCACCACTATTTCTCATCGGACAGTGCATGCCACAAGAACCCTCCACATAAACAAACTTCTCCTAATCTCCCTTCTCTTCTTACCACAACATTAGACTTATGTCAGTCACTGACCATTGGAAATAGTTTTTCTCAATTCATCTAATCAATATCATTCATATCCCTTTCTGTTAAATGTCTAAACTCTTCTCATAGCCAAAGCTTCCCGTTCATTGTCCTGTCTTAATAATCTCTCCTGTACCTACTTTATG
This sequence comes from Carcharodon carcharias, assembly GCF_017639515.1. Classification (NCBI taxonomy): domain Eukaryota; kingdom Metazoa; phylum Chordata; class Chondrichthyes; order Lamniformes; family Lamnidae; genus Carcharodon; species Carcharodon carcharias. The sequence goes on from NC_054485.1 coordinate 83,298,856, forward strand.
TTGATATTTTTCCTAAAGTAGCGTGCACAGTACAGGAAATATTATAACCAATTATCACCTCTACTCATGCTTCTGTAGTCTTACGCTCCCATTTATAAAAACCATGATCGCACAGACATTTATATTTAAAGCATAATTAACACCTGAACTCAACTTCCTCCGCTCTTCAAACTTCTTTTAAAGCTTTACCATTGTCTATGTTTTCTTTCCTTATTCTTCGTTCCAAAACGATCTAATTTTCTCTGCATCCATCAAATCTACCAATCCCTCTGCATTCTCCTGAATTTTCTTCCAATTATCTGCAGATTATCCACCTTTCCTTTTGTTTCACTGTGCCCCCTATCAGCCAATTTAAATGACATTTTATGGATGCATTTATTCTAAGAGCAATAGTCCTAATAATAACCCCCAAGGGACAGCTTTATCTACAACCCTCCAAAAATCCATTAACAACCAGCCATCCTCCTGCCCTTCAGCCAACTTCCCATCAATGCTGCCATGGTCCTTTTAGTTTTTTTTTCTTTCAGGTGTCGCTGGCTAGGAAAGCATTTGTTGCCAATCTCTAATTGTCCTTGAGGTGGTGGTGGTGAGCTGCCTTCTTGAACTGCTGCAGTCCATGTGGCGTAGGTACACCCACAGTGCTATTACGGACCGAGTTCCAGTTTTGACCAATGACAGTGAAGGAACGGCGATATATTTCCAAGCCAAGATGGCATATGGCTTGAAGGGGAACTTGCAGGTGGTGGCGTTTCCATGCATCTGCTGCCTTTGCCCTTTTAAGTGGTAGGGGTCACAAGTTTGAAAGGTGCTGTTGAAGGAGCCTCAAGCTGCTGCAATGCATCTTGTAGATGGCACACACTGCTCCCACTGTGCATCGGTGGTGGAAGGAGTGAATGTTTAAGGTGGTGGATGGGATGCCAATCAAACAGGCTGCTTTTCCTCAATAGTAATGAGCTTCTTGACTGTTGTCGGAGCCGCACTGATCCAAGCAAGTGGAGAGTATACAAACTTTAGGGAGTGAGTTGAGTTACATTCTGCAGAATTCCCAGCCTCTGACTTGCTCTTGTAGCCAGTGTTTATATGGCTGGTCCAATTCAATGTCTGTCATTGTTAACATCCTGGATGTTGGTAGTGAGCAGTTAATGTTAATGCCACTGAATGGCAAGGGAGATAATCAGATTCTCTCTTGTTGGCGATGATCATTTCCTGGTGATTGTCTGGCCCAAATGTTACTTGCCATTTATCAGCCCAAGCCTGAATGTTGTCCAGGTCTTACAGCATATGGACTTGGACTACTTCAGTGTCTGAGGAGTTGAGAATGGGACTGAACACTGAGCAATCATCAGCAAACATCTCCACTTCTGACCTTATAATGGACAGAAGGTCAATGATGATGCGTTGGGGATAGTCTTGAATTTCTAAAGGTCATAGACATGTTGTGGATTGGGCAGACAAGTGGCAGATGAAGTTTAATACAGAGAAGTGTGAGATGATTACGTTTTGGCAGGAAAGGTATGGTAAGACAGTATTAAAAAAATCGGGGAGCGTCTAATGCAGGAACGGAGGAACTTCAGTGTATACATACATAGGTCATTGAAATGGCAGGGCATGTAGAGAGCAGTTAATAAAGCATATAGCATCTTAGCTTTATTAATAGGGGCACTGAGTACAAAAGTAAAGAGGTCATGTTGAACTTGTATAAGACACTAGTTAGGCCTCATCTGGAGTACTGCATCCATTTCTGGGTGCCATACTTAAGGGTGTGAAGGCATTGGAGAGAGGAGATTCACATAAATGATTCCCAGGATGAAGAACTGTAGCTATAGTCAGTTATTTGAGAGAAAAGGCAGCTGAGAGGAGACTTGATAGAAGTATTCAAGATCCTGAGGGGTATAGTCAGGATAAATAATGAGAAACTGTTCCCAGTCAAGAGAACATCAACAGCTAGAGGGCACATGTTCAAAGTAATTGTCAAAAGGAGTAAATGTAATGAAGAAATTTATTTTCACCCAGAGGGTGGTTGGAGTTTGGAACAAGCTTCCTGAAAGGGTAGTGGAAGCAAGTTTGACCAAGGTATTCAAAAGGGAATTGGATTGCTACCTGAAGCGAGAATGTGCAAGGTTATGGGGATAAGGCAGGAAACTGAGTCTAGGTGGAATACCCTTTCAGGGTGCCAGCACAGATTTGATGGACCGAATGACCACCTTCTGCACTGCAAAGATACTGTCTTTGTCCTGGGATATCCATTTCAATCACTGGACAGTCATCCCTGAATTTCAATCTTCCAAGGTTCCTTGATACTACACTCTAACACTGCTTTAATGTCAAGGGCAGTCACTCTCAGCTCACATCTAAAATTTAGCTCTTCTGTCCATGTTGGGACTAAAGCTGTAATATAGTCAGGAGCCAAGTGGATCTATTTGAATCCAAACTAAGCATTGATGGGCAGTTTATTGCTGAGAGTGCTTGAAACACTGCCGACAATACCTCCCATTACTTTGTTGATGGTTGAGAGTACAATGATGGACCTCTCATGAATACCTCTAACAAGTTTCCTCTCAGCCTTCTTTTCTCAAGGAAAACAGTCCCACCCTTCAAATCCATCCTTTAGCTCCAGTTCTTCATCCTGGGACTCATTCATATAAATCTCCTCTGTACTCTCTCCAATGCCTTCACACTCTTAAGTAATTGGCTGGGTTCGATTTGTCCTGCTTCTTGTGTACAAGACGTACATGGACAATTATCCACTTCATCAGTTAAATGTCAGTTGTCGTAGCTGTACTGGAACAGCTTGCTAGGGTTGCAAGTTTTGGAACACAAGTCTTCAATACTATCACCAGAATGTTGTCAGAGCCCACAGCCTTTGCAGTATCCAGTACCCTTAGTCATTTTCTGATATCACATGGAGTGAATCAAATTGGCTGACGGTTAGCATCTGGGAACCTCAGGAGGCCAAGATGTATCATTCACTCAGCACTTATGGCTAAAGATGATTGCAAAGGCTTTAGCCTTGTCTTTTGTTATGATATGTTGGGATCACCAATCATTGAAGATGGGAATATTTGTGGAGCCACCTCCTCCAGTTAGTTTTTTAATTGCCCACCACCATTCATAACTGGATGTGGCAGGACTGCAGAGCTTTGAACTGATCCGCTGGTTGTGGGATCGCTTAGCTCTATCTATCACTTGCTACTTCTGCTGTCTGGCATGCAATACCCCTGTGTTGTAGCTTCACCAGCATGGCACTTCATTCTTCCTTATGCCCGTTGGTGCTCCTGGCATGACTTCCTACATGCTTCATTGAGCCAGCACTGATCCCGTAGTTCGATGGTAATGGTACATTGAGGGATATCCCAGGCCATGAGATTACAGATTGTTGTTGCATACAATTCTGCTGCTGCTAATGGGCCTCAGTGGTTCATGGATGCCCAACTTTGAACTGCTAGCTCTGTTCTGAATCTAGCACATTTCATACAGCAGTGGTATCATACAACATAATGGAGGGTATCCTCAATGTGAAGACAGGGCATGTCTCTGCAAAGACTATGCAGTGGTCACTCCAAACAAAACTGTCTTGGACAGATGTATCTGCGACAGGTTTATTAGTGAGGATAAACTCTTGTAGGTTTTTCCATATTGTTAGTTTACTCACTACCTGCCACCGACCCAGCCTAGCAGTTGTCTCCTTCAGGACTCAGCCAGCTTGATCAGTAATGGTGCTACCAATCCACTCTTGGTGATGAACATTGCAGTACCCCACCCAAAGTACATTTTGTGCCCTTGTCACTTTCAGTGCTTCCTCCAAATGGTTTTCAACATGGAGGAGTACGGGTTCATAAGTGGGGCAGTAGGCAGTAATCAGCAAGAGGTTTCCTAGACCACATCTGACCTAACACCATGATACTTCATGGAGCCTAGGGTTATTATTGAGGATGACCAGGGTAACAGGATATATATCACTGTGCTGCCTTCTTTGCTGGGTTGGTCTTGAGGTAGGAAAAGGCATACCTGAGAGCCAATGTCCCATTCTGGGGTACGATTCTGTTAACATGACTATGCCATGCCGTTGCTTGACTTTACCGACAATCCACAGGTTTATTAGTTACATGGGATCATTCCTGGGGTGAAGGGCTTATCTTATGAAGAAAGATTGAATACATTAGGCTTAAAGCCATTGGACTTTAGAAGAATGAAAGGTGATCTTATTGAAAAATACAAGATCTTGAGATGACTTGATGGGATAGATGTTGGAAGGATGTTTCCACCTGTAAGGAAGACTAGAATTTAGGCGACACGGTTTAAGAATAAAAGGTCTCTCTTTAAAACAGATGAGAATTTTTTTCTCCAAGGTTTGTTGCTTGTGGAATTCGCTTCCCAAGGAAGCAGTGGAGGCTGGGTCACTGAATTTATTCAAGGCAGTGTCAGACAGATTTTTGATAGACAAGGGAGTCAAGGGTTATGGGGTGGTTGGGGGGGGGGGGGGGGGGGGGGGGGGGGGGGGGGCAGACAGGAAAGTGGAGCTGAGACCCCAACAGATCAGCCATGATCTTATTGCATATCGAAACAGGCCAGAACGGCAAAATAGCCTACACCTTCTCCTAGGTCGTATGTTCCTGCTGAGATTGGCTTTTAATTCCAGATTTTTATTAATTGAATTTATTAATTAATTGAATTTAAAATCCACAGCAGGATTTGAAACTGTACCCCCAGGGCATTAGTCAGTGACATTACCAGTATACCACACACACATTAATCTCGTCAAGGTGTTTACTGGGCAGCACCTTCAAATGCCTTCTGAAAATCCAATAGCCACAATATTTCCTTTAGCACCCGATTAATACCTCAAAAGAACAGTGTTATGCTTACCAGACACCAATGGCCTTTTGCAAATCCATTCTGGCTGCCCATAACTGGGTCATGGGTTTCAGGTGATTTTATCTATGCTATGCTCTCTAGTTACCGACTCCTGATGTTGGGCAGACTGATCTATAGTGACCCAGCAATCCATGTCACCCTTACCAAACACCAGTGCGAGACTGGCAACTTTCCAATCCTTGGGTTCAACTCCTCTAATCCAAGGATGTTTGAAAGATTGCAGTCAGAGCTTCACCAAATTCGCCTGGCATTCTAAGTTGCCTGCCATCAGGCTCTAGCACCTGTTCCACTTTTGAGTTCAACAGATTTTTTTTTCCCTCTATGCCATTTCATTATCTATAGTTGCCTTTTTGATTTACTCTTTCTCCCACTTGTCACATTCACCATTGAAAACTGAAGTAAAGTATTCAATTAAGAGGGGATTTTCTGTTTGTGCTGCAGTAGAATCTATCAGAAACGCTACCAAGCTGTCCTTTATTTTCTGGTCTATCCATCAAATATTTTCTAACGAGGAAATGTTCAGCTCCCAATCCTAATCCAACTAAAGCTGCATTGTTGTTAGTGAAATAAAGACACACCTCTTGCTCACAGCAACTTGTTCCTCGTTTACAAATTTTATTTAGAATATACTTAAGTGCATTTACATACAGGTAGCTTAAATCTGTCTGTATTTGGCTATCATACTCATCCTAATCCTTCTTTCAGTTTTTCTCTCGTCTAACCTACACCCCTTTCCAGTTTCTCTTTGCTTCCCGGGCTTTTTATCCTTTCCTCACATTAGTTGAACGCCCCTTGTCCCCACCCCAACAATATGAATTTACTCTCTCAATCAGGAGACTGCCTGGGGGGCTGTGCGTACTATGCTTAACTGACTAGTCAGGGAAACTGACAAAAGCAAATTGTTGTCTAGCGAGACTGTGAACATGCTTTAAAGTACATATCCTCTAACGTGCTTACACAGGACCCAAAACCAACATAGGAAGCATGCCTCACTCCCCACCGCCACCTCACCCACCGCTTTACCAGGTTACCTCCCCACAGCTGCCTGGAAAGAAAAAAACAAACTCCAGAACAGACTTCATACCCTCACACAGGCCTTATCAGTAAAAGAATCGGCAGTTCTTTTTGAGTGCGCATCTTTTGTTTCTAAAAGTAACAACTTAAACGTTACAGATCAATTTTGGCCAGGAATTCGATCTGTCCCTAAATGTTAAGGGTCATGGAACAAAAACAAGGTTAACAAAAGAGAAGCTATACAATAAGATCCAACTGGTCTTCACTGTGATGAATAAAAATTCTCTTAGGGTGAGGCTTTCAATTGCAAAACTCGGCCAAAAAAAATGCAGCTCATAGAGAACAAAAGCAAGAAAGTTATGCTAAACCTTTAGAAAAGACTGGTTAGGCCTCAGCTGGAGCAGCGTATCCAATTGAGGGCACCACATTTTAGCAAGGATGTCGAGGCCTTAGAGAGGGTGCAGAGAGAAGACTTTCCAGAATAGTTCCAGGGATGAAGAACTTCAGTTATGTGATGAGACTGGAAAAGCCAGGGTTGCAAGGTCAGTTAAGGGGAGGTAACAGAAGGTATTCAAAATCATGAAGGGTCTTGATAGATTTAATAACAAAAAGCTGCTTGCACTAGCAGGAGATTTGGTAACCAGGAGAAACAGTTAAGCCATTGGCAAAAGAGTCAGAGGGGAGGGGAGAACTTTGCTTTCCACTGTGATCCAGAATGTACTGTCTGTAAGAGTGGTGAAAACAGATTCAATGGTAACTTTCAAAAGGAAACCGGGTATATGTTTGAAAATGAAAAATTGATTGGACAAAGGGGAAAAAGGGGCAGTGTGGGTCTAATTGGATAGCTTTTCCAAAGAACTGCCAAAAGCTCGATGGGCCAAATGGCCTCCCTCTGTGCTGTACAATCTTATAGGAAGTAATCTCCATCACCAAGGGCCTGGCGGCCTCTGCCTAAATGTAATTTTCCTTTAGGGAAGGAACAAGACTTTCAGACATCAAGTATTTTGCAGTGCTCAAATTAGTTGCAAACACAGAATCCCCACGTACACATACTCAAGTTCAATGCACCCATACCAACAGCAGTGCACAGTATTAATTTCCCAAATTACAACCAGTGGCTTCTTAATTGATCGAGAGATAAATAGTTTGAGGAAAGGTAATAAAAAGGGAAAAGCTGGAAATAATAGCAGATTTGGACACATCTGATCAATGGACAGCCAAGCAGACTAACCTGAATCATTTGCAGCCTGGCCTATGTATTTGCAGCATTTTCTGTTATTTTGAGACAGAAAACCAACAAGACTCCCCTGCAAAATGCAGAAGAAAATGGACCCAAGCCATGCAGCACCTCTCAGGGAATGGCAGGGTTAAGCACTATTACAGTGTTCAGCAAACTTTTTAACTTGAAGAGCCTTTAAAAAAAAAATGAGTCAAATAGAAACTATTGGGAACGGCAGGATGAAATTTCGGCATTTCTAAACCAAATAAGTGTCAAATTGCCGACAGTCTCTGGTAGAATGCATAATTTTCATGTATAATAAATTGAGTTTACTTATTGAATTGAATAATTGAAAAAACTAAAATCAGAATAGGCCTAACGCTGAATTATCACATCTTTTGACTGGTTTGCATTTTTACATTTTTTTTCTCTTTGTATCCCATATGTGCATGTTCAGGTTTTATACATCAATTTGCGTGAATTGCATATAAACATTATTAATAAGAAAATATAAAAACGGTCAATCATTATTAATTTAATGGGAAAACAGTACGCTTTCACTTTGAATAAAAATGTAGTAAGAATTTTACATACAAATTGAAAGAATGCTTTTTTGTCGGTGTTTTTAGAACAGATTTTGCAACAAGTAAAATTATACTGAAAATAGTTCTGTCAGTAAAGCCATCTTTAAAACCTGTTCCTCGGGCCAAAGGTATTATCTATAACAACGGTTATACAGGTTTACTTAGAGCACAATGTTTTTCATTAAAATCATTAAAACTATAGGTGCAACATAATGATTAGCCTTTTATCTCCACAATAAAAAAAATGCTCTTCCTTTTCTTGACTTAAATTATTTTAGGGTTTTACAATGTTAATGCAGTATAGTTAGAAAAGGTTGAGTGTCACAAATGTAATGTTAAAGAGGCGCATGAGGCTCTGGAGGAACACGCTGCAAACCCAATTCTATCACAACTAAGCCATTAATGTAGGGGTGGGACAGCAAATGAGTAGGAGGGCGAGTCAGAACAGTGGACTTTTGCTAAACCTCGTTAGCCAGAATGGCACCAAGAGGGCTAGGACTGCAAAGGCCTCTCTTTCTCAAGCGAGGAGATGTGTTGGCAACCAGGAAAGAAGGAATAATAAGGACATGTTATAAATGGAAGAGAAAATAGAACTGCCTAATTGTAATAAGTACTGAGCTGAGAATCAAAGCTTTGTATAAAATGTTTAGCCCTAGTTGAAAGCTTACTGCTGTGCAACATGTGCAATTTAAAAACGTGCATTGTACAGCAACTAAAACATTGCAAAGGGCTTTCTGTTAAAAATAACTGTGCATATTTCTCATGCAGACATGCAAAATAGACACAAAGGGATATCCCCTCTGCTCAACACGTACCTGCGGGGTCCTGTGTAGTTCGTAGAGGCTGAGCTGCCCTGTTTTACTCACCTGTGGGGTCCGGTGCAGTTCATAGAGACTGAGCTCCCATGTTTTACTAGGGTTCTGAGTATTCACCGGTGCTGCCATAGTGACTGCAGCTTTGTTTAAGTTTTATTTTGAAATGAATGAATGATTGCTTTTGCACTCTGTTCAGACCTGGGAGAGAAAAGGACAAGCACAAAAAGAAAGCATTAATCAAAGCCATTTTAAAAATCAATTACAAAATACTCACATAGCTGAAAGATAAGCAAGGGTGTAAAGAAAGAGTGAGCTGGTGCTCTACACTTCCCAAAATTAACCACACAGCCTGTAGCATAACAGGTGATCCCCAACCCACAACTTTTTGACAGGTGAAAAGTACAAGGCAAACATCACTTAAAAGTCATGGTAGACTCCTCATTGTTCTAGTATGTCCAAGCTGTAAATGATTGTGTCATCTTCTGTGGGGCCTCTCATGACTGAAGTGTCCGATGGGAGATTGGCATGGACATCCACAGAACTGGTAGTTCATGTGATGCCTGGGGCAAGTTTTTGCAGCAAGGGGACCTCTGGCCTTCCTCTGGGCACTGCGAGTTTAGCATAGATGGTCCTCAAAGTACTGCTTGCATTCTTTGGTTCAGTAACTACCAAGGAACAAGTCTTTTCTCAATCACAGGAAATATCCTCTACTAGACAGCCTCATAGATGTCCTCCCACAGTCATTAGAACTAGGAGCAGGAAAAGGCAATTCAGCCCCTTGAGCCTGCCCCACCATTCAATACAATCATGGCTGTCCTCATTTCAGCCTCAGCTCCAATTTCCCGCCCTCTCCCCTTAACCTTTCAACCCGTTACTATTTAAAAATCTGTCTATCTCCTCAAATTTATTCAGCATCCCAACATCCACTGCACTGAAGTAGTGGATTCCACAGATTCACGACCCTTTGAGAAAAGTAATTCCTCCTCATCTCTGATTCAAATCTACCACCCCTTAGCCTAAAACTATGGCCTATTGTTCTAGAATGCCCCACAAGGGGCAACATCTGCTCCACGTCTACTTTGTCTATCCCCTTTAGCATCTTATATACCTCAATTAAATCTCCTCTCATCCTTCTAAACTCTAGTGAGTATAGGATTAAACTGTTCAATCTCTCCTCATTAGACAAGCCCCACATCTCTGGAATCAATCTAGTGAACCTCCGCTGAACCGCCTCCAATGCAACTACATCCTTCCTCAAATAAGGGGACCAAAACTGTGCACAGTACCCCAGGTGCGGTCTCACCAATACCTTGTACAGTTGCAACAACTGTTTTTATACTCTATTCCTTTAGCAATAAATGCTAAAATTCCATTTGCCTTCCTTATTACCTGCTGTACCTGCATACTAGCTTTCAAATCCCTCTGCACTTGAAGCATTCTGAAGTTTCTCTCCACTTAAATAATAAGTCACCTTTTTATTCTTCTGACCAAAATGGATAACCTCTCACTTTTCCACGTTAAACTCCATCTGCCAAATTTTGGCCCATTCACCTAACCTGTCCATATCCATTTGTAAATTTCATATTTCTTCATTGCAACTTATTTTTCCACCTATTTTGGTGCCATCTGCAAATTTAGCTATAATGCCTTCCATCCGCGAATCCAAGTCATTAATATAGATTGTAGATAGTTGGGGCCCAAGGACCCAACCCTGTGGCAACCCACTCATTATATTTTGCCATCCAGAAAAAGACCCATTTATCCCGACTCTCTGCTTTCTGTTGGTTAGCCAATCCTCTATCCAAGCTAATATATTACCCCTAACTCGGTGTGATTTTATCTCTTGTATTCAGCTTTAGTGCGGCACCTTATCAAAGCCCTTCTGGAAGTCCAGATATACTAAACCTACAGGATCCCCATTATCCACTTTGCTTGTCACATCTTCAAAGAACTCTAGCAAATTAGGCAAACGCTTCATAAAACCATGCTGACTCTGATGGATTGCATTTTGACTTTCCAAATGCCCCATTACTACTTCCTTCGTAATGGATTCCGACAATTTCTCAACGACAGATGTTAAACTAACTGGTCTATAGTTTCCTACTTTCTGCCTCCACCCCTTTTTGAATGAGGGTGTTACATTAGCGTTTTTCCAATCCAAAGGAACCTTTCCAGAATCCAGGGAATTTTGGAATATTATAGCCAATGCATCCACTATCTCCTCTGCCACTTCCTTTAAGACCCTGGGATGCAGGCCATCAGGTCCTGGGACTTGTCACCCTTTAACCCCAATAGTTTGCTCAGTACTTTTTCTCTAATGATGGTGATTGCTCTAAGTTCCTCCTTCTCTATACCCTCTGCACTACCTGTAACTATTGGGGTGGTACTAGTGTCCTCCACCGTGAAAACTGAGGCAAAATATTGATTAAACATCTCTGCCATTTCTGCATTCCAAACTATTAACTCCCCAGTCTCATCCTCCAAGGGACCAACATTCACTTTAGCCACTCTCTTTCCTTATATATACTTGTAGAAGCTTTTGCTATCAGTTTTTATATTTTGTGCTAGTTTTCTTTCATAATTTACCTTTGCTCTTTTTATTATTTTTTTCAACAACCCTTTGTTGATCTTTAAAAGTTTCCCAATCTTCCAGCCTGCCACTGACCTTTGCAATTTGGTATGCCTTAGTTTTTGCCTTTATGTTATCTTTAACTTCCTTGCTTAGCCATGGATGCTTTTCCCCCTTCTTACCATCTTTCTTCCTCTTTGGTATATATATTTTACTTGGGAGGAATTGAATATCTCCTTAAATATCTGCCACTGTTCCTCAATCGTCCTACCTTGTGATCTTCCTGCCCAGTCCACTTGGGCCAAATCTGCCCTCATGCCTATGTAGTTACCTTTGTTTAATTCCAGAACACTAGTGTGGGACTCAAGTTTCTCACTCTCAAACTGAACTTGAAATTCAGTTCGATCGAAGGGTCATGGGGACTCAAAACGTCAACTCTTTTCTTCTCCGCCGATGCTGCCAGACCTGCTGAGTTTTTCCAGGTAATTCTGTTTTTGTTTTGAAATTCTAGCATGCTATGATCACTCTTCCCTAGAGGATCCTTTACTATGACATCATTAATTAATCCTATCTCATTGCACAAAACCAAATCCAGAATAACCTACTCCCTGGTTGGTTAAACAACACATTGCTCCAAGAAACAATCTCTAATTCACTCCGTGAACTCTCCCTCCAGGCTACCTTTGCCAATTTGATTAGTCCAGTTTACATGCATATTAAAATCACCCATGATTATTGCCTTACCTTTCTTACACGTTCCCAGTATTTCCTGGTTTATACTGTGCCCTACTGCTGAACTACTGTTTGGGACCTATAGATTACTCCCAATAGGGGCTTCGTTCCCTTGCTATTTCTTATTTCTACCCAGGCTGACTCTACGTTTTGCTCTCCAGTGCCTATATCATTCCTCACTATAGCACTGATCTCTTCCTTTACTAACAAAGCTACACCACCTCTTTTTCCTTCCTGCCCATTCTTCCGAAACACTGAGTACCCTTGGATATTCAACTCCCAAATCTGTTCTCCCTGTAACCACGTCTCAGTAATCACTACCAAATCAAACCTATTTATCTCTACTTGTGCTGTTAACTCATTAGTTTTATTCCGAATGCTACACACATTCAGATACAAAGCCTTTAAGTTTGCCCTATTGTCAATTTTCCCTATTCTTATATGATTCTTTGGTGCAATTTGGCATTCACACAAACTGTCCCTTCCTTTCACTTTTTGGTAACAATCAGCCTCGTCACTAACCTGCACTCTTACCCTCTCAAACTTTGATTTTTTATATTTCCATGCAACTGGACCCTTCCCCCCACCATTTAGTTTAAAGCACTATCTACAACCCTAGTTGTGCAATATGCCAGAACACTGGACCCAGCATCATTCAAGTAGAGCCCAGCCGAACAGAATAGCTTCTTCTTTCCCAAGTACTGGTGCCAATGTTCCATGAATTCAAACCCATTTCTCCCACACCAATTTTTGAGCCATGCATTTACCTCTTTATTCTTATTAACCCTGTGCCAATTAGCTCGTGGCTAATTGGAGATTACCACTTTTTTGGTTCTGCTTTTTAATTTAGCCCCTAGCTGCTCATATTCCCTCAGCAGAACTTCTTTCCTCGTTCTACCTATCACCGTGGTTTTAGGTTTAACCATGGGATAGTAGATATGCAGTAAAAGAACTACAAGAAAAGTGCAAAGAGTAATGTCAAGATCTACTAATTTGCCTCCTCTGCGACCCCCCCCCACCCCTTTGCACTCCTTCCCCCAACCCCCTCCCACCACCCCTTGCCCCTCCCCCCCAGCCCCCACAAACCAGTGGAGCCCTTCACTAGCTTCATAAGATTGGTCACTTCAGCAGGGTAAAGGAGAAAAACCAGCACTGATTGAATCATAAATTGGCATTGGACCAGCAGCAAAAGGAGGTATTGCTTCAGTGAAAATAAAAGGATAGAATCCTCCAAGGCCCCACACACAGCACATTGACTTATTAGAAAATTGAGAGTGTACGTTCTGCAATTTTCTTGCCATTAATGGCAATGAGCAGTAGTTGGCACGGGGATTTGGAAAATTCAGAATGGCATCTCGCTGTCAGGAGCCCTCTTAAAAAAATGACATTTAAAAACTCAAATAGGCCACCACCATCCACATTATTCAACCAATTTCCTCACAACAACACAGCCTTGCCGATAGGTAATTCTGAGAGTATAAACAAATTTATAGTCTGCTCCTCGTGACAACAAATCACTAATATTACAATTCCGTAGTGAATATGTTCCAACAGAAACCATGTCTGACTTTACTCATTTAATCTTCTAAGCAAATTCCTTATTCTCCCAATAATCCATCCCTGTGCTCCTCCTCACACATATCCCCTACTCCATCAACATTTTTCCCCTACCCTTCAGATCCAATCAGACTCTTATTTCTTGCCTCACAATACTTACAAGATCCTTTTCCTGCACCTCCCTTATCTGTCAGGTTATTTCATGCTTGTCTCTTCCCCCTTTGAAAGGCTTGCATTTCTGTAGCACTTTCACAACCTCAATGTCTCAAAACGTTTTAAAGTCAATGAAGTACTTTTGAAGTCTAGTCATTGTTGTACTTTAGGAAACACTGTAGCCAATTTGCACTCAGCAAGCTCCCACAAACAGTAGTGTGATGATGACCAGATCATTTTTAAAGTGATGCTGACTTTAGAGAGAAATATTAGAAAGGACATCAGAGCAAGCCCCTGTTCTTCGAGATTAGTACCGAGAAAGCAGTCAGGGCCTGTTAAATATCTTGTGTTCACCATCTCACTATCAACAGTGCAGTGCCTTTCCAATATTGCTCTGCAGGCTCAGCCTAGATTTTTGTACTCAATTCTCTGGACTAGAACTTGAACCCATAATCTTCTGACACAGAGGCAAGTGCGCTACCAACTGAGCCATGGCTGACACACATATAGACCCCCTGTTCAATTCAGGGCTAACTCTTGCTTTTGTAGCATTCATGTTGCAAATGACACTAACAAATTATTAGCAAGTACCTTTGCAATCTAGGAATCCTCCAATGGATCAAAATTTAACCTTGTGCCAGTCACAGAATGCCAATCAGTGCAGGGGATATTTGGTACACCGAGTAAGGAAGGTCTTAATAGTCCTAATATTTGTGCAAATAGTGGCTGAAGCCAATGAGACAGAGATACAGGACTGATCGGGGCTGATGCACATACACAATTATTGACCACACTACATTTATGCATGCAATCAAAGAGGGGGTCTCACTCACAACAAAATGGCAGGGCCAGTGTATTACATACTGGAAGGTGGCAATCTTGTGCTGAGCCCAAAACCAAGTGAACCGTTCAGAAAGCCATGAGAAAGATTCAATATTAAGAAAGCTGACAGCGTCAAGTAATTGCAATGAAAGTTGTGGTTTACATGGTACAGCAGCACACGGTGTTCATTCAACAGTGTTCAAAGAATCCTGTTCCGTCAACACTCAAGAAGCTCGACACCATCCAAGACAACGCAGCCCGCTTGACCAGCACCCCACCCACCACCTTAAAAATTCTCTCCCTCCAACATCAGTGCACAATGGTAGCAGCGTGTATTAACAAGATGCATTGCAACAACTCAACAAGGCTCCTTCAACAGCACCTTCCAAATCCTCGATCTCTACCACCTTGAAGGACAAGGGCAGCAGATGCATTGGAAAACCACTGTCTGTAAATTCCCTTCCAAACTACACACCATCCTGACTTGCAGCAATATCACCGTTCCTTCACTGTTATTGGGTCAAAATCCTGGAACTTCTTAATAGCATTGTGGGTGTACCTGCACCAGGTGGACACTAGCAATTCAAGAAGGTGGCTCACAACCCCATTCTCTGGGGAAATCAGGGATGGCCAACAATTGCTGGCCCACGAACAAAAAAAAAAGCAACAGCTGACAATTATGGTATGGCTCAAAATTAGTAATCTTCAAGGCATCTCATAGAAAGAGAACACAGCATCTCCAAATTCAGCTAGCTTAAAAACTATAGGAGCTTGCAATGTAAATCTAACACATATGTGACCAAACTTAAAGAGCTGAAAAGGGCCAGGTAAGCTTCTATTCCATGTCAAACTAGTACCAGAAAGGCTATATTCCAATATAGTGAGACCAAAAATTACCAAATGTTTACCAGATTTAATCTGCGTGCTATTATTTACCTTCATTATACTTCATTCATAGGCTAAAACCACAAAATCCCTGTGTCATTGACAACTGTGCATGCTCAATTTTAACAGACTTTTAATACTGTGGTCTCTTTTTGGGTTCCTCTGTGTTTCCAAAGAACACATATTCCATCAAATTTAGTTCTTTGCCCTCTCCGTGAAGATTCTCCATCCTCCCAGATTCCTTGACACTTCCTGCAGAAATCCCATTTCTATGATATCCCTCTGTTTACAGATATCAGATTGTTAAATATTTTCACTTCCCTTTACAGCTCTTCTATCATATCTGTCAGTATCCTCTCTGTACCTATCCCTTCACATCACAATACTCTTTGTACTGCTTCTATTGATCTTTCTGAAGTTCCTATATGCTTCTCATGCTGTGCAATCTCTCTGTATTCCTTGTAGATATCACTACGTTGCTCAAACTCCAGGTTTCTTTATACTCTATAGTTAGCTAGTTCTTTCACATCATTCAGTAACAGTTCCTTCTCAAATCCGTATCCTGCAAACATAGATCCCTTCCTGTACCAGCTGAGCTCCTTGTGCCGATCTGGTTTTCCAATATTTATATTCCCTGTAGATATTCCTATTCTAACAGATATCTTCGCTCCACATAGGAAACTAATTCAGCTCAAAAGAATCGTTTAATATCACATTGTATTTCCATATTTGCATCAGTAGTTTATCAATTGTTCCTGTGGAAGTTGGACAGCAACATCAATTGAGGAACCCACCCAGGCCATTAGGCAGGCTTAGCCGAAGGTAACACTTTTTTAATACAACTCCCTACCCTTTTTCCATAATCCTCAATACTGTAAATTCTCAATATCTATCCCCTCTTGAAATAACTGTTGGTTTTACACCCATGATGTATTGGGCCGTGTGTTCTCAATTCATAACCCTCTGCTATAAACAAGCATCTGCTGCTGGATCCAAATAATATGTTTACGTCTCCCACAACAGTGAGTCTCTGAACAAGACTGTCAATTTAGAACAAACTGTGGACAGTTTTCAGCTGATGCTGATGCTGATGCCAGCGAGGATTCAGAATCAACTGTTCAAACCTAGTTCGTGCAAGGGCCTTTCTTCATACCATGTGAGATTAATTACTTCCCATCAGTCTGGGCTAGGCACAGGGTCTGACCGATTTTATCAGAATCTACACCAGTTCATTTTCAACTTTCTGCCCAAGTTAACTGCTTCTTGGTCAACAAGTCCAATCCGTCTCTTTCCTGCCCAACTTTCTTGTTTGTATTATGCCATAGTACCATTGTGATGTCGCTAACATTTCTGCAAAATAACAATGGTAAGTATGAGAAATTTTCACAGGCATTTTGAAAACATTTCCACAAGGATTCTAGCTCAAGTACAATTCTGGCTGCATGAAATCTTTACACCCAAGACCACACAAATTTCAAAACCACCTAGTGATTTACCCACAGGCATCATTTTGAGCTAGACACCACCTAAAGGTGATGATTAAAGACCCATCAGTGGCGAGATCAAGCATCACACTGAACTGAAGCATCAAATGTAAGATTATACCATCCCAACGCTTTAATTAAACCCAGTGACAACACTATTTTATATGCTTCCCGTTTTAAGTTCACTGGATCCAATCTTTTTACACATTTCTTCCCGAATTTCTAATTGTATCTCAGTCTAAATCACGTACCGCTCAAATTCTTAGTATTCAGCCTAAGCCTATCCCTAAAACATCTCTTGAAGGCTTTCTATTCCTGCTCCTGCTGCATTCTTGCATCTAGGTTATCTTCTTATCATGTCCAGGGACAGTCTACACATGGCCCAGCCAGAACGGGACACATTTTTGCGCCTTGTTGAATTCGGCAAGATCTGCAACAGTGCAGGGTTCCTCTAGCGATAGACATTGCAGGAGATGTTGCATAGTCCGTGGCTCAGTTCCACATTCACAAGTTGTCGGGCAGGTTGTATATCCCCATTTGCTTAGTGACACCTTTGAACGACCTACACCAGTCCTAAGTCTGTTAAGGCACTTCCAGGTTGCCCAGTTGCAATTAGCTCCTGGGAGAAGGCTTTCATCTGGTAGAATTTCCATCACTGGGGGTTGTTTGAGACTGGTGAGCCGGTCTTTCCACAAGGTGATGCGGGCTTCAGATGGGGTTGATTGTAATGGAACAACACTGTTCATGAAGCTCTTCCTTGACTTATGCACCAAGGTTATTGAGTAACTCAGATCCAAAGAGACATACAGACCTCTCGTAATTCCAAATACTGTATTAATAGAGATAACTTTCAATCCATCTCCGTCAGAGCAATTATCTGCATTTTCATTATCTTATTATTCATTCACGGAGTGTGGGCTTAGCTGAGTGGGCCAACATTTATTGCCCGTCCCTTGTTGCCCTTATACACATAGGCTGCCTCTATTGATCTTTCTGCAGTTTCTATCCACTCCCTATACTATACAATCTCTCTGCATTCCTTGTAGATATCTCTATATTCCTCATTCTACCAGGTCTCTTTATACTATGTTGTTAGCGAGTTTCTTTCACATCATTCATTGAATGGCTCATTTTCAAATTGTGTCTTGAAAATCTAGATCCCCTCCTGTACCAGCTGAGTTCCTTGTGGTCATTGCCAAACTTGCTGGCACATTTTGCACCCTAAATAACAAATGATTGGTATTAATGTACTTCTTGCTGTAAGAGAGGGTCAAAAGTAGCTCTTGAAAACAAAGTTAAGTTGTACATAGCTCACCCCTTCTTCAAATAGCTAGAGTTTCATGGAATTTCATAGAAATGACTACAGTGCCAAAGGCCATTCAGCTTAACCAGTCCATGTTGATGTTTGACATCCACACATGAAGTGCTAAGTTCAGCACCATTCGCAACTCCTCAGATACTGAAGCAGTCCATGTCCAAATGCAGCAAGACCTGGACATTATCCAGGCTTAGGCTGACAAATAGCAAGTAACATTTGCGCCACCCAAGTGTCAGGCAATGACCATCTCCTTCAAGAGAGAATCTAACCATCTCCCCTTGACATTCAATGACACTACCACCACTAAATCTCACACTAACAACATCTTGAGGGTTACCATTGACCAAAAACTGAACTGGACTAGCCATATAAATACTGTGGCTGCAAGAGCAGGTCAGAGGCTAGGAATCATGTGATGAGTAACTCACCTCCCGACTGCCCAAAGCATGTCCACCATTTACAACACACAAGTCAGGAGTGTGATGAAATACTCCCCTTGCCTGAGTGAGTGCAGTTCCCATAACACAAGAAGCTTGACACCATCCAAGACAAAGCAGCCCGCTGAATTGGCACTACATCCACAAACATTGATTCCCTCCACCATCGACGCACAGTAGTAGCAGTGTGTACCATCTACAAGATGCACTGCAAATACTCACCAAGGCTCCTTAGACAGCACCTTCCAAACCCACAACCACTACCATCTAGAAGGACAAGGGCAACAGATAGATGGGAACACCACCACCTGGAAGTTCCCCTCAAAGCCACTCACCATCCTGACTTGGAAATATATCGCTGTTCCTTCACTGTCGCTGGGTCTAAACCCTGGAACTCCCTTCCTAACAGCACTGTGGATGTATCTACACCACATGGAATGCAGCAGCTCACCACCACCTACTCAAGGGCAACTAGGAATGGGCAATAAATGGTGGCCCAGCCAGCAAAGCCCACGGCCCGTGAATGAATAAAAAAAGAAACTTCACATGCCTGCCTTTTTTCTATATCCCTATCCTCCACCAACCACCAGCCCGTTGTATCCTTCCATGTTGACAGGGTCTTTGGGCCAATCGCTAATTCTATTTCATTCCATCCTCTCTGTACAAGAACATTTCCATTGCTCTCAGTGATAAATCTGTTACATTTAGTGTACCAATGTCCTCTCATACAGATACCCCCCGATAGCAGCCTGACTGAGAATGCCAAACTGCGAGCCAACCAGGCCTGCCACATCAGCACATTCCTCTACAGTGGTGAGACTTAGACAACACATGCTAGGCAGAAGAAAAGTTGAACATTTTCCACTTTTGCTGTTTCAAGGCGTATTCACAGCATCTCTTGGCAGGAAAAGGTCACCAACTCAGAGGTCCTGAAGCATCCTAATTCCATCAGTATACACTCAATGTTAAGTCCATGACATATGAATGTGGCCAAGCTCAGCGCATCAGATGGATGATGACCAAATGCCCAAACATCTTCTATATGATGCACTGGCCACTGGGCCATGACTTTCATTCATTACCTCCGTCACAAGGGCACCTGTAAGCAAGATATGAAGGTGGCCAATTGGGAGACAATCGCTGACAGCCATGATCTCTGGGAGCTGACTAGAAGAGGCGAGCAGAAACGCAAAACTCAAATGGCTGAGAAGAGGGCTCAGGGAAAACAGGGGCCAGCAAATCGGGAGCCTTGTCTTCATCTGCTGCAAATGTGGCAGAGACTTCCACGCCAGGTGGGGCACCTGAGTCCCACCAGGCGATGTTTAACAAAGAATGCACCACTACCATGCTAAACACACAAAGAAAAACAGATGATCTTATCATTATCACTTGCTGCTGGAGAGTTTGCTGTACGCAAATTGGCTGCCATGTTTCTACATTACACTTCAAAAAGTACTTCAATGTTTGTAAAGTGCTTTGAGAGGTCCAATGGTCATGAAAAACGATAGAGATGCAAGTCTTTCATTTTCTTCCGATACTCCAGCTGAGGCCGAAGCAGTGTTTCATAAAGGTGCATGCTAAGGCTACAGGTCTCCTCTCCCTCACCCCTCCATTCCCACTCGTTATTGTAACACCAAGTGGCTTCATTAGCCAAGTCGGCGCCTGCGCCCTTGTTACCTGTTGAGCCGGCGGTGACGCAGGCGCAGCTGCTCCTTTTCTACAGGTGAGTCTCTCCCTGCTTCACTGGGGCCCTGACCGCAAGCCGCAGACGCCCCTCCCTCCCCTTGTGACGTTGACACAGGTGTTCCCCAGGCATTGCGCCTGCGTATCCCTCCTCACCTACCCTCCGCGACGCACGCGCGCGTCTCGCGCCCACCACCGGCGGCGGCTTTTACACCGCGCGCGCCCTTACGCATACTCGCTGGCGGCAGCCCGGCTCGAGCAGCTT
This sequence comes from Carcharodon carcharias, assembly GCF_017639515.1. Classification (NCBI taxonomy): domain Eukaryota; kingdom Metazoa; phylum Chordata; class Chondrichthyes; order Lamniformes; family Lamnidae; genus Carcharodon; species Carcharodon carcharias. Next base: position 83,319,268 of record NC_054485.1, read on the forward strand.
ACCTAGCCGCAGGTTCACTAGGCCCGGGCCCCAGGCCTTTCCAACCCAATCTTCTTCATGACCCGGTGCAGTCGGGTCTACCGTTTATTACTCCCCGCCCGATTCTCTGCCCCGTCCTCACCTTCAGTTTATTTCTTCTCTTATCTTTCTCTCTTCGGAGTATTTTTTTTCTGTCACTCCCTCCTCTTGCGCAGCCACAACAACGGCAAACCAACCCCCCCCCCCTCCCCTTCTTACAATAGCAACGTCACTTCTGGTCTTCGCTGCCGCCCCTCTGCCTCAACGTCACTTCTGGTTCTCGATATTGACATCGCTTCCGTCTGCGTCCCCCCCTCTGCCCTTCGTCACGTGGGTCCCAGCGCCGGCTGTTTTAAAGCGGCAAGCATTTCCTCTTTCGGGATTCAGCTATGTTTTAGCACATTCTGTGAAAAAGACGATGTTTCGCCACGAGTTGCTGCTTCCAAAACGTGTTTTGTGTCTTGAACGAGGGAAGATAAAAAGGTCGTTCGATTTAATGATGCACACCTTTAAATTCCCCAGTGCTACATCAATGGCAGGGAGTCAGGGTTTTTCATTGGAGGTGTTCAGTTCACTGTGAGAATGTTCCCCCGTATCGGGAATACAACGGGTTCTATCGTCCTTATTCAAAAGGGAATTTGATAACTATTTAAAGAGCAAAGATACGGGGATAAGGTGGGGGAGTGGGACTAGCTGTAGCTGCTCTTGCAGAAAGTCAACATGGATACAACGGGCCGAGTGACCAGTGCTGTAACCACTCTGATTCCTGGTGCGCTCCACATCGGCAAATTCTGCCTCGCCAACATATGATTTTTCCCAAACATGAGAGTTAATGTTTGGAGGATCACAAGCTGGGTAACAAATTGCCTTTGCTTGTGCTCTGGAGCAAGCTACCTGTGCTATGTATGCTTCCTGAACACACACTCTCCACACTAAAGGCCCAGAATAACCTGTTAGCCGCTTTCCTCACCCTTCTGCTCTAATCTGTTTTGCCCTGTAACTTGACTGAAGTGTGAGCTTTTCACTTTATACATTAATGATCTAGATGAAGGAATTGAGGGCATCCTGGCAAAGTTTGCAAATGATACAAAGATAGATGGAGGGACAGGTAGTATTGAGGAGGCGGGGAGGCTGCAGAAGGATTTCGACAGGTTAGGAGAATGGGCAAAGAAGTGGCAGATGGAATACAACGTGGGGAAGTGTGAGGTCATGCACTTTGGTAGGAAGAATAGAGGTATAGACTATTTTCTAAATGGGGAGAGAATTCAGAAATCTGGAGTGCAAAGGGACTTGGGAGTCCTAGTCCAGGATTCTCTTAAGGTTAACTTGCAGGTTGACCCGGTAGTTAGGAAGGCAAATGCAATGCTGGCATTTTTTTCGAGAGAACCAGAATATAAAAGCAGGGATGTGCTGCTGAGGCTTTATATGGCTCTGGTCAGACCACGTTTAGAATATTATGAGCAATTTTGGGCCCCAGATCTCAGGAAGGATGTGCTGGCCCTGGAGAGGGTCCAGAGGAGGTTCATGAGAATAATCCCAGGAATGAAACTAGGAACGTTTGAGAACTCTGGGTCTATACTCAGAGTTTAGAAGGATGAGGGGGGGATCTGATTGAAACTTACAGAATATGAAAGGCCTAGATAGAGTGGACATGGGGAAGATGTTTCCAAAAGTAGGAGAGACTAGGACCCAAGGGCACAGCCTCAGAGTAAAGGGAAGACCTTTTAGAACAGAGTTGAGGAGAAATTTCTTTAGCCAGAAAGTGATGAATCTATGGAGTTCATTGCCACAGAAGGCTGTGGAGGCCAGGTCATTGAGTGTATTTAAGACCAAGATAGATAGGTTCTTGATTGGTAAGGGGATCAAAGGTTACAGGGAGAATGGGGTTGAGAAACTTATCAGCCATGAATGAATGGCGGAGCAGACTCAATGGGCCAATTGGCCTAATTTCTGCTCCTATGTCTTAGGGATAACAGCGTGATGAGGGCAGAGCACCTGGGAGCTTGCTCAACAATAGGACTCAAAGCATATGTGTATCAGGTAATGAGATTTTATGATTGGGCAAGAAACAAGGTTAATTTGAGTCAAATCAGGGATAGTGAGAGAGAATAAGAGAAAGGAAATTGTAAGAAAACAAATTAAAATTTAAAGTTTCTTTTTAAATCACTAACAATGTATTAACTAAGAATGAAACTCCATGCATTCAATTAGTTCCTTTCTGGGCCAGAGAGGTTGAGTCACTTTGCAGGAAAAGAAATCTCCACAAGTGTGAGGTGATGCATTTTAGCAGAAGAGATAGGGAGAAGCAATATGGACGATACTTGCCTTTATGAGCTGAGGCATAGAATACAAGAGCAGGGAGTTTATGCTGGAACTGTATAAAATGTTGGTTAGGCTACAACTGGAGTAATGCGTGCAGCTCTGGTCAACACATATAGGAGGGATGTGATTGCACTGAAGAGGGTGCAGAGGAAATTTACCAGGATGCTGCCTGGGCTGGAGGACCTGAGGTATGAGGAAAGGTTGGATAGGCTGGGGTTGTTTTCCTTGGAGCAACGAAGGTTGAGAGGGGATGGATAGAGTTGTATAAGATTATGAGGGGTGTAGATGGGGTGGATCGGAAGGCACTTTTTCTATTAGTAAAGGGCTCAATAACCAGGGGGGCACGGATTTAAAGTAAGAGGTAGAAGGCTGAGGGGAGCTGAGGAAATTTCTTCAACCAGAGGATGGTGGGAGTCTGGAACTCACTGCCTGAGAGGGCGGTTGAGTCAGAAACTCGTAACATTTAAGAAGTACTTAGATGTTCATCCAGCCATTAGTTGGCCAATACATCCATGCTTGTGGTGCACTGCCTCCCTACACCAACTGGAAAGCAAAAAAGGCTCATGACCCAAATGGACCATGCTTGACTGTCAGCCAAACAACCTTTTTTCCCCTTATTCTCAATGTTTTTATATCTGTTAAAGAAATGTTCAAAGGAAATGACAAAAGAAAGCAATCTCCTTTAATGGCCTGATGATTTTTCACCAGGGTTGCTCATAACATTGCCCTGGAGACAATTACTGGAGACTCTGGGGCCAATCCTGGAGGGTACACTATTTCGAAGAAGAGCAGGAGAGTCCTCCTGTTGTTCTGGACCACTATTTATCCCTCACCCAGCATCACTAATAGTGATTATCTGGTCGCAATCATGTTGCTGTTTGTGGGATCTTGCTGTGTGCAAATTAGCTGCTGCGTCTCCTGTATTGCAACAGTGACTGCGCTTCAAAATTCCATCATTGGCGGCAAAATGCTTTGGGATGCCTTGAGGATCTGGAAGTGCGATCTAAATGCATGTCCTTAACACTCGTTCTTCAGTCTCACCCACAAAACTTTGAAGGCACGAACAGGCCACGGAACCACACTCCCCTCAGTAAGCACCTCCGCGTCTTCAGGGGAGGATGGGAAGTAACTCTGGCGGCTGAGAGGGCGGTGGAGGAATCAAGTAAATGTGGCCCTGGTTGTGGTGTGGAATCAGGTCACCTTCACGGTCATCCGCCCTCCCGATGGCTAAATGGTCCCTTGGGCCGAGGGTGGGGGCTGGTGGGACAACGAGGGAAAAGATAATGAGCCGGCAGGCGAGGGTTACGTGCAGTCTGTTACATGGGTCACTGACGGTAGGTATGTAAAACTGACCTCCGGCTCACTCCCAGGAACCGCGGTCCTCAATGGGGCCGGGGGTGGGGATGCGGTTTGCAGGGGGTCACACAGAGTTCCAACACTTTCGCAAGAGCGGACGCTTTGTAACCAGACTCCGACTGACAGGAGGCTCACTGCCTTCCTGAAAGGGGTCACCGATGTCTTGGATGACACCTCACAACAGGGGAGGGTGTGAGCAGCAGTGGTCCAGGCTGCCGTGGGAGCCGGTTTTTGTCTCTTCACTGGCGTGAGCTTCACATTAGGATTAGTGAAGGGAGATAAATACATTTGTTGCAATGAGTAATGTGACAGATCTTTGGCCCAAAGAATAAGGAGATCACATAGCCGTTTGGAAAAGTAGAGGAGAGTGATGTGGAGGTACAGCTACGTAAATCATTGAAAGTAGAGATGCAGGTTAATAAGGCCATTAAAAAAACAAATAAAACTCGGGTTCATATGCAGAGCAATATAATTTTTTGCAAAAAAGCAGGGAAGTTGTTTTAAACTTATAAAGAATCCTGAATTCTTAAAGCATGGCCACAGCTCCGGTCTCCATATTATAAAATGGATATAGAGGCACTTGGAGAAGGTACAAAAGAAGAATTTACAAGAATGACACCAGAACTGAGAGGTTATACCCATCAGGAAAGATTGAACTGGCTGGGGTTCTCTTCTCTTAAAAAGAGAAAGCTAAAAGAGTGACCTGATTGCAGGCTTTAAAATTAACTAGGGAAGATGTTTTCACTTGTGGCAGAATCCAGAATGTGGACCTTACTACCACAGGGAGTAGGTGAAGTGAAAAACATGGATGCATTTAAGGAAATGCTAGATAATTACAAGATGGAAAAAGGAATAGAAATGTATACAGATGAAGATGGGTGATGGTAAGCTTGTGTGGGATAGAAACCCTAGCAGCGACCTGCTGAACCAAAATGCCTCTATCTGCACTTCACTCCTTCTACCACCGATGGAGAGTGGCAGCAGTGTATACCAGATACAAGATACACTGCAGCAACTCACCAAGGCTCTTTCAATAGCACCTTCCAAACCCACCACCACCACCAACTAGAAGGACAAGAGCAGCAGGTGCGTGGGAACACCACCACCTGCAAGTTCCCCTCCGAGTCACTCGCCATCCTGACTTTGAAATATATTGCCATTCCTTCACTGGGTCAAAATCCTGGAACTCCCTCTCTAACAGCACTGTGGGTGTACCTACACCACATGGACTGCAGCAGTTCAAGAAGGCAGTTCATCACTGCCTTCTTGAGGGCAACTGGGGATGGGCAATAAATGCTGGCCTAGCCAGTGATGCCCACATCCCATGAAAGATTTAAAAAAATATTCAATATAACAAACATATGTTGAATCTGATGTTTAAAAGGAGATTGAAATGAAAGACTTGCATGTATATAGTGCTTTTCATGATCCCAATCAACTTTACAGCCAAAGAACTGCTTTTGAAGTGTAGTCACTTGTAACGCACAGCAAGCTCTCACAAATAGCACTGTAATAATGACCAAATCATCATTATTTTTCTTAATAATGTGCGTAGAGGAATAAATCTTGGCCCCAGGACACCGGGCAGAGCTCCCTGCTCTTCTTTGAAATAGTGGCCATGGGATCTGCAGTATAAGGCCCTGGCACATGTAGGGTTAATATAGGACTGAGTACAGTACCACCCACACAGTGATATAGAAAGGCGTGTGACCCAGACCTAGGGTCGTGGTGTTGAGCAGAGACGTGTATAGATCTAAGCATGGAGATAGCTCCTAGCCTGTGCCTTTTACATGTGTACTGTACATGTGTAAATAATTCTAGTAGTTAATCAAGACTTGCAGTTAACCTACAGAAGACTGGGGAGACCTCTCTAAAATATCTGTAACCAATGCCCTCCCAACATGGTAGCAGAAATGGGATTAAAAACCCTAAAAACTTGGAGGTATTGTAGTAAGAGGGTCTGGCACATGTAAGGTTAATGTGGGACTGAGTACAGTATTGCCCACACAGTGATATAAGAAGGCACATGACCAAGACCCAGGGTCAGTGTGGTGTTGAGCAGAGACGTGTGTAGGCCTAAGCATGGAGATAGCTCCTAGCCTGTGCCCTTTACTGTACAGGTGTAACTAGCTCTAATAGTTCATAAAGACTTGCAGTTAACCTACAGAAGACCACAGAGACTTCTCTGAGACTTAATGATCTGTAACCAATGCCCTCCAAACATGATCTTTTATGTTCAAAAATTTTAGAGCCCCCATTGAACAGATAGAGGGGATGACTTCCTGTGTTTACCTGTGTAATGTGCAGCAAAATTGTCTTTTTTTGCTTGTGAATGTGTTTACAGTTTCATTAAATGCAACACAGAGGGGGAACAATTCTCCACCCTGCACCGCCCCCCCTCCCCCCCAGCCTGTTGTCCTTTCATTTTATGTCCCTTTTAATGCCACTCTCCCACATTGCTGGTCTGAAGTCAGCATGCCTCACCTCCAGAAGGTCTGACCTTGTCCAGGAACCGGGACGGGCTTGTCCTGTGGGATTTTTCAGGGGTGCAGAATGGCACATGGACCTGGTCACAGCCAAATATGAGCCCCTCCCCACCCTGGGAAATCTCACCCTAAAACAGAAAAACTGCATGTAACTGTGAGGTCGGGTTCAAAACACATCATGTAGGGTTGTGGTAGAATAGGTAGAGAGAAACTGTCTCCACTGGCAGCAAGATTCACGACTAGAGGACTGAGATTTAAAGTGATTGGCTAGAGTGCCAGAGGAGAGATGAGATTTTTCCTTTTTCAAAATGAGTTGTTATGATCTAGAAAACGCTGCCTGAAAGGGCAGTGGAAGCTGATTCAATAGTAACTTTCAAAAGGGAATTGGATAAATACTTGCAAAGGAAACACTTGCAGTGATTTGGCAAAAGAGAAGGGGAATGGATAGAGGATAATCAAGAGATATGGGCATACAGCAGGAAAGTGGAGTTGAGGTGAACCTTATTGGTTATTTGTAATGGCAGAGCAGTCTTGAGGGGCCATATGGGCTATGCCTGTTCCTATTTCTCATGCATGCTCAAAGACCCAGCGCTGGCACAATGGGCTAAATAGTATCCTTCAGAACGGTGTGGCTATGCTCTGATATATGAGTGTGCAGTGAGGGTATGCCCTGGTATGAGTGGTCACTGAGGATATGCCCTGGTATATGATTGTTCAGTGTGGGTATGCCCTGGTAAGAGTGGTTACTGAGGATATACCCTGGTATATGATTGTTCAGTGAGGGTATGCCCTGGTAAGAATGGTCACTGAGGATATACCCTGGTATATGATTGTTCAGCATGGGTATGCTCTGGTAAGAGTGGTCACCGAGGATATGCCCTGGTAAACGATCTTATTTAATTAATTCATGGGATGTGGCCTTCACTGACTGGGCCAGCATTTATTGCCCATCCCTAGTTGCCCTTGAGAAGGTGGTGGTGAGCTACCTCCTTGAACCGCTACAGTCCATGTGGTGTAGGTACACGCACAATGCTGTTAGGAAAGGAGTCCAGGATTTTGACCCAGCAACAGTGAAGGGATGGCGATATATTTCCAAGTCAGGATGACTTGTTAAGTGATTTGGAGGGGAACTTCCAGGCAGTGATGTTCCCATCTATCTGCTTCGCCTGTCCTTCTAGATGGCAGTGGTTGTGGGTTTGGTAGGTGCTGTTGAAGGAGCCTTGGTGAACTCCTATGAGCAGTTAGTGATTCTATGCCCTGGTATATGAGTGGTCAGTAACACTTCTATTTCTTAGATTCTTACATTTATTGAGTTTTATATTAACTTTGAGTGCAGTGATTTAGTTAACTCCAAAACCAGAGTCTTAAATCTGAACAAAGCATACTACGCAGATCTGAGGGGGGGCGAGTTGGTTAAGATGGGGGGCCGGAAGGTTGAAAGATATGAAATGAAGCAATGGCAAACATTTAAATAATCCATTCACAATTCACGACCGAATTACCATTGCCTTAAGAATAAGAACCTAACAGGAAGAGTGGTCCTAATACGGCTGAGAAATTAAATAGAATATCAGATTAAAGGAAATGGTTTAAAAAGCTGCCAGTATGAGAAGTGGATAAAGAAAGGAAAAATAGTACAAAACTAAAGGCTTTAGAGGCATAAAAACAGATTGTAAAAGCTTCTTTAGTTATGCAAAAAGGAAAAGATTAGCGAGAATAAACAGGTCCATCAGAGGCAGAGGGAGGAGTAATGATAATGGAAGATAAGGAAATGAAAGAGATATTAAATGAGTATGATCTGTCTGTTTTCATGGTAGAAGACCCAAAAAGCCTTCTGGAACCAAGGGCCTAGTGAAAATGAGTGAAATTAGCATTAATGAAGAAATAAGGCTGGACAAATTAGTGGGTCAAAAAGCTGACAAATCCCCTGGATCTGATGATCAGCAAGCTAGGATTTGAAAAAAAATGATGCTGAGATTATAGTCGTATTGGTTTTGATCTTCCACAATTCCTTAGATTCTTAAGTGGACGAGATTCTAGCTTGCAAGGTAGCAAACCTAACCCTGCTATTCAAGAAAGAAGGGAGAGAGGAAACAGACAACTATAGGCCAGTGGGCTTGGTGACCATCGTAGGTAAAGTGCTAATGTCTATTTTCAGGGAAGTGCTAACAGGGTATTCTATTGACCAGAAACCGAATTGGACTAGCCATACAAATACTGTGGCTACAAGGGCAGATCAGAGGCTGGGAATCCTGTGGCGAGTAACTCACCTCCTGACTCCTCAAAGCCTGTCTACATTCTACAAGGCACAAGTCAGCAGTGTGGTGGAATACTCCCCATTTGTCCAGATGAGTGCAGCTCTCACAACAATCAAGAAGCTCAACACCATCAAGGACAAAGCAGCCCACTTGATTGGCACCCCTTCCACATTCTTCCCTCCACCACTGATGCACAATGGCAGCAGTGTGTACCATATACAAGATGCACTCAGAAACTCACGAAGGCTCCTTAGGTAGCACCTTCCAAGCCCATGCCCACTACTATCTAGAAGGACAAGGGCAGCAGACACATGGGAACACCACCTGGAAGTTCCCCTCAAAGCCACTCACCATCCTGACTTGGAAATATATTGCCGTTCCTTCACTCTTGCTCGGTCAAAATCCTGGAACTCCCTCCCTAACAGCACCGTGGGTATGCCCACGCCACATGGGATGCAGCAGTTCAAGAATGCAGTTCACCACCACCTTCTCAAGGGCAACGAGGGATGCGCAATAAATGCTGGCCCAGCCAGCGATGCCCACACCCCATGAATAAATAAAAAAGAAACCTCACATGCCTGCCTTTTTTCTATATCTCTGTCCTCCATCAACCACCAGCCCATTGTATCCTTCCATGTTGACAGGGTTTTTGGTTATAGAGAGGTTAAGTGAGTGGGCAAGAGATCAACAGATGGAATATAACTTGGAGAAATGTGAAGTTATCCACTTTGGTTGGAAAAGTAGAAAAGCAGAATATTATTTTAAAAAGTAAGAGACTGGTAAATGTTGGTATTCAAAGAGGCCTGCGTGTCCTTGTCAAATCATACAAATTTGCCATGCAAGTAAGGAGGAATACAAATGGTATGTTAGCCTTCATTACAAAGGAGTTGGAGTATAAGAGTAAAGAAGTCTTATTGCAATGATATAGGGCCTTGGTGAGACCATACCTGAGTGCAGTTTAGGTCTCATTACTTAAGGAAGGATACACTTTCTTTAGAGGCAGCGCAACAAAGATTCCCAACACTGATTCCTGAGATGAGGAGAGACTGAGCAGACTAAGCTTATATTCCCGAGAGTTTAGAAGAATGAATGCAACATATAAAAATCTTAAGAGACATGACAGTTGGGAGGATGTTTCCACCACCACCCCCCCACCCCACCGCCCCGACTGGGGAGTCCAGAACCAGGGGTCACTATCTCAGGATAAGGAGTTGACCATTTAGGACTGAGATGAGGAGACATTTCTTCATTCAAAGATTATGAATCTTTGGACTTCTGTACAACAGAGAGTTGTGGATATTCAGTCGTTGAGTATATTCGTTGATAGATTTTTGTGTACTAAGGGGATTAAGGGATATGGGGGATAGGTATAACTGAGGTAAAAGTTCAGCCACAAAGTTATTAAGTGGCAGAGCAGACTCAAGGGCCCACTACTTGTTATGTTCTTGCATTCTGGTACAGGAGTGGTCAGTGACGGAAGGTGGGAGCAGAGTTTTTGGGGCATTTTTCCTACTTAGCTCCAGGCAATCCTGCAATCCAATGGCCTGCCCAGTCAGATGGCTGAAGACGGAGAAGTAGCAGGAAGCCAATAAATGACTATGTGGTAAAATGCATGTTTTTAGTCTGTTCAAATTCTGGCAGGAGCCTATGCCGTCATGTTAGGGTGGGGTAGCAGCATTGGGAGGGGTCCGAAAACCTTGGTTCTTGCCAATCTTTACCTACAGCCTGAGGGTTTGGGTGACTGAAGTGTGCTCCTGCAGGGATGGAATGCATCCTTTATGTCAGACAATTGGAAATTCAAGGCTCAAAGGGTGAGTCCAAGATTCAGGTTCAAAGTTATGAAGAGGATACTGAACTCGCTGGGGACATTAAATGTTGGAGTTTTAAAGCAATAGGGAAATAGGATCTTCTCCTCTCCGGTGTCAAATGGCCTCCTTCTGTGCCATAACAATTCTGTGGTGGTTCTACCCCAGTTTCTAATCGGTCAGCACAGACCTCGACCGAGAGCATGGGAGCAGGTCAGACGCCTCCCTGACTCCCCAGCCCTGGAGGTCAGAGGACCTGAGAAGAATGTCGGGCAAGAGAAAAAGAATGAAAACAAAGAGAAAAAAAAATCAAATTAAAAGGACTTTCAATGCCACCGCTCTTGGCCATCACCCCTATTTCTTGTTTATAAGAAGTTAAAGCACCCTTTGTCCTTGCAGCTTTGTCAACAGTGAAACAATTTTGCTTAATGACTCAGTCCCTTTAATAACTGCAGGCCACGATACCAACCAGGGCATGTGTGTGAATCCCAACTCTGACCCATCCTGTCTCAGTTTGCAAATGTACAAATCCTTCTTTTCTTTTGGCTTTCCCATAGCCCAAGCCTCGTTTCTGATTCCAGCTCCACCACCCCCATCCCCCCTCCCACTGTTTAATGGACCCAAACTAATGTGAAAAGCAAATTTGCTTTTACAGGCATAATAGATTCCTCATCATCCCCGCCTCTCTCTCAAAGCCCCGCCTCTTTGACTATTCATTTTGAAATGAAGCGACGAGGCTCCCAGCAGTAGCTTGGCGATCGATCAGTTTGATTGATCACCCGAGGACAGCGAGGGTAGGAGATGGGAGGGAGTGTCGGAGGTGGGGGGGGTGGTTGGTGATGCAAGGAGGCCACAAATGCAGGCTAAAGTCCAAAAAGGCAACAGCTGCTGCATTCAGCATCCAAAAGGGAAAGGTCACTGACCAAAAGCAAAACATTTACCGGCTCCTCGCTGGGTCCCTCGCTCCCATTGTGTGCTCAGGGGCATACCCCTTCATAAAGACAGCGTTCACAGGGGAAAGAAAAGAAGGGCGAGTGTCCATCTTTGCACGCTGATCTCACAGCTTTCTCTTCTGACGCTCCGTCTCCTCTTCTGCTTCACACTCATTCATCTGGTGGGACTCCTCCCACCCAAACTTCAATAGAAAACCCGAAGAAGAAATATTTTCACTTGTTTTTGCTGCCTTTCCATTCATGCTTGTGTCTCTATTTTTCTGTCTCTGCTTCCTATTTCTCTCTCTGGTTAAAACATGCCTCCTTTCACTCGCATTTAGTGCTGCAGATGATCTGAGCATAAAACAAGCATTTCCTTTGCGATAAACCCGGTGCCAGAGGCATCTTATCCACCAACGTGTCAAATCTCATCCTGTGTTCAAATCCCTCCATGGTTTTGCCCCTTCAAATCTGTTCCCTCCTCCAGCCCTACAACCCTCTAAGAGCTCTATGTTCTTCCAATTAAGGCCTCTTGCGTACGGCCCACGTCCTATAACCCGTCATTAGCAGCCATGCCTTCAATCACCTAGACCGTAAACTCTGGAATTCCCTTCCTAATCCTCTCTGCCTCACTACCTCTCTCTCCTCCTTTAAATCACTCCTTAAAACCTACCTTTTTGACCAAGCTTTTGGTCATTTGCCCTAATATCTCCTTATGTGGCTCGCCAGTTTTTTTTTAAAATCTGACTATGATCCTGTGAAACACCTTGGGACATTTTACAGTGCAAAATGCAAGCTGTTGCTGGTATACAACACAGAAACAGGCCATTCAGCTGAAACAGTCCATGCCAACATCTGTGCCCCACTCGAGCCTCTATTTCTGGGATTGTTTATCTGACATCCTGTTTTGGTTTCCATCCCTCATGCTGAATCAGTGTTCTCATTTGCAATCTCTCTCAAATCTGTTTATCAAATGGCAGTAATCATTATGTCAATTTGCAGAAATGGCAGCCTCTTACTTACGAAGGTCAATTTGCATGTTATCGATGTCAGTGAAACACTAACTGAGCTAATTACTGACCCGGATCCAATTAAATTATGGAAGATCACACGTTAACATGGCACACAGCAGTGGGATTGGTGGCGTTAATTGTATATCAATTGTATTTAATTATATGAAGGCGAAAGGCAATAATTGGGGTTTTACTTGAGCAGATATAAAGAGATACTTACTGAAACTATTGTTGGTTAAGTTTGGAGGTATATGCTTGCAATGTTTCACTCTGTAAATAAATATAAAACTGAATAAAGAACAACAACTGGCTTTCTAGATTATAACAGGTTGGCTCACTTAGATGAGCAATTTTATGTCATCTGATGTAGTAAAGCATCCAAAATGTTTCACGGGAACGCAATCAAACAAAAATTTGACAATGAGCCAAAGAAGGATGGATTAAGACAGCTGATCAAAGAGGTGGGATTTAAGGAGCATCTTAAAGAAAAAGAGAGAGTGAGGTGGAGAGGTTCACAGAGGGAATTCCAGAACTTAGGGCCTAGGCGGCTGATGGCATAGCCAGCAATGATGGGATAATGAGAGTGGGCAATGGACAAGAGGCCATTATTGGAGGAGCACAGATATCTTGGTTTTAAAATCATCAACATCATCTTTCCCATGGGATCTGATTATAGGTAGCTGCCATCATAAGATCAACAGTCTCCAACCCCACCTCAGCTCATCTACTGTTGAAACCCTCATCTGTAACTTTGTTGCCTTTGGACTTGACTGCTTCAATGCTTTCCTGGCCAACCTTCCATCATCCATAAACTGCAGCTCATCCAAAACTCTGCTGCCTGGACCCTAACTTGCCCCAAGTCCCATTCACCCTCCATCCCATGTGCTCGCTGACTAGCATTGACTCTCAGGCTAAGCAACACCTCAATTTACAGATTTGCATCCTTGTTTTCAAATCCTCCTGCAGCCTCAGCCCTACTCTGTCTCTTGCAGAGGGGTGGAGGGTGAGGCCATGGAGATTTTGAAAATGAGGATGAGAAATGAGTGCTGCCCGTCCAGGAGCCTCTCTAACTCTGGCCACTTGTGCATCCCTGATTTTAATTGCGTAACCGTTGGCAGCCGTGCCTTCAGCTGCCCGGGCCCTAAGCTCTCGAATTTCCTCTCTAAACCTCTCCATCTTTCTCTCTTCCTTTAAGACATTCCTTAAAACCTTCTGGTTCCACAACTAGCTCCAATGTTCCCTTGAAAATGTACCTGTTGTGTGTGGAGCCAGATTTTTTTTCTCTGTACTTTTAAGAAATTTTAAAGACTATTTGAGTATGAGCATTATTTATCACAGAACACAGCCTCTCTGATTCAGGGGAGGCAGTGGGTTAGTGGTAGTGTCACTGGACTAGTAGTCCAGAGACCCAGAATAATACTCTGGGGACCTGGGTTCGAATCCATGGCAGATGGTGGAATTTGAATTCAATAAAAATCTAGAATTAAAAGTCTAATAATGACCATGAAACGATTGTTTTGAAAACCCATCTGGTTCACTAGGGAGGGAAATCTTCCATCCTTATTAGGTCTGGCGCACATGTGACTCCAGATCCACAGCAACTTGGTTGACTCTTAAATGCCCTCTGAAATGGCCAAGCAAGACACTAAGTTGCATCAAACCATTACAGAAAATTGGACCTACACCACATAGACTGCAGCGGTTCAAGAAGCCAACTCGCCACCATCTTCTCAAGGGCAGTTAGGGATGGGATAAATACTGGCCTAGCCAGCAATGCCTGCATCCCATGAATGAATAAAGGAAAATCTAGAACGCTAGAGACCCATGCTAAAAAGTAAGATGAAGATGAGGAGGATTTTCTCGCTGAGAGGTCATAGTGTTTGGAATTCTCTTTCCCTGTGAGTCATGGAAGTTGTGTCATTGAATATATTCAAGGGCATCAAGGGTTATGGGGGCAGAAAGGAAAATGGAGTTAAGGCCACCTCAGATTAATCATGATCTTATTGACTGGTGGAACAGGCTCAATGGACCAAATGGCCTACTCCTGCTTCTATTTCTTATGTTCTTAAGTTCCTCTTTGATCAAGCTTCGGGTCAGGTGTCCTAATAAATACCCAAGAGGCTGTAACCCTCTGGTAAAGCACCTCGAGGTGTTTTACCACATTGTTGCAGCAATATTGGAAATCATTACTGAAGGTAGACCGCTTATGGAAGTGAGGGAATGCTGCTGGTTTCTCTAAGCAGCATTCTGATGCCTGTTGTTAGTGGAGCTATGGTTGTCATAGTTCAGCATCAGAACAGGTACTGGAGAAAGTCCTAACAACCTGATTGCCAGTCAAGATGTTACATTTGTTCTTGCAATGTGAGCTATATTGGCAAGCCCAGCATTTATTGCCCATCCCTGGTTGCATTCAAAAGATGGTTGTCAGACCTCTCCTTGAACTGCTGCAGTCTGTGTGGTGATCACACCCCTACAATGGTAGATAGGGAATTATGGGCTTTAACCCCCACAATGATGAAGGAACAATGATGTAAAGGTACATGTCAGGATGCTGTTGACTATTCCAACACACTCCTGGCTGCTTTCCCACATGCTACCCTCCATAAACCTGAGGTCCTCCAAACTCTGCTGGTTGTGTCATAACTTGCAGCAAGTCCCGTTCCCCCATCACCCTCTGCACTCACTGACCTTTATGACTCCTGGTCAAGCAAGGCCTTGATTTTAAAATTCTCATCCTTGTTTTCAAACCCTCCATGACCTTGCCCCTTTGCTATTGCTGTAATCTCCTTCAGCCCCACAACCCTCCGAGATCTCTTCATCCCTCTAATTCCAGACTCTTGAGCATCCCCGATTTTAATCGCTCCCCCATGGTAACTGTGCCGTCAGGTGTCTGGGCCCCAAGTTCTGGAATTCCCTCCCTAAACATCTCCACCTCTCTGCTTTCCTCCCCTCAGACATTCCTTAAAACTGACATTTTCTTATGTGGCTGGTGTCTAAATTTGTTTTATAATGCTCCTGTGAAGCACCTTGGGACATTTTATTACATTAAAGGCACTAATAGATGAGAAAAAAAATTTCACGCAGCACATGGTTAAGGTCTGGAATGCTCTGAGAGTGTGTGGTAGAGGCAAGTTGAATCGGAGCATTCAAAAGGGAATTGGACTGTTAGCCAAAAAGGAAGAATGTGCAGGGTTATGGGATAGAAGTCGGGAAAATGACACTAATGAATTGCTCGTTCAGAGAGCCGGTGCAGAAATGATGGGCTGAATGGCCTCCTTCTGCGCTGTAACAATTTTGTGATATAAATATAAGTCATATGAAAGCAAAAATATAAGTTGTGTGAGCCAGAGGAGTGCTTAAACTTGAAGGTGTTCCACACCATTGCCATTCTCGATAGCTGATGTTGCAGGGGAGAGCAGTGTTGCCAAAGTAACATTGATGAGTTGCTGCAGTACATCCTGCCGATAGCACATAGGTTCATGTTTGCATTAGAGAGGGTTTTTTGGAGAGGATGTTGCCAGGACTGGAGAATTTTAGTGAAGAGGAAAGATTGGGTAGGCTGCAGGGTTTTCTCCAAAACAGAGGAGGCTGAGGGGAAATTTAATTAGGTATATAAAATTATGAAGAGCCTCGGAAAGATTGGATAGGAAGGACTTATCTCCCTTCACAGAGAGGTCAATAATCAGGGAGCAGAGATTGAACATAATTGGTATAAGAATTGGAGGGAAGTTGAGGCATAATTTTTTCACCCAGCGGGTGTTGGGGGTCTGGAACACTGCCTGAAAGCCTCATCACATAGAAAAATCACATCAATATGCACTTGAAGTGCCATAGCTACAGGCCTATAGACCAAGAGCTGGAAGATGGGATTAGACTGAATGGCTCCTTGTCAGGCAGCATGGACAAGAAGGGCCAAATGACCTGCCTCTGTGCCTTAAGTTGCTCTAATTTTGTAATGTAGGGAAATGTGGCCACTTATTTGCATTCAGCAAGCTGCCTAAAGGACCAATGGGTTTAATCTGTTTATTAGGTGTTGGCTGAGGGGTAAGTATTGTCTAGGAGGCCAGAGAGAATAGCCCTGCTCCTCTTGAAACAGTGCTAGCAAATCTTTTACATCCACCTGAGAGGGCAGGCAGGGCCCTCGGTTTTATATCGCGTTTGAAAGGCTGCACCTTTGACAGTGATGCGCTCCCTCCATACTGCACTGGGAGTGCCAGCCTGGGTTACATTCTCAAGTGGATTTTGAATCCACGACCCTGTAACTCAGAGACAAGACCTCTAAACACTGAGCCACTGCTGACATGTAGCCCAAACACCCAACCATAGCTAACTAGTTTCAGATAAAGGAGTTGCACGTTTATTCACATGCATCATATGTTGATGAACTGGCTGTTTTCTGAAGGCTCCCCTACCCGAAGCAGCTAATGTGTGGGAACGTGACACTTGACTGATCTCAAGCCAGGCAGTATTTGGTGTCTTCAGGCTGCCTTGATTTAAACCGGCCACTATGGGGCATCTGACAACTGTTCTTTCTAGAACTGCTCTCGTCAGAGCCATCACGTTTTGCTATTTTAACCAACAAGGCACCTTATCTAAAGAGAACAGCGCTCGGCATTCTCACGATGACCCACCCAGAGCTGGAAGTCGTGCCAGCCGTGGCTCAGAGCGAGGCACCCTCGTCTCGGAGCCAGGAGGTTGTGGGTTCACAGGGTTTTTTTTACTCATTCACGGGATGTGGGCACCACTGGCTAGGCCAGAATTTATTGCCCATCCCTAATTGCCCTTGAGAAGGTGGTGGTGAGGTGCCTTCTTGAGCGCTGCAGCCCATGTGGCGTAGGTACATCCATGGTGCTGTTAGGAAGGGAGTGCCAGGAATTTGACCCAGTGACAGTGAAGTCAAACCAAGTCAGGATGGTGTGGCTTGGAGGGGAATTTGCAGGTGGTAGTGTTCCCATGCATCTGCTGCCCTTGTCCTTCTATAATTAGAGGAACACAGTACAAAAGTCAGGGGGTAATGCTGAACCTTTATAAAATATTAGTTTGGCCCCAGCAGGGGTATTGTGTCCAACTCTAGACACCACAATTTAGGAGGGTTGTGAAGGATTTGGGGACCATACTGAAGAGATTTACTAGAATGGTTCCAGGGATGTGGTTATGACAGAGACGACAAAAGAAAGGGTTATTCTAATTTGAGCAGAGAGGTTGAGAAAGAGATTTGATAGAGGTGTTTGAAATCATGAAAGTTAAATCAAGAGAAATTGTTTCCAAAGTCTTCAAGCTTCCAAGTTGACGTTCATCACCCTGTTCCCATGAAATGTCACGACCTTTATATTAATTCTGTTTCTCCCTCCACAGGGGAAAGAGTTTCTCTCACTCTTGAATATCAGCTCTTTGACTGACCTTCAACAACTCAATCAGATCACCCCTTAATGTCCTATCCACGAGGCCTCTTCTCCCAAACTGTTCTTTTTTTTTTATAAAGAAACAACTTAGAGCAAAGGCAAATTGAATCTTGCTTCATAGAAGAAGCTGCATCACATCTGTTCAGCAGCACAATCTCACCTCAACAGCCGAACATGGTGGCTCTTCAGAAGAATTGGAAAGATCGGCTTCAGGGCTGGAGGTGATGGAGCAACAACAGTGGCTGCGTCAAACAAGCATCAGCCAAAGCTTTTCCTCACCCCATCTGCTCACTGTATAAAACCTGAGGAACCCGGGTAATTTTACTTCAGCTGAAGCAAGGAGTGACCTGGCCAGTCACTAAGAAGAGTACAATCCACTTGACCACTTATAGGTGATTGTGGATATATACTGTCAGCATATCTGGTTTGTTAAGTTTCAACAGTGTAACTTATGGTCAAAGAACATTCAGTTTTGACAATGTGACTTAGCTGGTAATATGATATACTGAAACTGGCTGATGAAGGTAGGGCAATTTGGAGAAGCAGGAAAACATCAGTTTAGAGTTCTATGGCTTATCACGTCTCACAGAACTGGCTCAAAGTACAAAGGACGAGTTTTCACCTCTGACAACCTTGGGATGTCCCAAAGCACCTCATAAGTGGGAGATTGTGGTGTAGTGGTAATGTCACCAGACTAGTAATCCAGAAGCCCAGGCTAATGTTCTGGGGACATGGGTTCAAATCACACCACAACAGCTAGTGGAATTTAAATTCAATGAATACATCTGGGATTATAAGGCTATCCCCATCAGTGCTGGTGACCATAACAACAATCAATGATTGTTGTAAAGACCCATCTGGCTCACTAATGCCCTTTAGGGATGGAAATCTGCCATCCTTCCCAAGTCTGACCTACATGTAACTCCAGACACACAGCAATGTGGTTGATTCTTAACTGCCTTCTGAAATGGCCTAGCAAGAAACTCAGTTGAAGGGCAATTAGGGAGAGGCAACAAATGCTGGCTTTGCCAGTGACAACAAAATCCCAATAAAGAACAAAAAATGAACCGAAATGGCTGCCTTGCCTATGAATGTCCTTCAGATTACTTTGAGTTGACCATCATCCATTGGGAACAAGCTATCACTGATTGCATTGTCAGATTAGCCCTAAAACCAGCATCACTGTGGTTGACATACCTTTCAGAGTTCTTTGGTTTTGTTTCTTGTAAGAATATAAGGAATAGGAACACAAGTACGCCATTTGGCTCTTCGAGCCTATTCTGTTATTTAACAGGATCATGGTCTACCTACCTCAATTTCACCTCACAGCACTATTCCCATATCCCTTCATTCCCTAAGGATCCAAAAATCTATCGACCTCTGTCTTGAATATACTCAGTGATGCAGCATCGACAACTCTCTGGATTTATTTGTGACTATCTTCTATTTAAGGCCCCTAATTTGAACACCTCTATAAAGTTTTTTAAAAATTAATTCATGGGGTGTGGGCTTTGCTGGCTAGGCTGGCACTTATTGCCCACCCCTAATTGCCCTTGAGGACGTGGTGGTGAGCTGCCTTCTTGAACCACTGCAGTCCATGTGTTGTAGGTACACGCATAGTGCTGTTAGGGAGGTAGTTCCAGGATTTTGACCCAGCGATGGTAAAGGAATGGCAATATATTTCCAAGTCAGGCTGGTGTGTGGCTTGGAGGGGAAATTCCAGGTGGTGGTGTTCCCATAGGGCGGAATTTCTTGGCCCCTTCCGCTGGCAGGATTTTCCAGTCCTGCTGAAGTCAATGGATTTTTGAACAGCTCCTCGCATTCTCTGGTCCCGCCCTCACCGCAACGGGACCATAAAATTTTGCCCCATGTAACTGCTGCCCTTGTCCTTGTCTTGTGAAAACACCCTGTCTTCATCTACCCCATCAGACCCTTTCATAATTGTGAAAACCTCCATCAGGTCACTGCTCAGTCTTTTCCTCTTTTGGGAAAAGAGCCCCAATCTGTTCAGCCTTTCCTGATAGTTATGACCTCTCAGTTCTGCTATCGTTCCAGTAAATCTTTTATTGCACCTCCTCCAGTGCCTCCAGATCCCTTTTTTTATAAGATGGAGACCAGAACTTTTCACAGTTCTCTTAACAGTGGTCAGACCAAGGTTCTATACAAGGTTATTAGTCTAGACTACTGAAAGCGAGCAGAGACATTTTGTAAGCTGGATTGTTTGGGGGTGGCGGGGGGTGGTGTTGTGGGTTTCATTCTCGATCCCCATCTCTAACCAAGTTGTAAGAAATAATGAGCGGTGGAATCGTCACGAAGGCATTGACAATTCTCAACACTTAGTGACCAGAGGAATTCCTCAGCCAAGGTGAGGTGACTAGTGCCTGCTTCAGCAGAGAGTTCTTCATTGTGAAGGAATGCTAATGAGTTATGGAGCAATAGCGTGCACGTATTAATTAGTAGAGCTAATAGTGTTGATATGAGCTGAAGAAAGGGGAATGCCCTCACTGCTATTATAGTGGCGTGTCAGGATTGAGGCTGTGTGCAAATGTATTCAGTGGTTTCATTCTCTGAGAACTGGCCCCACTCTCATTTCCATTACAAAGCCCCTCTGGGGTTCAAACCGCATTCCACCGTATTTGAAGGCAGCGAGCAGGCAAGTAATTGAACTCTCTCCATCCCTGAGGGCTGGGGCCGTGAATGAGGAATGGGGGTTTTGGGAGTGAATTGAAAACGCCACAACTTAAACCTTCTTTTGGATGAGGCATCATCTTCCAGGTGACGCTTCCCAAAACACCATTATTTCGAAGGAGAGGAGTGGGGAGGGGGGTGGGATGTTCTCTCCAGTGTCCTGGGGCCAGAATCATCTTAAAAAAAAAACAGATTATCCAGTCATTGTCAAATTACTGTCTGTGGAATCTTGCTGTGCACTAATTGGCTGCCATGTTTCTGCCATCACACTTCAAAGGTACTTCACCTCTGTAAAGTGCTTTGGGACATCCTGACGACATGAAAGGTGCTACAGAAATGCAAAATTTTCATACTTTCTCATGGAGGGATTCAAACCTGAGGGAAAATATAATAAAGGTGGACACTTGGCCAGATGTCAATGGCCATGTGGTGGAACCATATTTGCCATGAGTTCAGTGGTGGGGGGGTGGGGGGGGGGGGGGTGCTTGGTGTGCATGGGTGGTAACTGATCTCAGCCACCAGAAGCTTAGAGTTTACCCAAATACAAAATACACCAAAAAGCAAAGTGATGAAATAACATACCAGCTCTGAAGTTCCTTGAGCCCCTCTCTGCCCTTGAAAGGGCTGCCTGGCCCAGTTCCTGTCCCTGTGCCAAACCTCCAGGGATGGGGGTCATTTTCATAAAGGAGGTGGGCACTCACACTGGGTTACCTTACCCGCTGGGGCCAGACGTGTCACAATAGCACCTTGTCACCACCTCACAGGGGAGGTCTGGCCATCCTGGCCGACCAGTTGGAAGTTTCTGTAGAATTGGCATTAATAACCCTCCCATCTCCCCACTTCTATATGGCAACACAGCTAACAACAACAACCTATATTTGTGTGGCACCTTTAGTGTAATAAAACATCCCAAAGCGCTTCACAGGAATGTTATAAAGTCCCAGAGCCCGCAAGCCAGCTGCAGACTCCAGCTGATAAGGGTGGAGGGCTGTGAGCGGGTGGCGGAGAGAGACTGGCCGAGCCGGGTGCAAGAGGGCCCAAGCTGGCAGCTGGTAAGTGCCGACCCAGAAACCACAAACCTGCCGGCCAAAGCTGGAAGCCACAAAACGGGTGCCCGAAGTCCTGGGAGCATAAGGTGCCCAGTCTTCCAAAGGCACGTTGGCTACCCGCAAAAGGATTGAGGAGGAGGGGTTCATGTCTTTCCTGAAGCCCACTGGCTCAGCCATCATGGAAATAGGGAACAACTGGGAGGCAGAGAGTTAGAAATATATTTCTCATCCTTTCAAGTGTCAGCATGGCTCAGTTGCTCCTACCTTTGAGTCAGAAAGTTATGAGCTTTAGTCCTAATCAGGGGACCTGAGCATAAATATTCAGGCTAAATCTCCAATGTAGTGTCGCACTCATCCTTCAGATGAAACATTGAACCGAAGCTCCATCCGCCCTCTCAGGTGGATGTAAAAGTTTCCAAGGGTCACTATTTGAAGAAGGGCAAGCGTGTTCTTCCAGGAGTCTTGAACAATATTGGCCCCTGAGCCAATGTGACTAAAATCCGGATGATTATGTTGTTGTGTGCAAATTGGCTGCTGCATTTCCTACATTGCAAAAGTGACTACACTTCAATACGGCTGCCATGGGTTGTTAAGCACCTTATGACACCCTGAGGTCATGAGAGGCACCAAATAAAAGTCTTTGTTTTTTTTTAAGTCATGAAGCTCTGGCCCTCATGGTGTGTGAGGCAGGCTTGACAGAGCCTCTGGCCACTTCTTGCCCCACCAATCTTAGATCATGGCTTCAGTGCCACTCCAATGACTGGAGAACATTATCTAGACTCTCATCCCAGTGCAGTACAGAGGGAGTGCTGCACTGCCATGGGTGCCACCCTTCAGAGGAACACATTTAATTTAGTGCACGTCTGCCCCTACAGATGTGTATAGGGAGCACATGACACCATTCAGAGAAGAGCAGGATATTCTCTGATATGCTGCGGTGTCCTGGTTAATGGTGGAAGTGCAGGATGCCCTCCCAATCCTCTCTTTGCTTTTAGCCTTTTTCTTCCCATCCCATATCATTACCATGTTCCCCTTCAGCGACCACTGTGGCCTCTTAAAAAGGAAGTTGATAACATAACAACCGGTTGTGTAGAATTGCAGGCAGTTCTGTTGGCAGATTCAGCACAGTGGGGAACTGGGTTAAGACTGGTCCAAACTGATGTCACTTTAAACAATAGCAAAGAAAGGGGATTGTTTCCAATCAGCCTGAATTGTAAGGGGTAAAGTGTCAAACCAGTACTGAGGCCATGGAGGGATTTGCAAACAAAGGTGGGAATTTTACAATGGAGGCTTTAGTGGACTGGGAGCCATTCTAATTCTGAACTCCCACACTTCCCCATTTTAATCGCCCTGCCATTGGTGGCTGTGCTGTCAGCTGCCTGGGTCCTAAGTGCTGGAATTCTCTCCCTAAACTTCTCCACCTCCTCTTTAAAGATACTCCTTAAAACCTAGCTCTCTGATCAAACTTTCGACCATCGATCCTAATACCTCCTTAGGTGGCTCAGTGCCATGTTTTGTTTAATATGCTCCTGTGGAGCACCTTGGAACATTTTACTATGTTAAGGATGCCATAGAAATGTACATTATTGTTGCTGTTGCTGTTGAGTTGGGATTCAGTCCCAATCCTTCTACCTCTCTCGGAGTTCTGAATGACCACAGCAATAAAATCTGCTCTGTGAAAATGTCCAATTTGAAATGTGGACCTTAAATGCCTAATTGCAATCAAATAGTTTGTTAGAACTCACTGTCCCAGGTTCTCACATGAAGGATGGCCACATGGAATGAGGGACCAGAGAGCAGTGGTGTAGATTCACAATTGGCATTGTACAAAAAGAAGCACCTTTTGGTTTGAGAAGCTACTGTAAACTGCCTGATGTGATTATTCCCGTTCAGGTATGACCCAGCACCTGCCTCTGCTCTCGGTTTTTATTGTTTGCAGAAAGCAGCCATGTTTGAATTTGAGATTATGAGATCTCAACGCATGCCCCTTTTCTCTTTTGCTGTTTGGTGCCTCACCAATTGATATCCTCCATGTGAGTACCTAGACACTAACTGGTGGCAGCCTATTCCATCTAGGCAGAAATCATGACAGGTGCCAATCTTATCAATGTTGAGCATCTGCGCTTGAGCACATGCATACATACATGTACATAGGATATATGGCATAGAAAAAGACCATTCAGCCCAACCATTTCATGCCAGTGTTTATGTTCCACTCCAGCCTTCTTCTGTCTTTCCTAACCTAAATCTACTAATTCTTTATTCCCTTCACCTCCATGTGCTTTTCTAGCTTCCTCTTAACTCAATCTATAGAATTCACTTCAGTCACTCCATGTGGTAGCAAGTTCCACATTCTTGCCACTCTCTGGGTACAGAAGGTTCTTCTGAATTCCCATTGAATCTCTCGGTGACTATATTATATTGATGACCTCTTGTTATGCTCTTCCCAACAAGAAGGAGTATTTCCTCTACAGCCACTCTATCAAAACCTTTCATCGTCTTAAAGACCTCTATTAGGTCACTGTTAATAATGTAAATTAAGGTTAAGTGTTTTAGGTGGATGGGGTGTGGAGGAGGGGGCACTCCTTGGACTTATGCACACATAAAGAAACACTTACTGGTTCAGTTCTCAGAAAGAGACAGCCTTTTGGATCATGTATTTGCTGTGTTGAAAATAAATCCCAGGGAAGCAGTCATTTCTGGCAGTCTTGATGGCACAAATGAGACGTTGTACGATGTTGGGCCTATACCCATTGGAGTTTAGAACAATGAAAGTGATTTTATTGAAACACATAAGATCCTGAAGGAACTTGACCAGGAGGATGTTTCCACTTGTGGGAGAGACTAGAACCAGGGGACACACTTAAGAATAAGAGGTCTAGCCTTTAAGACAGAGATGAGGAGGATTTTTTTTTCTCTCAAAGGGTCGTTGGTCTGTGGAATTCTCTTATCTCAGAAAGCAGTGGAGGCTAGGTCATTTAATTTACTCAAGGCTGAGTTAAACAGATCTTTGATAGACAAGGGAGTCAAGGGTTATGGGGGGCAGAAAGGAAAGTCGAGTTTAGATCACAGTCAGATCAGCCATGACCTTATTAAATGGTGGAGCAGGCTTGAGGGGCTCAGTGGCCTATGCCTGCTCCAAAGTCCTATGTTCCAATGTTGTAAAGGATAAAGAACGCGATGATTGCAGCATTTCGAGATTGTCCGGTCACTGGCTGAAGTTGAAAATACTCTTAGCAGATCTGGATGCCAAAGCAGATGACAGGATTGGAGAAGCAATAGTTGGTGAATGAACCCATGAATGTCTGTTGAACAGTTAACAGGTGCTTCAGCTGTGACTCAAAATATCATTATGCGATGAACTGACCAAGCGAAACAGCAGGGTTCTGGAAGTGGCGCATAGCACAGAGAATTTGGAGGTTGGAGGTGAAGATAATGATCAGTCTGAAGGAATTACACTAGTCACAAGATTCTTAAGTCTAGTGATGAGTGTATTAGTCACAGAATCATTTAACCATGCAATGTTTGATAGTGGTTGCACCTCAACAGTGTGTGGAAGAGATTGGCTAAAATGTTATCTAGATTCACTAAGCCGTGAGGCTTGGCATAAGGTCAGGGAATATGAAAGTTCAACTTGTTTTAGGTTCAGGGATGACAGGTCATTAAAAGGAGTAAAAGCAAAATAGTGCAAATGTTTGAGACCTGAAATAAAAACTGAAAGTGCTAGAAGAACTCAGCATGTCTGTCTGCATTTATAGAGAAAGTAACAGAGTCAACATTTCAAGTCCAATCTGACTCTTCTTCTCAACTGAAGAGAGGTAGAAATGTGTCAAAAATGTGTCTAAAAAAAGTATTTATTCCATGCAAAAGAGCCACTTTATCAGTACTGATGTAGTTTCTAGTGAGATACCATTGCTATTAAGTAAGTCTTCCATGAAAAAGACACATATGAAACTGGTCATGGAACATGATATAATAGTTGTTTTTGGAAATTCAGTGGATCTGCAGTTTACCCAGTCAGGGTATTGTTATATTCCTTTCACAAAATCTGATATTTCTAATCAGAATGTTAAAGAAATATTAATGGCATCAGCTGATAGGAATCAGAGAGAGAGAAAAACAAATTAGCTTAAAGCTGCACAGACAATTTGCTCAACCTTTTTGTCAAAGATTAAAAATCCTGCTAAGTGGTGCATGTGTGGTTGATGATGAGTATGCAAGGTTGATCAAAAATTAATGCAAAATGTGAAATATGTAAGAAGTATCAGAGCACACCACCACATCCTATTGTAAACTTTCTGTTGGCACATGACTTTAGTGAGATGGTTGCCATGGAGCTAAATGTATGGGCCAAACATAGAAATTGCTGAAAATAAGAGACATTTTTTGTCAAAGCTTTTTGTCATATACTCTTCAGGACAATTCGCAAGAAAATACCAATGTCAGGGGAAGCAACATATTTATACTGTATGAGAAGATTGCAGATTGGTTGGCAACTGAACTCTGTGTGGCACAGTTTGTGGTGCACTTACGTGACTGGAAGCTACATATATTAAGACACAGGGCCCTGTTCTTTGCAGACAGAAAGAACACATACACACGTTGCACCGGTTTCAGCTAAACAAAATAAGTTACAGCCATTCGCTGGTTCATTCCTCAGGGCAATGTCTTAACCAATCAGAGTCAAGCTGCCTGGTTTAAATTTCAAACAATGCTTGACAATTAACTGTCAGTCACCATCAACTGATGCATCCACCATGGCAATGCCTTGACCAATCAGAGTCCACTTGCCAACCAATCAGCAATCTCTTCTCATACAGTATAAATATGTCGTTTCCCCTGACATTGGTATTCTTGCATTTTGTCCTAATGAGTGCAAGATGAAATGTTTTGACAAGAAATCTCTTTTTTTTTTAGCAATACTCAAGCTCTGCACTACTAAATGACTGTTAAACAGAATTTTTGAAAAACATTTACAGACATGGCAACCAGATTTAGTCTTTCTACAGTAATACCTGGTGAGGACAAAAGGATGATTATAGATAAAGTCATGGAAAAATGGATAGGCATGTGACTTGGGCCACCAGCTAAGGTTCTGACTGATAATGAAGCAGGATTTGCTAATGATGAGTTTGGAGACATGTATGAAAACATGAACATTATGGTCATGAACACCGCAGCTGAAAGTCCTTTCAGCAATGGCCTCTGTAAAAGGAATCAAACGGTGAAAGATGAAATTCTGCATAAAATCTTAGCAGATCAACCCAAGTTGACAACTGCATTGGCCTGGACACTTAATGCAAAGAATTCTCTTCATATGGTTGGAGGATATAGTCCCTATCAACTCAGTCAATGGGAGGAATCCCAAATTATGTTCTGTGTGTTTTTCTTTTAATTCTTTCATGGGATCTGGGCATCACTGGCAAGGCCAGCATTTGTTGCCCATCTTTAAATGCCTCTTGAACTGAGTGGGTTACTAGGCCACTTCAGAGGGCAGTTAAGAGTCAACCACATTGCTGTGGGTCTGAGGTCACATGTAGGCCAGACTGGGTAAGGATGGCAGATTTCCTTCCCTTGAGGGAAATTAGTGAACCAGCAGGGTTGTCATGCTCACCATTACTGAGACTAGCTTTTAATTCCAGTTTTTTTAAAAATTGAATTTAAACTTCACCAACCTGCCATGGTAGGATTTGAACCAGTGTCTCCAGAGCATTAGCCTCTGGATTGCTAACCACGCACCATCTCCCCCGATAGTTTGGCATAGTCCCTCTGCTCCAGAGGGGACTGCGATCAGTTCCGTTTTTTCTGCACATTTGATTCCTTTACATGAAGAGAGAATGGCTTTAAACACGGCTGAGGTCTCGGAGAAACTCAGAGAGCTGTAAGGCATCCTACAAGGCATGATAGTTAGCCAGTGGTTATCCAACAAGCTAATCAAATTATTAAGGTGCGTTCCTCATTCCTAATTGGGATTGATGACAAACTGTCAGGATCTGAGAAGCTGATAGAAGGTGATGAGGTACTTTCTATGTCACCTGATCGTGTTTTGCAATGACAGTCCTGAGGAACAGAACGCAATCGATCAGGGGGAGGATTTTAAGATGGCAGAGTTTCCCTTCCTACCATCCAGAGTTGGCAGGAAACACATGCCTCCCGATACTACCTGCACACAACCATTTAACGCTCTAACGAACATTAATTGGCTGGAGATGGGACTCCCTCCCCTCACTCAGGAGGAAGTCTGCCTCAGAGATCTGCCAGCCAATCCGATTGGCCAGTGGCTCTCTAGTCCCTGCAGCGCCAGAAGCTGCAGTGGACAGGACTGGGACTGCGAGCCCTCCCCAGAGCCTAAGTCCCAAGAATCCAGGACCAGGTAAGCTTAAGCTTTGGGGGTCTCAGGGCAGGGAGGGAAGGTGAGGACTTGGGCTTGGGGGCAGTGGGGGGGGGGGGGTGGAAAGAGGAGGATTAGGGTGTCAGTGGAGAGGCTGGTGTGGAGGGAGGATCTGTGGACCTTATTGGGGGTGGAGGTGGGCGTGTTGGAGTGCCTGATGTTAAAACAGGGCGCCTCCATCAGCAGCCCTCAATCAGCAACCACCTCCCTTCCTCCACTAGGCCTGAACCCAGTTTATTTTAAGGCTTCCCCGATACCCCAGGACTCCTCTTGCCAGACTGAAAATTGAGGCTGGGTGGGAAATAGCCTTTAAGTGGCCTAGGCCTCACCTGCCCTAGCATGAAATTGCGGAGAAGTTGGGGATGGCGGGAGCCCAGTGGGAAGCTCATCCAAGGGATTTTACGCTCATCCCCCCTCCCCGCACCCCCCACCCCCTGCCTGCAATCTCGCCAGCGGGGAATGTAAAATTCTTCCCTGTGGTTAGGTGGTGGTAGGCTGAGTGATCTTGACACACAGAATAGGGCAATTACATCCAAAGGCCAGGCCAATTGCCTAAAGTGGGTAAGCGGGTGACAAGTTTTCCAGTGAGTCCGTGAATGGAGGGCTTTGACTATTGTAGGGCATGCAGAAAAAGCTGCTGGAAAGTTTAAGTATTGGTTAAATGTTTAAGGTGACAGCCAAGAAGCGAGGTTCATAGATTGGCAGAATGGTGTCCTGCTGAGATGGCACAAAGAAGTAAAAAAACTAAAGAAATTTGTTTTTCTTCCATATTCTCTTGTTTAAATTCTGCTTTTTAAAAAAATGGGCAAATGGCTGGGCAGATGAGATGGCCACTGCTGGCCACATGATGGTGGTTCTGGAAGTTTCTGAGCACTTTACAAATGGAAAAAAGGGCACACATCAAACCCCTGGAATGTAACACTCCTTGCATTGTATAAACTATCCAGGCAAACCAACATAAAGGAGAGTAGGCGAGATATCTGCACCAGCATCTATGGACAAAGGCAGAGCTATTTGTGACTCCTCATCTCCAACATTCTGCTAATGGTTCGACAGTTACCTCCTCAAAACACAATGGATTTTAACAAGGGGCATCGTTAGTTTAAAGGCTCAACCCAAACCATCCTATCACATGACCGAGACTTGAGCTGTTTGAACTGCTTTAAATTATACAGCTTTTGGATTCCATCTTCAGTCGCTGAAGAGAAGTTCAGAAGAGAACCAGGACTCCAGGCTAGCAGCCTGCCTCTGCCTACCATTTACCACCTGACTCGTAGCAACAAAGATCTCTGACCAGGTTTTCAGTTGCCTGGCCCTCATCTACATCGTGTACTACTGGAATATCTGAAGCTCTGTATCTGTGTCTAGAAGACTAGTTCATCTCTACGTGCCTTCTTCCATCGTGGAAGTCATTGCTTCTGGAAAAGCGGATCACCGTGCAACAGTTTCAGCCCAATAACCCTTGAAGGAATGCACCATTGGACTTTTTGATTCTGGACACTGGGCTCACGTGAAACCATGATTCCTTATCCCTGGTGGAGTGCTATTGTCGCTGGACTATTAATCCAGATACCAAGGATAATGCTCTGGGGACCTGGGTTTGAGTCCATCCATGGCAGATGGTGGAATTTGGATTCAATAAAAATCTGGAATTAAAAGTCTATTGATGACCATGAAACCATGGTCGATTGTTATAAAAACTCATCTGGTTCACTAGTGCTCTTTAGGGAAGGAAATCTGCCGTCCTTACCTGGTCTGGCCTACATGTCACTCCAGACCCACACCAATGAGGCTGACCCTTAAATGCCCCCTGAAATGTATCAGTTGCATCAAACTGCTACAAGTCTCAAAAAAGGAATGAAACTAGATGGACCACCCGGCATCGAACTAGGCACCAGAACGACAACGGCAAAGTCCTGCAAAGTCCTCCTTACTAACATCTGGAGGCTAGTGCAAAAATTGGGAAAGCTGTCTCACAGACTAGTCAAGCAACAGCCTGACATAATCATATTCATAGAATAATACCTTACAGATAATGTCCCAGACACCGCCATCACCATCCCTGGGTATGTCTTGTCCAACTGGCACAGTGGTATACAGGGAGTCCTCAACATTGACTCTGAAGTCTCATGGCATCAGATCAAACAGGAGCAAGGAAACCTTCTGCTGACTATCATGTACCACCCTCCCTCAGCTGATGAATCAGTGCTGCTTCATGTTGAACACCACTTGGAGGAAGCACGGAGGGTGGCAATGACGTAGAATGTACTCTGGTGGGGGACTTCAATGTAGCACCACTACTGATCAAGCTGGCCTAGTCGTAAAGGACATAGCTGCTAGACTGGGCTTGTGGAAGGTGGTGAGGGAACTAACAAGAGGGAAAAACATGCTTGATCTCATCCTCATCAGCCTGCCTGCTACAGATCCATCTGTCCATGACAGTATTGGTAAGAGTGACCACCATACAGTCATGGAGACAAAGTCCCGCCTTCATATTGAGGATACCCTCCATCGTGTTGTGTGGCACTACCACCGTAGATTTCGAACAGATCTAGCTACTCAAGACTGGGCATCCATGAGGCATTGTGTGCCATCAGCAGCAGCAGAATTATACTTGAACACAACCTGTACCTCATGGCCTGGAATATCCCCCACTTTACCATTAGCATCAAGCCAGGGGATCAACCCTGGTTCAATGAAGAGTGCAGGAGGGCATGCCAAGAGCAGCACCAGGCATTCCTAAAAATGAGGTGTCAACCTGGTGAATCTACAGCACAGGACTACTTGAGTGACAAACAGAATAAGCAGCAAGTGATAGAGCTAAGCAATCCCACAACCAACATATCAGATCCAAAACAAAAACAGAATTACCTGGAAAAACTCAGCAGGTCTGGCAGCATCGGCGGAGAAGAAAAGAGTTGACGTTTCGAGTCCTCATGACCCTTCGACAGAACTTGAGTTCGAGTCCAAGAAGAGTTGAAATATAAGCTGGTTTAAGGTGTGGTTTAAAGTTCCTCTGACATGTCCTCCTTCTTCCTTAACCGAGGTTTTCCATCCACGGTCGTTGACAGGGCCCTCAACTGTGTCCGGCCCATCTCCCGCGCATCCGCCCTCATGCCTTCTCCTCTCTCCCAGAAACATGATAGGGTCCCCCTTGTCCTCACTTATCACCCCACCAGCCTCCGCATTCAAAGGATCATCCTCCGCCATTTCCGCCAACTCCAGCATGATGCCACCACCAAACACATCTTCCCTTCACCCCCCCCATTGGAATTCCATAGGGATCGCTCCCTCCAGGACACCCTGGTCCACTCCTCCATCACCCCCTACTCCTCAACCCCCTCCTATGGCACCACCCCATGCCCACGCAAAAGATGCAACACCTGCCCCTTCACTTCCTCTCTCCTCACTGTCCAAGGACCCAAACACTCTTTTCAAGTGAAGCAGCATTTCACTTGCATTTCCCCCAACTTAGTCTACTGCATTCGTTGCTCCCAATGTGGTCTCCTCTACATTGGAGAGACCAAACGTAAACTGGGCGACCGCTTTGCAGAACACCTGCGGTCTGTCCGCAAGAATGACCCAAACCTCCCTGTCGCTTGCCATTTTAACACTCCACCCTGCTCTCTTGCCCACATGTCTGTCCTTGGCTTGCTGCATTGTTCCAGTGAAGCCCAACGCAAACTGGAGCAACAACACCTCATCTTCCGAAGAGGCACTTTACAGCCTTCCAGACTGAATATTGAATTCAACAACTTTAGGTCTTGAGCTCCCCCCCCACCCCCTTTCTGTTTCCCTCTTCCTTTTGTTTTTTTTCCAATAAGTTATATAGATTTTTCTTTTCCCACCTATTTCCATTATTTTTAAATATTTTTAAATCTTTTATGCTCTCCCCATCCCCACTGGAGCTATACCTTAAGTGTCCTACCATCCATTCTTAATTAGCACATTCGTTTATATAATATCACCAACTTTAACACCTATGTGTTCTTTTGTCCTGTTGTTTGTGACATCTTTTGATGATCTGCTTCTATCACTGCTTTTGCATACAACCACACCACCCCCCTCCACTTCTCTCTCTCTCTCTCTCTCCGCCCCCCCCCCCCACCCCACCCACACCTTAAACCAGCTTATATTTCAACTCTTTCTTGGACTCGAACTCAAGTTCTGTCGAAGGGTCATGAGGACTCGAAACTTCAACTCTTTTCTTCTCCGCCGATGCTGCCAGACCTGCTGAGTTTTTCCAGGTAATTCTGTTTTTGTTTTGGATTTCCAGCATCCGCAGTTTTTTTGTTTTTATATCAGATCCAAGCTCTGCAGTCCTGCCACATCCAGTCATGATTGGCGGTGGGCAATTAAACAACTCACTGGAGGAGGAGGCTCCAGAAATATCCCCATCCTCAATGATAGAGGAGCCCAGCACATCAGTGCAAAAGCTAAGGTTGAAGCATTTGCAACAACCTTCAGCCAGAAGCGCCGAGTTGATGATCCATCCCAGCCTCCTTCAGAGGCCCCCAGCATCATAGATGCCAGTTTTTCAACCAATTCGATTTGCTCCACATAATATCAAGAAATGGCTGAAGGCACTGGATACTGCAAAGGCTTTGGGTCCTGACAATATTCCGGCAATAGAACTGAGGACTTGTGGTCCAGAACTTGCTGCGCCACTAGCCAAGCTGTTCTGGTGCAGCTACAACACTAGCATCTACCGAGTTTTGTGCAAAATTGTCCAGGTATGTCCTGTACACAAAAAGGACAAATCCAACCAGCCAATCACCGCTCAGTCTACTCTCCATCATCTGTAAAGTAATAGAAGATGTCATCAACAGTGCGAACCAGCGGCACTTGCTTAACAATAACCTGCTTACAGGCGCCCAGTTTGGATTTCGCCAGGGCCACTCAGCTTCTGACCTCATTACAGCCTTGGTTCAAACATGGACAAAAGAGCTGAACTCCCAAGATGAAGTGAGAGTAACTGTCCTTGACATCAAGGCTGTATTTGACTGAGGAGCCCTAGCAAAACTGGTTGGAGTCTCCACTGGTTGGAGTCATACCTAGCACAAAGGTAGATGGTTGTGGCTGTTGGAGGTCAGTCATCTCAGCTCCAGGACATCACTGCAGGAATTCTCCAGGCCAGTGTCCTAGCCCAACCCTCTTCAACTGCTTCATCAATGACCTTCCTTCCTTCATAAGGTCAGAATTGGGGATGTTCGCTGATGATTGCACAATGTTCAGCACCATTCGCAACTCCTCAGATACTGAAGCAGTCCATGTCCAAATGCAGCAAGACCTGGACAATATCCAGGCTTGGGCTGACAGGTGGCAACCAACATTCATGCCACAGAAGTATCAGGCAATGAGCATCGCCAACAAAAGAGAATCTAACCATCACCCTTTGATGTTCAATGGCATTACCGTCACTGAATACCCCACTATCAACATCCTGGGGGTTACTATTGATCAGAAAGTGAACTGGGCTAACCATATAAATTCTGTGGCTACAAGAGCAGGTCAGAAGCTAGGAATCTACTACAATGAGTAAATCACTTCCTGACTCCCCAAAGCCTGTCCACTGTTTATAAGGCACAAGTCAGGAGTGTGATGGAATACTCCCCACTAGCCTGGATGAGTGCAGCTCTGACAACACTCAAGAAGCTTGACACTGTCCAGGACAAAGCAGCACACTTGATTGGCACCACATCAACAAACATTCACTCCCTCCACCAGCAATGCAGTAGCAGCAGTGTGTACCATCTACAAGATGCACTGCAGGAATTCACCAAGGCTCCTTAGGCAGCACCTTCCAAACCCACGACCACTACCATTTAGAAGGACAAGGGCAGCAGACACATGGGGACACCACCACCTGGAAGTTCCCTCCCAAGTCACTCACCACTCCAACTTGGAAATATATAGCCGTCCCTTCACTGTCGCAGGGTCAATATCCTGGGACTTTTTTCCTAACAGCACTGTGGGTGTACCTACACCACATGGACTTCAGCGTTTCAAGAAGACAGATCACCACCACCTTCTCAAGGGCAAGTAGGGATGGACAAAAATGCTGGCCCAGCCAGTGATGCCCACATCCTGTGAGTGAATTTTAAAAATGCAAAAAGGGGCGTACATTGCAAAAACCCTTCCCGCATTTTGTGTGTGTGTAAAATAAACCAGCCGTCTTATTTTACCCTATCTCAAGTTTGTTGTGGTGTTATTAGTAGAGGATTGGATCGCTCAAAAACTGAATGAAAAATCCAAAACACTTTTCTGTTTACAGAGGGATAGTGAGCGGAGAAATCAGGATTGTTCTAAATTAAATCCCCTCCAGTCCATAACAATGGGGTAAAAGGATAGAAAGTAAGAAAGCACAATGTGAGTTTTAATAGTGGGCCTGAGACTGACTCTTGCATTAGGAAATGACCATTATCGGAAAAAGAGTCTCCATCTGTGGGAGAGAAAGATCTCTCTATTGGTCCTGAAGACACTGAAATGCAAGTAGAGGCTACAGCTTGAATAGGTTACACAATGAAAGGAGGGCTACAAAGCAGTCATGAGATAGGGCCAGAAACAGAAGCCCTCATGGCCATGAAGCTATGGTGGCTTCCGAGGAACAAGTGGAAAACTAGCAGGGGAGGCAAAACAAAAGGAATTGTATATTTGGAAAAAATTGGAGTTTATCCTGA
Organism: Carcharodon carcharias; assembly: GCF_017639515.1. Lineage (NCBI taxonomy): Eukaryota > Metazoa > Chordata > Chondrichthyes > Lamniformes > Lamnidae > Carcharodon > Carcharodon carcharias. Next base: position 83,353,668 of record NC_054485.1, read on the forward strand.
AGTACCAGATGGGGGCCAGCTAATCTTGTAACAAGGATGGACTTGCATGGAAAATGTCTTTGTAGATGGGACTTAGAAGATTAGTTACTTGGCATTTTGAAGGGTGACTGGAAGATACAGATGTTAGAGTTGGCTCTCCCACCTCCAGAAAAGTCATCTTGAAAGTCTTTTTCACCATTTTGGCCACATATTCATGGGAGTATAGACCAGTCATAAAAACCTTGTACTGAAAACAGTTTGCCTATTAAGGCATAAGACATAAGACATAGGAACAGAAATCAGGCCATTCAGCCCATCGAGTCTGCTCCGCCATTCAATCATGGCTGATAAGTTTCTCAACCCCATTCTCCAGCCTTCTCCCTGTAACCTTTGATCTCCTTACCAATCAAGAACCTATCTATCTCAGTCTTAAATACATTCAATGACTGGCCTCCACAGCCGTCTGTGGCAATGAATTCCATGGATTCACCACTCTCTGGCTAAAGAAGTTTCTCCTCATCTCTGTTCTAAAAGGTCTTCCCTTTACTCTGAGGCTGTGCCCTCGGGTCCTAGTCTCTCCTACTAATGGAAACATCTTCCCCACATCCACTCTATCCAGGCCTTTCAGTATTCTGTAAGTTTAAATTAGATCCCCCCTCATCCTTCTAAACTCCATCGAGTATAGACTCAGAGTCCTCAAACGTTCCTCATATGTTAAGCCTTTCATTCCTGGGATCATCCTCATGAACCTCCTCTGGACCCTCTCCAGGGCCAGCACATCCTTCCTGAGATACGGGGCCCAAAATTGCTCACAATATTCTAAATATGGTCTGACCAGAGCCTTATAAAGCCTCAGCAGCACATCCCTGCTTTTATATTCTAGTCCTCTCAAAATAAATGCCAACATTTCATTTGCCTTCCTAACTATCGGGTCAACCTGCAAGTTAACCTTAAGAGAATCCTGGACTAGGACTCCCAAGTCCCTTTGCACTCCAGATTTCTGAATTCTCTCCTCATTTAGAAAATAGTCTATGCCTCTATTCTTCCTACCAAAGTGCATGACTTCATACTTCCCCACATTGTATTCCATCTGCCACTTCTTTGCCCATTCTCCTAACCTGTCCAAATCCTTCTGCAGCCTCCCCACCTCCTCAAACTACCTGTCCCTCCACCTATCTTTGTATCATCTGCAAACTTAGCCAGGATGCCTCAGTTCCTTCATCTAGATCATTAATGTATGAAGTGAAAAGTTGTGGTCCAACAGTGATCCCTGCGGAACTCCACTAGTCACCGGCCACCATCCTGAGAAGGATTTCCTTATCCCCACTCTCTGCCTCCTGACAGACAGCCAATCTTCTATCCATGCTAGTACCTTGCCTCTAACACCATGGGCTCTTATCTTACTGAGCAGCCTCCTGTGCGGCACCTTGTCAAAGGCCTTCTGAAAGTCCAAGTAGATAACATCCATTGGCTCTCCTTTGTCTAACCTACTCATTAAGTCCTCAAAGAATTCTAACAGATTTATCAGGCATGACCTCCCTTTGATGAAACCATGCTGACTTTGCCCGATTTTGCCATGCACATCCAAGTATTCTGAAATCTCATCCTTAATAATGGACTCTAAAATCTTATCAACGACCGAGGTCAGGCTAATCGGCCTGTAATTTCCCATCTTTTGCCTCACTCCCTTCTTAAACAGGACGGTTACAGTAGTGATTTTCCAGTCCTCTGGGACCCTCCCTGACTCCAGTGATTCCTGAAAGATTACCACTAATGCCTCCACTATCTCTTCAGCTATCTCCTTCAGAAATCTGGGGTGTAATCCATCTGGTCCAGGTGATTTATCCACCTTCAGACCTTTCAGTTTTCCTAGTACCTTCTCCTTGGTAATGGCCACCATACTCACCTCTGCCCCCGACTCTCTTGAACTTTGGGGATGTCACTCGTGTCTTCCACTGTGAAGACTGATGCAAAGTACCTATTCAGTTCCTCCACCATTTCTTTGTTCCCCACTACTACTTCTCTAGTGTCATTTTCCAGCGGCCCAGTATCCACTTTTGATTCTCTCTTACCCTTTATATGTCTAAAAAAACTCTTGCAATCTTTTTTATATTACTGGCTAGTTTACCCTCATATTTAATTTTCTCCCTCCTTATTTCTTTTTTAGTTGTCCTCTGTTGGTCTTTGTAGGTTTCCCAATCCCCTGGTTTCTCACTGCTCTTCACCGCATTGTATGCTTTCTCTTTAGCTTTTATGCTGTCCCTGACTTCCCTTGTCAGCCATGGTTGTCTCGTCCTCCCTTTAGTATGCTTCTTCTTCCTAGGGATGAATTTTTGTTGTGTCTCCCAAATTACTCCTAGAAACTCCTGCCATTGCTGTTCCACTGTCTTTCCTGCTAGGCTCATCTCCCAGGCAATTCTGGCCAGCTCCTCCCTCATGCCTTTGTAGTTCCCTTTATTCAACTGTAATACCATTACATCTGATTCCAGCTTTTTCCTCTCAAATTGCCGGGTAACATAGATAACTTTTCCTTGTGGGGAAACAGTCACTTGACAAAAGGTGTAAGTGAGAAAGATGAAAGATTGACCTTGCTCTCGTGAAACAAATGTTGGAGCAAAAAGGAAATCTCCACAATCAAATGTGTTGTTGCAATTCCTCAATCATTTGATCGTTTCATGAAAAAAGGTACTTGTACCAAAAGGTTATAGGGGGTCCTAGACAAGGACCATCTTGTGATGCAATGCTTTATAGATATTTTGAAAAATGATTTTCTCTTAATTGATTTGTTTTGAAATATTGTTTGTGAATATTATTGAAATTTTATTAAAGGAGGAAAGGGATATATGTATAAATTACATAAATTAATGTTAGGTGTCTACAAGTGGGGGCTACCCATTGGATAATTACTTACAAAGATACTTACTGACACAGGCTTGGGGGGTTATTGTAGAGTTAGGAGTTACACTTTTTTAATGTCTCACTTTGTGAATAAATCTAAAACTGAGTAAAGATTGACTTCTGGTCTCCTCCTTCACCAGCTGGCAGCAAGAAGTTTAACAGTCACTGTCCAGCCTTCCTTTCTCCATCCTTTCCTGATAGGTTTTTTGTCTTTATACTTTCATGGGATGTGGTCATCACTGGCAAGGCCAGCATTTGTTGCCCATCCCTAATTACCCTTGAACTGAGCGGTTTGCTAGGCCATTACAGAGGGCCACTAAGTGTCAACCACATTGCTGTGGGTTTGAAGTCACATGTAGGCCGGATAAGGAAGGATGGCAGATTTCCTTCCCGAAAGGGAAATTAGTGAACCAGATGGGTTTTTACAGTAAAAAAAAATACCTGGAAAAACTCAGCAGGTCTGACAGCATCTGCAGAGAGGGATACAGTTAACGTTTTGAGTCCGTATGACTCATCAGAACTAAGGAAAAATAGAAGAGGTGAAATATAAGCTGGTTTAAGGTGGGGTGGGACAGGTAGAGCTAGATAGAGGGCCAGTGATAGGTGGAGATTGCCAAAAGATGTCATACCAAAAGGACAAAGGGGTGTTGATGGTGGTAATAATAGCTAAGAATTGTGCTAATGGTGACATTAAGGGTAGAAAGCAGGACAAGCAAGGTACAGATAGCCCTAGTGGGGGTGGGGTGGGGGGAAGGGATCGAAATAGGCTAAAAGGTAGAGATAAAACAATAGATGGAAATACATTTAAAAATAATGGAAATAGGTGAGAAAAGTAAAATCTATATTATTGGAAAAAGGTGATCGGAAAGGGGGTGGGGTCGGAGGAGAGTTCATGATCTAAATTTGTTGAACTCAATATTCAATCCAGAAGGCTGTAAAGTGCCCAGTCGGAAGATGAGGAGCTGTTCCTCCAGTTTGCGTTGAGCTTCACTGGAACATTGCAGCAGGCCAAGGACAGACATGTGGGCATGAGAGCAGGGTGGTGTGCTGAAATGGCAAACGACAGGGAGGTCTGGGTTATGCTTGCGGACAGACCAGTGTTCCGCAAAGCTGTCACCCAGTCTGCGTTTGGAATGGTTTCACTACTGAGATTAGCTTTTCAATTCCAGATTTATTAATTAAATTTAAATTCCATCAGCTACCATGTAGCTGTTTGAATCCTTGTCCCCAGAACATTAGCCTGGGCCTCTGGATTACTAATGTCATTACCACTATGCTGCTATCTCCCCCATGTATCCATGCATTTCTGGTATCATCTTAAATCTCTCTGAGTCCTACCTGGTGCCTCTGTATTCTTTTTATAATATGGCGACCAGAACTGTATGCAGCACATTAAGTGTGGTCAAACCAAGATTTGATACAGATATAGCATAATTTTCCTACTATCAATTCTATCCCTCCAAAAGTGATGGCTATTGAGCAGAAGTCTTTGGAATGCAATCAAGAGCAGGCCTCTGTCGGATTCTTGTTTTGTGAAGCTTCCCCTCCTTCGAACACGGTCAACGGCAGACCTGGAGCTTTTGCAGGGGATTCTCCATGTGTTTTACCTCAACTTTGGTGCAAGGCCTGAGGGGAACCGCACCCCCAGCCCCCAACGTCCTTACTCGGGGAATCAGTGCCAATGCTTGAATCACAGTCATTTGTAACATTTTCTCTTGGTTTCTGCCAGATTGCTGCTGAAGTTACGGTAGGGAAAAAGGAATACTTGGACTATTGAATCCAACCGCCTTCTGATGGACCTGCCAATTCAGCTGAATTGAATTGTTTCCCGGTCCATCTTGGTCCATACCCGATAACCGAATATGGGAGTAATTTTAACCTAACATGCCAGACAGGAAATCTGTGGGGTTGAATGGAAGGTCAGATGTACACACTGTCCAATCTTGACTTTGATGGAGAGTTACTCCATGAGGAGTGTGGAATCAGCCTTGCATATCTCCACCCCTACCACACCCCTCACAGTTAAAATCACCCCTGAATTGCATAGCAGAGAAGGAGGCCAATCAGCCCTTTGTGCTTATGCCAGCTCTTTGAAAGAGCTATCCCATTAACCCCCTGCTGTTTCCCCAATGCTTCTTCAAATTTTCCTTTCACAGGTATTTATCTAATTCCCTTTTGAAAGTTATTATTGAATCTGAATCCACAGCCCTTTCGGGCAGTGCACTCCGTATCTATAACAATTTGCTGACTAAAAGAGTATTTGTACCGTGGTCAATTTTAAATGTTTAATTTAATAGGGCTGTTGGTATCAACTAAGAGAAAGAACCAAGGGTATTGAGAACTGTTTTTGGCTACTGCACCTTAGAAAGATTATATTGACCTTCAAGGGAGCACAACAAAGATTTTCCAGAATGTTACCAGGGCTCGAAGGAGGAGAGATTACACAAATTAGCTTTCTTTTCCCCAGAGTCTAGAAGGTTGAGGTGACGCAACTAAGGATTTTAAGGGTTTGGAAAGGAATGTATAGAGCAAGATAGAAACATTTTTGACTGGTGGGTGGAGTCTAGGATGAGGGGGAATAACCATAAAACCAGAGCCTGGTTATTCAGGAAAGGGATTAGAAAATGCTTCTTCATGCAAAAGGTGGGAGAAAAGTGGAATTCTCCCTTGCAGGTAGTAGCAGATGCTGGTGCTTATTTTAACTTTAAATTCTGGGGGTTGATAGGTTTTTTACAAGGTGAATATTTAAGAGAATATGGAGCTACATTGGGTGGATATCGATCGGCTGTGATCTTACTGAATGGCGGGAGAGGCTCGAGGGGCTGAGTGGCCTCTGCCTGTTCCTATGTCCCCAAGTGTGACTTTTGTTGTCACCTGTCACTGATGATACCGCACTTGATGCCGTGGCAACTGCACGGCATCGTGGGTAAAGCCCCTTAGTCAAACCTTTCACATAGAGCTTGAATGTGCTCTTGCAAATCAAGTCAGAAAATTGTGAGTTCCGTCCCACTCCAGGAATCAAGTACAGGAACTAAGCTGACACTCTGATGCAGTACCGAGGGAGTGCTGCACTGTCAAGGGTGCCCTCTTCTGGAGGACACAGTTAATTTGATGCATCTGGATATTCAGGGTCACATGGCAGCCTTTGCTGAAGTGCAGGATGTTCCAAGTTATCATTCCTCTCTCAACCAACATGGCTGAAAATCACATTAACTGGCCATTCACGCATCAGCCGCGGATCCGAGAGTAGCACTCTGCCCTCGAGCTCAGAAGCTTGTTGAGTTCAAGCTCCCCACTCCAGAGATTGGGGCACAGAAAAACCCAAGTTGACACTCCCAGCGAGGGAGCACTGCACTATCTTTTGGATGAGGCGTTAAACAGCCTGTCACCTAGGGAATGTAAAAGATCCCACAAAACTACTTGAAGAGCAGAGGAATTCACCTCAGCATCTTGGCCAATGTTGATTCCTCAGCCAACAGCTTAAAGGAGAAGATCTGGCTGTTTGTTTCATTGATGTTCATGGGAGCTTACTGTGCTTAAATTGGCTGCTATGCTGAAGACATGACAAAGATGACTACACTTTAAAAGATGTTGGCTGTAAAGCACTTCGGGGCATCCAGAGGAGATGAAAGGCAATGTATAAGTGTAATGTCTTTCTTTTTGTTAGATTACGCTGTCCAAAAAATGATTACAGTGATAGCACCTCAAAATAGTTCATAGTTTGAACAGTGCTCCAGGACATGTATAAGGGATGTGATAAGGTGCTCCAGAAATTCTCATCCCTCTCCCACTTTTGTTCTTTCTCGTAACTTTACAATAAACACATTTTTCACTTAGAATGCACCTTTGGATCCAAAACTGCCAAATGTCAGATATTCCTTAGCAGATATTAAAATATCCCCCATGTACCATCCTTCATTGTTGCTGGGTCAAAATTCAGGAATTCTCTCCTTCACAGCACTCTGGGTGCACCCACAGCAGATGGACTGCAGCGGTTCAAGAAGGCGGCTCACCACCACCATCTCAAGGGCAGCTCAAGCTGGGTAATAAATGCCAAACTTGCCAGAAATGGCTCACATTACAGGAAAAATTATATAAAAATAAGCTGTCAATCTCAGCCTTGACAGCTCCATGCAATTGACCTTTGGCCTCAACAGTTGTTGGATGAAACAGCCCCAACTTTCTGGTGGGAGACAGTTCTTGATTACCCCGATGCTTTGTGTGAAGAAGTGCATTCTAACATTACCCCTGAACAGCCCAGCTCTAATTTTAAGGTTATGCCGCTTTGTTCTGGGGTCTCCCAAGACCAGATGAATGAGATAAAAGCAAAATACTGCGGATGTTGGTAAAAGGATCTATTGAACGAGGAGAGGACTCCTGCCCAAAGAAGTGAGCATGGAGACGAAGGCGGCGGAAGAAGAGTTCAGCATCGTGCCGAGCCCGAAATTCATTGAGATGAGGGTGTAAGGGTATGAAACTGAGTCCTTTGCTGAGCACTGAACGTTCAGTATCAGAGAGAAGGTCAGGGGTATGGTGAATACACGGCCAGAGCTGGGATTGGAAGACGGGATGAGGTCAGGGGGATGGGCAGGGGTGGAGGGTCCTGGACGGGTGTTGGTGTCGATGAGTTGTTGGAGCTTGCGTTCCTTTGCACCTGAAAGAGAGAGACAAAGTTTCTTGTTGAGGCGTCGGATGAGATGAAGAATAAAATGAAACTGGAGGCAAGGACAGCTTAGAGGTAGGGTGAGTCGGTGCTGCTGGAGGGAGAGGTCGAGTGTGTTCATATAGCTGCGCATGGCACTGAGTGTGGATCTCAGGATGCGACCAGAAAAGCAGTCCGAGGAGCGTTGTATGTCCCGGAGAAACCAGTAATCCTGGGTGTAATCCAGATGAATAAAGTCTACCTTATCAACTCCTCTCATCAGCTGAAACGCCTCAATTAAATCGCCACTTAATCTTTTATCCACAAGGGGAATACAAACCTTGCCTATGCAATAAAACAGAAAATGCCGCAAACATTGAGCAGGTCAGGCAGCATCTGCGGGGAGAGAAACAAGAGTTAGTATTTCAGATCGATGATCTTTTATCAGAACCAGTCTATGCAACAGGACGTCATAATTGAAACACGTCAGCCTCGTTGTTTTGTGAGCAAATTCAACAAAGTCCGCACAAAACAGCGTGTGAATGAATAAATAAGGAGGAACTGGTTTGCCCCCAACTCCTCAAGTAACGCAGAGGGAACTTTTACATCCAGGCAAGGAGGCCAGGCCGAGCCCTCGGCCGTAATGCCTCAGAGCCTGTGGTGAGGCAGCATTACCTTCACTGGCAAAACGGCCCTTTCTGCTTTCGAAGGAACATGGGTCGCCAGCTAATGCCTGGGAGCGAGCTAACAACACAGGAACAGGTAATGCTACAAGTGTAAACGGGAACAACAGAAATCTCCAGCACCAGGCTGCAGAGAATGGAGATTAAGCGAGGATCCGAACAAACTGAGGCTGCAGCAATCGAGAGAATGAAACAAAAGCGTCAGCGCTCGTTTCCTCTAATACAATCGAGGGGAAACTCCTGTTTGTCTTTCATGTTCCCTTTTTTACATTTCTTTTTTCTCTGGGTAGCAGAGGTTCTCCGGGTGCCCATCTGCTGTCCGCAAGCCCGACCGTCGCCATAGGGACGACACCAATGCAGGTGAAAGTGGAGAGGGGGTCAGCGGCTCCTAAAGACAGTCGGACGGACTTCCAGTCGATGATTGATGGGCTTGTGTCATGTGTGGGCCTGTCAGGGGGTTGTGCGATTTAGCACCACAGTGGCTGTCAATTAGCAGCTCATCCAAAGCAGGAGCTAGTCACTAAGGCCCTCTGGATAGTCCCTAGTGATTTAAAATTATAATGCAATTACTCTGCTGCAGCTCCTGTCTCTGCTGGGGTGCACTCTCTCTTTCCCTGTTGCACTCTCTGCCCCTCATTCTCTCCTCCCTTTCAAGAGTTAAGTCAGTCAGCTTCTCAATTCCCCAACAAGAAAGCCCAGGCTCTCTCATCTCTGCTCTCAGGTTAGTGCTAATTTCAGTTGAGATGGCTGCAGACTGCGACAGGTCAAGGAAGAGGGAGGAAATGCTGATGGTCACCACGCATGACAGCTCATCAGTGATCCCTTCCACCAGGCTGGGATTGGGTTTGTGTCTGATGCCTCATGAGATCCAATGGCTTAAAGGCATTGGACGACACCCCTGAAGGTGATATCAAACCGTAAATTGAAGACACACTTTTCTCTTTGCTCTTGGGATATGGGCATCACTGTCAAGGCCAGCATTTGTTGCCCATACCTAGTTGCCCTTTGAGAAGGTGGTGGTGAACTGCTTTGTTGAAACTCTGCAGCCCATGTACACCCACAGTGCTGTTAGGAAGGGAGTTCCAGGATTTTGATCCAGCAGCAGTGAAGGATATATTTCTAAGTCAGGATGGTGAGTGGCTTAGAGGGGAACTTCCCAAATGGTGGTATTCCCCTGTGTCTGCTGCCTTTGTCCTTCTAGGTGGTCGAGGTCACAGAGGCGGTAGAGGTGGTAGAGGTTTGGTAGGAGCCTTGGAGAGTTGCTGCAGTGCATCTTGTGGATGTTACACCCTGCTGTCTCTGTGCATTGATGGTGGAGGGAATGAATGTTTAAGGTGGTGGATGGGGTGTGACTCAAGCAGGCTGCTTTGCCCTAGATGGTGTTGTGCCTCTTGAGTGTTATTGGGGCCGCACTTATCCAGGTAAGTGGAGAGTATTCCATCAGACTCCTGACTTGTGCCTTGTAGAAGGTTCGCAGGCTTTGGGGAATCAGGAGGTGAGTGACTCATCACACTATTCCTAGCCTCTGATCTTCTCTTGTAGCCACAGTATTTATATGACTGGCCCAGTTCAGTTTCTTGATAAATGGTAACCCACAGGATGTTGATAGTGGATCCCCCACATCAGTGATGGTAATGCCATTAAATGTCATGGGGAAATGGTTAAATTCTCTCTTGTTGGAGATGAATTTGATTAAGAATTTAAATTTGAACACAATTAGCTTCCAAAATAGCAAGTAAGCTGGTTAATTTGCACTGGGGAAAGATTTGAATTAATGCCCCACTGAGAGGAAATTCCAAATTTTGGGACTGTGTCGGTTCACTGGGAACAAACATCATGCAATAGATTCTGAACACAGTGGAATTAGTTACCGGGATGTATCCAAAAGAGCGCAATCCCAAAACTTTTGAAAAGCGTAGATATAATAAAGATTTTGTTGAGGCTTATCAGAGACTGTGCAATCCACACTGACATCTGTAAAAGCCCATTAACAGAAGCTCAGTAAAAATTCCCATTCTCTGGCCAACCCTGGGTTGGGGTTTTAGTGTGTGTTTTTGGTACAGGTGTTGGATTAGTGTTTGATATTTTCCAACTGTTGAGGCATTTCCAACTTTAGCTGCATGGAAAGGTTGGAGAAGTTGGGGCTGTCCTCCTTGGAGAAGAGAAGGTTGAGAGGGGATTTGAAAGTGGTGTTCAAAATCATGAGGGGTCTGGGCACAGTAGATAGGGAGAAACTGTTCCTATTGGTGGAAGGATTGAGAGCCAGAGAGCACAGGTTGAAGGTGACTGGCAAAGTAAGCAATGGCGACATGAGGAAAATCTTATTCACGCAGTGAGTGGTTAGGGCCTGGAATGCGCTACCTGAGAGTACCTGAGAATACTCTCCACTTACCTGGATAAGTAATGTTCCGCAGGTTCAATCAAGACATTCAGAAAGGAATTAGATCTTTATTCAAAAGGGAATCAGATCATTATCTGAAAATGAAATATTTGCAGAGCTATAGGGAAAAGGAAGGAGAGTGGCTCTAGGTGAGGCTCCTTCAAAGGGCCAGCACAGACATGACTTGAATGGATTGAATGGCCTCCTTCTGTGCTTTTTAAACAAAGAATGGGCAGAATTTTACAGCCCCATCATGGTGGGGGCAGGGCCGTCAAATGCAGCAAGCTGCTTAAAACTTTGGCGGGACAGTAAAATCCCACCAGCGTAAAATTCCGCCCAATGTCTTAACTCGCAGCAAGTCCCATTCACCTATCATCCCTGTGCTCCCTGAGCTACATGGGCTCCCAGTCTGGCAACACCTCAATTTTAACATTCTCATCCTTGTTTTGAAATTCCTCCATGGCCTTGCTCCTCCATATCCATGTAAACTCCTCCAGTTCCACAACCCTGCACCCCCCCCCTCCCCCCCCCCCCCAACCAAGACATCTGCATTCCTCCAATTCTGGTCTCTTGAGAATGCCCAGTTTTGCCTACACCCCAAGCTCTTGAGTTCCCTTACATAGGAATAACCTGTTCACTGACACCCAGTTTAGGCTCTACCATCACAACTCAGCTTCTGACCTCATTATAGCCTTAGTCCAAACATGAGCAAAAGAGCTGAACTCCAGAGGTGAGGTGAGAGTGACTGCCTTTGACATCAAGGTAGCATTTGACTGAGTACAGTATCAAGGAGCCTGAACAAAGTTGAAATGAATGGGAATCAGGATTAAAGCTCCACATTGGTTGGAGTCCAACCCAGCACAAAGGAAGGTCGTGGTGGTTCTTGGAGGTCAATCATCTCAGTCCCAGGACATCAATGCAGGAGTTCCTCAGGGTAGTGTCCTAGGCCCAACCATCTCCAACTGCTTCATTAATCACCTTCCGTCCAACATAAGGCCAGAAGTGATGATTGAACAATGTTCAGCAGCACTCACTGTGACTCGTCAGATACTGAAGCAGTCCATTTCAATAGGCTGTGAGACCTGGTCAACATTCTGGTTGGACTGATAAGTTGCAACTATCATTCATGCCACAAAAGAGAGAATCTAACTGTTTCCCCTTGACATTCAATGGCATTACCATTGCTGAATCCCCTACTATCAACATCCTGGGGATTACCATTGACTAGAACTGAAGTGGACTAACCATATAAATATTGTGGCTACAAGAGCAGGTCAGAGGCTAGGGATCCTGCATGAGTAACTCACCTCCTGACTCCCCAAAATCTGTCCACCATCTACAAAGCACAAGTCAGTAGTTTGATGGAATACACTCCACTTGCCTGGATGGGTGTAGCTTCAGTAACACTCAAGAAGCTCAATACCACCCAGGACAAAATAGTCCTCTTGATTAGCACCCATCCATCACTACATCAACTCACCAAGCCTACTTCAACAGCACCTTCCAAACACATGACATCCACCACCTAGAAGGACAAGGGCAGCAGACACATGGGAACACCACAACCTGCAAGTTCCTCTCCAAAGCACACACCATCCTCTCTTGGAACTATGTTGCTCTTCCTTCACTGTCACTAGGTCAAAATCCTGGAATTCCCTTCATACATCACATGGGATGCAGCAGTTCAAGAAGGCAGCTCGCCACCACCTTCTGAAGGGTATTTAGGGATGGGCAATAAATGTTAGCCTAGCCAGCAACACCCACATCCCAAGAAAGAAAAAAAAAATAGAAATAAATAATGCACAGATAGGATTGATGTGGGATGCAGTATGGGGGTGGGGATTCATGTGGGATACAGTGTGTGGATAGGATTAATGTGAGATGCCATGTGGGGATGGGATTGATGTGGAATACAGTGTGGGGAAGCAATTGATGTGGGATATTGTGTGGAGATAGGATTGATATGGGATACAGTGTGGGGATGAGATTGATGTGGGATACAGTCTGGGGATGGGAATTGGTGTGGGTTACAGTGTAGGGATGGGGATTGACAAGGAGTACAGGGGGGTATGGTATGGGAATCGGATTAGGTACTGATGTGGACACAGTGTGGGATTGAGAATTGAGACCGATGTGGGATACAAAGTGAGAATGGGAATAGAGATTGATGTGGGACACAGTTTGCAAACAGAGATTGATGTGGTATATAGTGTGGGGATTGGGATTGATGTGGGATACAGTGTGGGGATGGGGATTGATGGGTGCAGTGTGCGAATGGGGATTGATATGGGATACATTGTGGGAATGGAGATTGATGTGGGACACAGTCTGTGGATGGGAATTGATGTGGGATACAGTGTGGGGATGGGGATTGAAAAGGAGTACAGGGGAGTATGGTATGGGAATCGGATTAGGTATTGATGTGGACACAGTGTGGGATTGAGAATTGAGACTGATGTGGGATACAAAGTGAGAATGGGAATAGAGATTGATGTGGGACACAGTTTGCAAACAGAGATTGATGTGGTATATAGTGTGGGGATTGGGATTGATGTGGGGTGCAGTGTGCGAATGGGGATTGATATGGGATACATTGTGGGAATGGGGATTGATGTGAGATACGGTGTTGGGATGTGGATTGACATGGAGTACAGTGGAGTACCGTGTGCGAATCAGATCAGAGATTGATGTGGTCACAGTGGGATTGAGAATGGGGCTGATGTGGAATACAGAGTAAGAATGGGAATAGAGATTGACGTGGGATACAGTGCATGAATGGGAATGGCGATTGATGTGGGATACATATTGGGGATGGGTGTACATAGGGAATGGGATGGGGATTGAAGTTAGATACAGTGTAGGATGGAGGTTGAGTAGGATAAAGCGTGGTTTGGGAATTTATGTGGGATACAGTAAGGGAATGGGAATGCAGATTGGTCTTGGAGAGAGCTTGAAAATGGGATTGATGTGGGATACACTACAGAGATGGGGACTGATTGGGGATACAGTGTGGTGCTGGAAATTAATATGGGACACAGAGTGAAGATGGGGATTGATGTGGGATACAGTGTGGGAATGGGATGGGGATTGTGGGATACAGTGTGTGAATGGGGATTGATGTGGGAAACAGTGTGGGAATGGGGATTGATGTGGGATGTGGTGTGGGAGTAGGAATTGATGTGGGATACAATGTGGGGATTTGAATGTATGTGGCATACTGCATGGGACTGGGGATTCTGGGAAAATGTGTAGGGATGTGGATGAGGATTGTAGGATTCAATGTGAGAATGAGAATTATGGGATACAGTGTGGGGCTGGAAATTAATATGGTACACAGAGTGAGGATGGGGATTGATGTGGGATACAGTGTGGGAATGTGTATTGATTTGGGATGCAGTGTGGGGATGGGGGTTGATTTGGGATACAGTGTGGGAATGGGGATGAGGATTATGAGATGCAATGTGGGGTTGGGGATTGATTTGGGATTCAGAGTGAGAATGGGGATTGATGTGGGATACAATGTGTCAATAGAGATGAGGATTGTGGGATACAGTGTTTGAATGGGGATGTGGATTGTGGGATGCAATGTGGGGTTGGGGATTGTTTTGGAATTCAGAGTGAGAATGGGGATTGATGTGGGATACAATGTGCAAATGGGGATTGATGTGGGATACAATGTGCAAATGGGGATTGATGTGGGATTCACTGTAGGGATGGGGATTGATGTGGGATTCAGTGCGGAGATGGAGATTGATGTAGGATCAGTGTGGGAATGGGGATGTGGATTGTGGGTTGCAATGTGGGGTAGTGGATTGATTTGGGATTCAGAGTGAGAATGGGGATTGATGTGGGATACGATGTGCAAATGGGGATTGATGTGGGATACAGTATGGGGATGGGGATTGATGTGGGATTCAGTGCGGAGATGGAGATTGATGGAGGATACAGTGTGGGAATGGGGATATGGATTGTGGGATACAGTGGATTTGGTGATTGCTGTAATTAACTCCAGTATTTCACCTCGCTTTCCCACAGTCGGCCGTACTTCCCAATTATCGCTTTTGCCATGCGCCGTCGATGGCCAGGGTTGGTGACTGGCGCAATATAAATGCTAGTTTTTCTGTAACACACAGCAGCCAGAAGAGGTGTAGGGCTGCTTTTTTATTTTGTCTCAATCACCCAGCCTGGTTTAGGGGGTTGTCGGGAGGAAAGCCAGCCAGACTTTCCTGGTATCGAACCCAGGACGGGGAGGGAAATGAACGTCATGATGACCGCTGTGGTGGACGCTCAATCCTCCAGTCAGAGTGTGGTGAATGGCTGGCCCCAGGTCATTGTTGTCACGGAGACAAGAGCAAAAGGAAGTCTGGAGGAGAGACTGAGATAGACCATTGGCGATTGAGGACAACCAGCTAGAACGCGCTATATCGACCTGCACTTACAGTATATTTAAGAAAAAAACAAAGAAGCAAGGTTCCAATTTTGTTTTTAATTCATTCCTGATGAAGGCCCTGAAAGTCAGGAGACAGTCGTACTTTTCATTTGCAGTCCATTAGTTAAAGGACTAGAAATGTGAAACTTGTAGAACTGGCTCCCTCCTGTTGGAATAATGAGAGCACAATAAAGTCCCAAGAAATGACTGGTGACCATTTCAGTGATGCTCCGCACACCCCCTCCCCAACCCACCAGCGACAGACCCATACCCCACTCTAGGCGCTACCAGCTCAAAGGAAGAGTTTGAGAATTTGAAAAAAAATACTGCAAGGGAACGGGGAGAAAACAGTAGTGGGAATAAAGACGTGGAGGGGGGGCGGTGCGGGGTGGAGGGGGGTGTCGTGGGAGGGGGTGCGGGCGAGGTGGCGAGGATGGGTGATAGTGTGAGCCAGAGAAAGTCGGAGAGAAGGAAAGATAGAGCCGTTGAAGAGGAGAAAAGTGAGAATGAGTGAAAAAATAGGGAGGGAGAGAAATGAGGCCGGGGGGAGGGGGCGAGGATGCAGAAAGGAGGCTGTGGAGGGAGAGAATGGGGAGAGAGGGGGCGCTTTACTGAGTGACAGGATAGAATTGAATACAATCCTTTTCGACAACTGAGACATTGCGGGGAGGGCGGTCCTGATTATCCGAGTTTAACCCGATTGAAGCCTTCTGCTATAAGCGAGTAAAGTCCATGCTCCTGACCAAAAATTATAAGTTAACTCTCTTTCTCCCTCTACAGATGCTGCCAGACCTGCTGAGTTACTGTGTGTGTGCTTTTTAAAAAAAATTTAAAATTCAGAATCCGCAATATTCCGGCTGGACCAGCAATGGTCTAAATTGATCTGAACAGTACACAGCTTTGATCTAAAACGCCCGATTTAATCAATGACTCGCCTCCTTTGGAACCTCTCCAGCAATTTTGTTTGTGTGTGAATCAAATAACTCACACGAAACTCAAAGAAAGGCCCTTTTGACGGAATATTCCGAATTTTAAGATTTCCGAAATCTCCTATTTGTGTTTTGAGAGATTAACATTTGCCTTTCTTGGGAAGCGGTCCTGCGAGGAGGAGGCGCCTCACAGTGTGGGAATAAACCAGCAAAAAAAAAAAATCGATTGCCCTCACTGATGTCTTTTATTACTTAACAATCGGATGAAGAGTTGCTCTGGGCCACTTCTTGGGACTGTCCGCCAATCCATCGGTTGATGTCCGAGTAGAGAGTGGGAGAATCGATTGGAAGACAATTAGACAAAACCCGGCTTCAGATGTCCAGGCACAATTCTTGGGTTTGTTCGCATGAAGCACAAGAATTGCGTTCGGACAATCAAGAGCTGGGGTCCTCGGGCAAGTCTCCCCACTCTCTCTCTCTCTCTCTCTTTCTCAATGTGGGGAAAGCAGAGACAATCTAGTTCAGCTTCTACCTTCCTGTGGAAAGAAGAAAAATAAACCCTCGGTTTTAAGGAAAACAGGAATTATCACACACACACTCAGCCCAAACATTTTTTCCTACATTTAGATCTGCGTTGGGTGACCCATTCCAACTCGTCCAGCCTGGCTTCAGTTCTCTCGGTTTCATTGTGTCCTTTACATCCTTGGTTGAGTCTCGGGGTGCTGTCTCCTCCATGAAGACCTGCTGCTGGCTTCTTCTCCTGTGTCTTGTGAAGAGTGACTCTCTCTCTCTCTGTCTCTCTCTCCCTCTCCGTCTTTCGTGTGGCTTTCACTCGCTCCCCAAACGCGGTGGTTCTGAGGGCTCTCTCTCGCCACCCCACCCCCACACCCCCACCCATCACCTACCCACCCCCACTCCCCACCACCCCGGCTGCCCTTTGAGTCTTGCCTCTCAGCTTTGTCCCCTCTGGGCTGCTCAGTTGGTGGGCAGTCTGTCTACTGACAATATATCCTCTCGGCCAAGCGACTGTCCGGGGCTCAATGAATCTGTAGTGTGATGGATGGAGATCTCTTAGCTCATGACTCTTAAAGCCACCACCCCCCCCCCCCCCCCCCACCCCCACCACCCCACCCCCCCAAACCCTCTCCTCCCTCCCTCCTTCGGTCACTATGGCAGTGTGGAGACTATTTAAGCCTTCCATCCATCCCCCTCCCTCCCTCCCCCACCACCCCCCTTTTGAGCCGCAAAACACAGAAAGGCCTCACCTCATGTACACTCAGAACACTTCTGAATGAGAACTCTGACGCTGCTGTGCCTTGGACGCTTGGTACCAGGATTGGAGAAGGCGGAAAAATAAACACAGATCTTCTTGTCCCCTTTGCAAAGGCTGCTTTGTAACTCGCGGTTGGGTTTTGTGTCATAACGAGGGCAGTGTTTTTCCTTGCTAAAACAAGAGGGAGACCCAATAACAGTGTTTGAAAAGTTTTTTTTTAAAAAATCATTCAGCAACTTTGGTCGCATCATATAACTATAGCAAGGACGATTCAATCTCAAGCTTTGCTGTCCCTTCACGTCCTGTCACTCTTGTCCCTCTCACTTTCTCTCTCTCTCTCTCTCCTTTAATTTATCGGGCAAATAGTTTCTCTTAGTCTCCCGAGTCGCCTGGCAACCGATATACAAAGGGAGAGGGGAAAAAGAGAGAGAGAAAGAAGCAAATAATATAATGGCCAGCCAATCTAAAGTGAGGGAAAGTGTCCTGATGTTTGCAATGCCCTCTAATTCCTGGCGGCTGGATAATCCGGGAAGGAGTTACATTGGCGGCAGAGCGTACATCTATATGAGATGTGAAAGTGAACTCTCAGTTAAAAACAAACTTTCGAAATATCCACTAACTTCTGCGGCCAGTTTGTTATAGCGAAGATGCTTCATTCAGTCGCTTGCATCCACATCGATTTCTCAGCCTTAACCCCTTTCAAAACTGCTGCTAAATCTATAGAGCTGCTTAAACCTCCTAACCTCCTGTACATGCACATTTAAAAAAAAATAAGGGGAAATAAATTAAATACAAACAAATGATGAGATGTAAGCGTGGAATGTGCATCGCAAGAGACAAATGAGGCCAATACCTCAAACCAGAAAAATAACTCATTGAGGCTGAGTAACTGCCTTGATTTTTGTTATCCAATGTTGTTATTCTTCCAGAAGTGGGTGTTTGGGAGACCAGGGTTCTCTCTCTCTCTCTCTGTCCTAAACAATGTTCTCCCCAATTCTCTTAGCCCACTGCCTCTGTTTAGTGAATATTGTTAAACAGAAACTTTGTCTTTTCTTTTGGAGCGAAGGGAGTTTAGTTTGTAAAGGTTTGTGAGGTGACTAATTCCTAGTTCTGTTTACTTACAGAAAGGGCTTAACTTCATTGCCAACCACCCTCCCTCAACCCCCCCCCCGCCCCCCTCCAAGCGCTCCCCACCGCCCCCCCGCCACCGCCCCCCCCAACCAACCCCCCCCCCCCCCCCACACACACACACACACACCCTCTCTTTAAAATGGTGACGGTGAAACCAAGGGGACAATGAAAGGCTTTGCGCCTTCAGTCCCAGCGTGAGAAGCGTTCAAGAGGACTCCTTTCAGCAGTAAGCTTTCTGTATAAGGACTGCCGCTGCAGCTTGAGATCGCATTGTCCCTCCGAACACTTGGTCCCAATCCGGCCGGAGAAGAAAGAGCAAAGTAGCGCGATTAAAGAGAATGCTGGCACAAAGGGGGCGGCGTCTGGACAGGATCAAAGGGTATTCACTTCGTGGGGGGAAAGTTAACAGTATTGGGAAAAATATATTAAACACATACACACACAGATACACATATATCTGCTGCACTATAACAAAATTTGACCATCTGCACACTACCACGACATTCCTAATTTACACATGATGAACATGTATAGGGAGCAACTCAAGGGTATTTGATATATAAATAAACATTGAATAGGCTGGAGCTCTTTTCGCAAGAAAAAAGAAGCTGACGGGGTGACGGAGGTCATTTAGATTATGAAAGGTTCGATGGGGGTAGATTCAGAGAGATGTTTCCACTCGTCGGGCGGAGGTGGTGGGGGGGGGGGTGCGGTTGGTGGGGGAGCCAGAATTAAGGCCCATATAGATAGACATGAGATAGGCGCTAACGTATCCACTAGAAAATTCTGAAAGAAAGAAGGACTTGCATTTATATAACACGTTTCACAATCACAGAATGTCTCCAAGCCAATGAAGTGCAGTGTGGCCACTATTGGAAGGTAGGAAACGCAGCAGCCAATTTGTGCACAGCAAGCTCCCACCAGCAGCAATGTGATATCGAATGACCAGACAATCTTGTTTTCTGTCAGGTTGACTGAGCAATAGATATTGGCCAGGATACCGGGGATTATCTCGCACCCCTCCCCCCCCTTCCCTCAAAATAATGCCATGGGATCTTTTATATTCACCCAAGCAGGCAGCACCTCCAACAGTGCAGCACTCCCTTGGGAGTTCCACTGTGATTTTGGTGCTCAAGCCCTGGAGTGGAACTTTAGCCCAGAACCTCCTGACTCACAGCAAGCTTGCTACCAACTGAGCCACAAATGACACAGGAGAAAAAATGTTTTTACTGGTAGATTGGTTAGCATGTGGAACTGGTGTTGTATATTCTTTAGTGTAACTGGAGTTGGTGGCATAGTGGTAATGTCTCTGGACTGGTGATGCAGCTACCCAGACTAATGCTCTAGAGGTACCTGGGTTCAAATCCTTACCACAACAGCTAGTGGAGTTTAAATTCAATTAATAAATCTGCAAGTGAAAGCTAGTCTTATGATGGTGACCATGAAGCTATCATTGTTTGTATAGTTTTTAAAAAAAACCATCTGGTTCACAAATGTCTCTTTAGAGAAGGACATTGGCCATCCTTACCTGGTCTGGCCATGTGACTCCATCCCATAGTAATGTGGTTGGTTCTTAACTGTCCCCAAAAAGGGCCTAATAAGCTGCCCAGTTCAAGGACAATTAGGGATGGGCAACAAATGCTGGCCTTGCCAGTGATGCCCACATCCCATGAATAACAAAAAACATATATCAAGATACACAGCTCACTGTGTAAAAAAAAATTCCCCACAAGTCACCTGTGGTTCTCGTGCCAATCACCTTAAATCTGTGCCCTTTTGTTATTGTTGGTTACAATTAAAAATGTACAAACCTGTAAATATTTAAGTGTAATACATACAGTGACAAATCATTCACTCAGTATAATGCATACAGTACTGCCACTAGTTCAGCACCAAATGCAGACACTACAGTGATGAAAAAACAAAAACAGAAAATCCTGGAAAAACTCAGCAGGTCTGGCAGCATCGTTGGAGAAGAACAAAGTTGACGTTTCGAGTCCTCATGACCCTTCAACAGAACTGAAACGCCAACTTTGTTCTTCTCTGCCGATGTTGCCAGACCTGCTGAGTTTTTCCAGGTATTTCTGATTTTGTTTTGGATTTCCAGCATCTGCAGTTTTTTGTTTTTATTATGACAGTGATGAACTCTGTGCAACACAGAGAATCAAGGAAAATACTGAATTCTACTGGAATAGTGCTGAATCTAACAGTGGCAGAAGGAGCAATAACCAAGGGGCACAGATTTAAGGTGATTGGCACAAGGAACAGAGGTGACTTGTGGGGAAAACTCTTTATATAGTGAGCTGTTGTGTTCTGGAGTGTGCTGCCTGAAAGGATGGTAGAAGTAGGTTCAATAGTAAACTTTGAAAGGAAATTGGAGAAATATGGGAAGAGACAAAATTTCCAGAGCTTTGGAGGAAGAGCGGGGGGAGTGGGACTAATCGGATAGCTCTTCCAAAGAGCTGTTACAGGCACAGCCTCTTCCTGCTATACCATTCTCTGAGATACAAAAAAAATGTGCAATTTATCCATGGCCCACACCCCTCCCTATCTCTGTAATCTCCTCTAGCCCCATAACCTTTTGGAGATCTCAGCACTCCTGTAATTCTGGCCTCTTGAGCATCCCCGAATTTAATTGCCCTACCCTTGCTGGCCATGCCTTCAACTGTATAGGCCATGTGCTCTGGAATTCCTTCCCTCAACCTCTCCACATTGCTACCTCACACCCCTTTTTAAAAACCTACCTGTGTGACGATCACCTTGCCCTAATATCTCCTTGTGTGGTTCAATGTTAAACTTTGCCTGATAACATTCTAGTGAGCACCTTGGGACATTGTACAACATTAAAGGTGCTATATAAATGCACTTCATATCTGTTGTTGGTATAATGCGTCACTGCAACAGCTATCCAAATCTAAGGCCTCCTGTACTGTGAATGACTTGGTCTAATACATAACCTAGAGTGAGTAATATAATTCATCCAAAAAATTATATATCCCAATATAATATACACAGTGTCATTATCAATGGGAAAAATATGTATACAATGTTGTTAATAGCCTTGTAATTATATATAAGATGAATGAAGAGCTCTGACTTGCATTTGGATAAGCATATTAAAGGAAGAAATGGTCCTGGCACTAACACAAGAGACTAATGGAATAGCTCTCCCCAAGAGCCAGCACAGGCGCGATGGGCTGAAAGCCTCCTGTGCTATATATTTGTGTGCATCTATGAATTATCTAAGATGAAAGCAAAATACTTCAGATGCTGGAAATCTGAAATAAAAACAGAAAATACTGAAATAGCTCAGCAATTCTGACAGCATCTGTGGAGATAGAGACAGAGTTAATATTTCGAGTCTTATGACCTACAGAATCAATATAGAATCGTTAGAACTACAGAATCATTCAGAGCTCTGAAGAAGGGTCATACAGACTCAAAACGTTAACTCTGTTTCTATCTCCACAGATGCAGTCAGACCTGCTGAGTTTTTCCAGCATTTTCTGTTTTTATTATTATTACAAATTATCTAAGTCAGTTCTCCATGGAAATGCCTATGTCCAAAGTGAGTGAAATTTTGCACCTAGTTCATGTCTGTAACATACACAGTGTCAATGTCTCCTGTCAGACCCCTCTGCCTTAAAGGGACAGGCCAAGTTGTACACAGCTCTGTCTTAGCAACAGGATTATACACTCCATGTAACATTATAAAATCACTGATTACAGCTCTACATAGAATCATACAGTATAGAAGGAGGCCATTCACCCAACATTTTACTAGTCCCATTCACCCATCACCCACTGTGCCTACTGACCTACACTGGCTCCTGATTAAGCGGTGCCTTGATTTTAAAATTCTCATCCCTCGAATCTCTCTCCATAGCCTTGCGCCCTTCCCATCTCTCTAATCTCACCCCCACTGGCCCTACAACCCTCCAAGATATCCACACTCCTCCAGTTCTGGCCTCTTGAACATCACTGATTTTAATCACTTCACTATTGGTGGCCGTGCCTTCAGATCATAAGACCATCAGACGTAGGAACAGAAGTAGGCCATTCAGCCCATCGAGCCTGCTCCACCATTCAATGAGATCATGGCTGATCTGACAATCCTCAAATCCACTTTCCTGCCTTTGCTCCCTAACCCTTGATTCCCTTACTGATTAAAAATCTGCCTGTCGCAGCCTTGAATATACTTAATGACCCATTCTCAACAGTCCTCTGAGGTAAAGAATTCCACAGATTCACTACCCTCTTAGAGAAGAAATTCCTCCAGATACCTGTCTTAACTGGGCGACCCCCTACCCTTAGATTATGCCCTCTGGTCCTAGACTGTCCCTCAAGCAGAAATAACCTCTCAGCAGCTACTCTGTCAAGCCCCCTAAGAATCTTATGTGGTTTAATAAGGTCACCTCCAACCTACACAATCTCTCCTCATAAGAAAATCCCTCCATACCTGGGATCAACCTAGTGAACCTTCTCTGGACTGCCTCCAATGCCAGTATATCTTTCCTTAGATAAGGGACCAAAACTGTTCACAGTATTCTAGGTGTGGCCTAACTAGTGCCTTGTATGTTTTAGCAAGACTTCCCTATTTTTATACTCTATTCCCTTTGAAATAAAGGCCAGCATTCAATTTGCCTTCCCTATTGCCTGCTGAACTTGTATGCTAGCTTTTTGTGATTCAGGCATGAGGTCCCCCAAATCCCTCTGTTCTGCAGCTTTCTGCAGTCTTTCTCCATTTAAATAATATTCAGTTCCTCTATTCTTCCTGTCAAAGTGCATAACCTTACATTTTCCCACATTATATTCCATCCGCCAAGTTTATGCCCACTCACTTAACCTGTCTATGTCCCCCGTAGACTCTTTATGTCATCCTCACCACTTGCTTTCCCACCTATTTTTGTGTCATCTGCAAACTTGGTGTTAGTACATTCACTTCCCTCATCCAAGCCATTAATATATATTGTAAATAATAGCACTGATCCTTGTGGCACTCCACTAGTTACAAGCTGCCATCTTCAAAATTCCCCCCTTATCCCAACTCTCTGCCTTCTATTAGTTAGCCATTCTTCTATCCACACTAACATACTACCCCCAATACCATGGGCTCTTATCTTATTCAGTACCCTTACGTGCGATACCTTATCAAACGCCCAGCGAATCCAAATATATTACATCTACAGGCACCTCTTTATCTATCCTGCTTGTTGCCTCCTCAAATAATTCTAATAAATTTGTCAGACATGATTTCCCCTTCATGAAGCCATGCTGACTCTGTTTGTTTATATTGTGCATTTCTAAATGCTTTGCTATTACATCATTTATAATAGACTCTAACATTTTCCCAATGACGGATATTAAGCTAATTGGCCTATAGTTACTTGTTTTATGTCTCCCTCCCTTTTTGAATAAGGGTGTTGCATTGGCAGTTTCCCAATCCTCTGGGATTTTTCCAGAATCTAAAGATTCTTGGAAGATTACAACAGTGCATCCATTATCTCTGTAGCTACTTCCTTAAATATCCAAGGATGCAACCCATCAGGTCCAGGGGATGTATTGGCCTTTAGCTCCATTAGTTTCCCTAGTACTTTTTCTTGAGTGATAGTTATTGTATTTATTTCCTCCCCCCTTTTGCTCCTTGATTATTTAGTATTTTTGGAATGCTATTAGTGTCTTCTAACATGGAGACAGATGCAAAGTATTTATTCAACTCCTCTGCCATTTTCTGGCTCCCACTATTATTGTTGTCTAGGCCCTAAGGAATTCACTCCCTAAACTGCCCCCCCCCCCACCCCCACACCCATCAAACTCTCTACCCACCCCTCCTCTTTTAAGACTCTTCCTAAAACGTTCCCCTCTGACCAATCTTTCTGGCCACCTGCCCTACTATCTCCATCTGTGCTTCAGTATCAAGTTATGTTTGATGATCGTTTCTTGAGACATTTTAAAAACTATTTGAAAGGTGTTATATGCATGCAAGTTAACATTGCTGTAGAAAGTGATACCTACTTAAGCTGGTGTCAGATCCACATACTGACAATTATTGCTGAAAAAAGAGACATATCAAAGTTTTTTGCCCTGCACTCATCAGGACACTTTGCAAGAATACCACTATAAGGGGAAACAACAATTTATAGTCTATGTGAAGAGACTCCGCTTGCCAACCAATTAACATTCTCTTTACATAGAGTATAAATTGTTGTTTTGCACTTATATTGGTATTCTTGAAAAGTGTCCTGACGAATGCAAGACAAAAAGCTTCGACATGTCTATTTTTTCAGCAGTACTCAAGTTCTGTAGGACCAAACAAAATACTGGCAATTGTGCCAGAGGCTGGTTTGCAATAGGTAATGTAAAAATAGCAGACAAAGTGACTAGGAATCTGCTACCATCCATCTTCATCCTGTCTGTTTCAGGGATCCGCTGGCCTGAAATTACCTATGCGGTTTTGTGGATAAAAGCGCAATTCCGCGGACGCTTGAAACCTGAAGTAAAAACAGAAAATGCTGGAAAAATCAGCGGGTCTGACAGCATCGAAATCCTGCACCTATTTCATGTCAGCTGAAGGCACGGCCGCCAGTAGCGGAGCGACTAAACTCAGGAGAGTCGTACGGACTCGAAATGTTAACTCTGTCCTTCTCTCTCCACAGATGCTGCCAGACCCTCTGAGTTTTTTCCAGCATTTTCTGTTTTTAATCGTGGACACGTGTCAAAAAGTGGATTGAAACAACTGCCAGCTAAGTCTAAGGTTGTCCCCAGAAAATGCAGTGTGTTTTTGAAGTGCAGAGCGGTGTCACTGGCTTTTTGGGATCCCTTGTGATGGTGGTGGGCGGCGGGAAAGGGGTGGGGGAGTGGGGTGGGGGGGGGTGGGGGGGGGGGGGGGGGGGGTGGGGCGGGGATGATACTGACTCCCGGTGGCAGAATGCCAACACCGCACTGACTTTTATTCGAGTTCTTGTTGTTCGGCCTCGCACCCTTAGCGCTTTAGATTAGCACAGCGTCTGGAACATCAACACTGATATCCCTGGGTTCCTGCTTTTTACAAGATCAGATGTACACCTTATCACAAGGTTTGTCCTGCCTGGCAGAATTCTCTTCCAAACGGTGTCAGCGGCAGGAACTGAGCGTGTGTGGTGGGAGTGGTGGTTGGAAAATCAGCGATCGAGCGGAACTGGCCACAGCAAATCTTTCCATCCCGCCTGATTTTGCCCGTCTGGCTGTCAATTGATTACGCACCAATTATTTCATTCCACAAGTGTTTCGCCAACAGAAGTTTCGGCTCATCAAAGTGCCTGGGCGTTGCACGCAGGTCGAGAACGGGTGTAATCTTCAGCTTTAGAGGGTAGAGATTCATCTGACCAGGACATGTAGACATTAATTCACTTGAACATTTTATCGTCATTATTTTCTGTGTTTTTTTGCTCTTGCATGGTTCGTTGATCTTGTAGCTTTGCATTTATTAAGCGAAATAGAGAGAGTGTCGTTGAATATATTCAGGGCTGATTTAGACAGATTCTTGATCGACAAAGGTTAAGGGGGTGCAGGTAGGACAGTGGAGCTGAGGCCACAATCAGATCAATCATGATCCTATAGAATGGCGGAGCAGGCTGGAGAGGCTGAATCACCTACCCCTGCTCCTAATTCGTATGCTCTTTCATGAATTCAGGATGTTTCAAAGTGCTTCACAGCCCATGAAATAGTCTTTGGCAAGTAGTCATTATTGTTCATGCTGGAAAGGTGGCAGCCCATTTTGCGCACAGCAAGATCCCACAAACAAAAGTGTGACGATGAGGTTATCTTTTATTTCATTTTATTTTATTTTTGCGATCTTGGTTGTGGGTAAAGATTGGCCTGGACACTGGGGGAGAAAGAAATGGAAGGATATACCGATAGGGTGAGGAGGAGGCTCAGGTGGAGCATGAACAGAAGCTTTTTTTTTATTCATTCACGGGATGTAGGCTTCACTGGCTGGGCCAGCATTTAGTGCCCATCC
This sequence comes from Carcharodon carcharias, assembly GCF_017639515.1. NCBI lineage: Eukaryota > Metazoa > Chordata > Chondrichthyes > Lamniformes > Lamnidae > Carcharodon > Carcharodon carcharias. The sequence continues at coordinate 83,380,011 of NC_054485.1, forward strand.
TTAGTTGCCCTTGAGAAGGTGATGGTGAGGTGCCTTCTTAGATGTCTACAGTCCATGTGGTGTAGATAAACCCACAGTGCTGTTAGGGAGGGAGTTTCAGGATGTTGACCCAGCGACAGTGAAGGAATGGTGATATATTTCCAAGTCAGGATGGTGAGTTACTTGGAGGGGAACTTCCAGGTGGCAGTGTACCCATCTATCTGTTGCCCTTATCTTTCCAGATGATAGTGGTTGTGGGTTTGGAAGGTGCTGTCTAAGGAGCCTTGGTGAATTCCTGCAATGCATTTTAAAGATGGTGCAGACTGCTGCTATGTGCATCGGCAATGGAGGGAGTGAATGTTTGTGGATGTGGTGCCAATCAAGTGGGCTGCTTTGTCCTGGATGGTGTCAAGCTTATTGAGTGTTGTGGGAGCTGTACTCTTCCAGGCAAGTGGGGAGTATTCCATCACACTCCTGACTTGTGCTTTGAGGAGTCAGGGGGTGAGTTACTCATCACAGGATTCCCAGCCTCTGACCTGCTCTTGTAGCCATAGTATTTATATGGCTAGTCCTGTTCAGTTTCTGGTCAATGGTAACATCCAGGATGTTGATAGCAGGGGATTCAGTGATGGTAATGCCATCAAAAATCAAGTGGCAATGATTGGATTCATTCTTGTTGGAGATGGTCAATGCCTGACACATGTGTGGCGTGAATGTTACTTGTCACTTGCCAGCCCCAGCCTGGATATTGTCCAGGGCTTAAACAAAAACAGAATTACCTGGAAAAACTCAGCAGGTCTGGCAGCAACGGCGGAGAAGAAAAGAGTTGATGTTTCGAGTCCTCATGACCCTTCAACAGAACTAGGAAAGCAATGAAGGTGACTAGGGCTTGCTGCATTTGAACATGGACTGCTTCAGTATCTGAGAAGTTGTGAATGGTGCTGAACATTGTGCAATCATCAGTGAACATCCCCACTTCTGACCTTATGTTGGAAGGAAGGTCATTGATGAAGCAGCTGAGGACACTACCCTGAGGAACTCCTGCAGTGATGTCCTGGAGCTGAGATGACTGACCTCCAGCAACCACTAGCGTCTTCCTTTGTGCTAGGTATAACTCCAACCAGTGAAGAGTTTTCCCCCTGATTCCTATTTTGATTTCCCCAGTTTTGCTAGGGCTCCTTGATGCCACCCTTGGTCAAATGCGGTCTTGATGTCAAGGGCAGACACTCTCACCTCACCTTGGGAGTTCAGCTCTTTTGTCCATGTGAACTAAGGCTGTAATGAGATCAGGAGCTGAGTGGCCCTGGCAGAACCCAATCTGGGCATCAGGGAGCAGGTTATTGCTAAGCAAATACTTCTTGATGACACTATCGATGTCCCCTTCCATTACTTTACTGATGATGGAGAATAGACTGATGGTGCAATAATTGGCTGCCATGGATTTGTCCTGCTTTTTGTGTACAGGACCTGGGCAATTTTCCACTTAGCTGGATAGATGCCAGTGTTTTAGCTTTACTGAAACAGCTTGGCTCAGGTGTGGCAAGTTCTGGAGCACAAGTCTTCAGTACTATTGCCGGAATATTGTCACAGTGGATTGTAACATTTGCAGTATTCAGTGCCTTCAGCCATTTCTTTATATCACGTAGAATGAATTGAATTGGCTGAAGACTGGCACATGTGATGCTGGGGACCTTTGAAGGAGGCTAAGATGGATCATCAACTTGGCACTTCTGGCTCAAGATTGTAGCAAATGCTTCAGCCTTATCTTTTGCAATGATGTGCTGGGCTCCTCCATCATTGAGGATGGGGATATTTGTGGAGCCCCCTCCTCCAGTGAGTTATTTAATTGTCCACCACCATTCACAAATGGATGTGGTAGGCTTGCAAAACTTAAATCTGATCCATTGGTTGTGGGGTCGCTTAGCTCTGTCTATTACTTGCTGCTTATGTTGTTTGGCATGCAAGTAGCCCTGTGTTATCGTTTTCATCAGGTTGACACCTCATTTTTAAGGATGCCTGTTGCTGCTCCTGGCATGTCCTACTGCACTCTTCATTGAATCAGGGTTGATCCCCTGGCTTGATGCTAATGGTAGTGTGGGGGATATGCCAGGCCATGAGGTTACAGATCGTGTTCGAGTACAACTCAGCTGCTGCTGATGGCCCACAGTGCCTCATGCATGCCCAGTCTTGAGTTGCTAGATCTGTTAGAAATCTATCCCATTCAGCATGGTGGTAATGCCACACAACATGATGAAGGGTATCCTCAATGTGAATGGCAGGACTTCATCTCCACAATGACTGTGTGATGGTCACCCCTACCGATACTGTCATGAGCAGGTGCATCTGCGGCAGGCAGGTTGGTAAGGATGAAGTCAAGTATGTTTTTCTCTCTTTTTGGTTCCCTCACCACCTGCCACAGCCCCAGTCTAGCAGCTATGTCATTTCAGACTCAGCCAGCTCGGTCAGTAGTGGTGCTACTGAGCCACTCTTGGTGGTGGACATTGAAGTCCCTCACCCAGAGTACATTCTGTGCCCTTGCCGCCCTCAGTGCTTCCTCCAAGTGGTGTTTAACATGGAGGAGCACTAATTCATCAGCTGAGAGAGGGCAGTATGTGGTAATCAGCAGGAGGTTTCCTTGCCCATTTTTGGCCTGATGCCATGAGACTTCATGGGGTCCGTTAAGGGCAACTCCCTCCCAACTATATACCATTGTGCCAACACCTCTGCTGGGTCTGTCCTGCTGATGAGACAGGACATACCCAGGGATGGTGCCTGGGACATTATCCTTAAGATATGATTCCATGATGATGACTATGTCAGGCTGTTGCTTGTCTTATCTGACAGGCAACTCTTCCAATTTTGGCACTAGCCAAATGTTAGATGGTAGTAAGGAGGAATTTGCAAGGTCAACAGGGCTGAGATTGCCATTGTCATTTCTGGTGCCTAGGTCGATGCCAGATGGTCCGTCCAGTTTCATTCCTTTTTTGTGACTTTGTAGCAGTTTGTTACAACTGAGTGTCTTGCTTAGCCATTTCAGAGGGTATTTAAGAGTCAACCACATTGCTGTGGGTCTAGAGTCATGCGTAGGCCAGACCAGGTAAGGATGACAGATTTCCTTCCCTAAAGGGCATTAGTGAACCAGGTGGGTTTTTATGACAATCAACAATGGTTTCATGGTCATCATCAGACTTTTAATTCCAGATTTTTATTGAATTCAAATTCCACCATCTGCAATGACGTGATTTCCCAAATCATTACCCTGGCTCTCTTGATTACTAGTCCAGCAACAATACTACTATGCCATAGTACTCCAGGTCTAACCAGAACCTTGTAAAGCTGAAGCATGCCTTCTAACATCTTGTAGTCTAATTCTCTAGATATAAAGGCCAGCATTTCATTAAGCTTTTTGCTTATTTTATATACATGATCATGATATTTGAATTATCTGTGTACTTGGACCAACTTTCTCTTTAGACTTCCACTGTTTCTAGCTTTTCACCATTTAGAAAGTACCCTGTTCTATTCTTTTTGGTTCAAAGTAGACAGCCTCACATTTGCCTACATCAAAATCCATTTGTCACGGTTTTGTCCATACAGTATTAATACCTCATTTTATGTTTTCATTTACACTGCATTACAATGTCGCCTATCATGGTGTGATTGGCAAACTTGGATTTGTGGCTTTCTATCCCATTGCCTAAATTGAGGAAGATGATGGTGACAGTGCTAACATTGTTTGACTAGTGTTCTAGAGAGCTAGGGTAATGCTCAGGGGACCTGGTTTCAAATCCCCCATGGCAGATGGTGATATTTGAATTCAATAAACAATCTGGAATTAAAAGCCTGATTATGATCATGAAACCATTGCCAATTGTTGTTAAGAACCCATCTGGTTCACTAACATCCATCAGGGAAGGAAATCTGCTGTTCTTACCCATTCTAGCCTATATGTGGCTCCAGACCCACAGCAATGTGGTTGACTTTTTACTGCTGAAATGGCCAAGCAAGTTACTTGGTTCATGGGCAATTAGGGATGGACAACAAATGTTGGCCTTGTCAGCAACACCTGCATCCTGTGAATAAAGAAAAAAAAGTATTTAATAAATATGGCAAATAATTGAGGCCCCAACACAGAAACTTGAGGGACCACCCTAGTCTTAGCCTTCCAATTTGAGTAACTGCCCATGTGCTCTTCTCTCTGTCTCCTTTGACTCATCAATCTCCCAACCAGATCAATGAATTGCCTTCAATTCCATGAGTTTCAACTTTTGCTCACTGTCTCTTGTGGGGGACTTTATCAAATGCCTTCTGGGAGTCCATGTAATCAAGGCTGAGGTGCCCTCAAAGGCCTTTGAGCTTTTTTGGGAAAGCTGGGGCCAAGCAGGGAGACCCTGGCAATCGGGGTTGATGGGGGCAGGGAGTTTGTTCTGGCCTCACTGTCTTGGCTGAGGGGTTGGACATTGCCATTGGTGGCCCCCTCTGAGGGCAATGGAGCATCCATTAAGGAGGACCCACTCCTGGAACATGCTGGGTGGCCACTGGGGTTGACCTGGTGTCCTCCCCACACAATGGTGGGTGCTCCCGATGTGCCCGTATGGCTACAAAGTGTCCGTTAATTGGTTTTCCACCTCTGGCAAAATGCCATGGTGTCAGGAAAATGTTGTACTCCCCTCCTGATGCCTTCGTGCCCACCCACCGGCCCCATCCCTGCCATATTGCCAGCCCTACTATACCCCGGCCACTGGGCCAGGAAAGGTCTGCCTGTAGTATCAACTGTCAGCCTGCTTTCCTCTCCAGGCCCCTGATGTGCACTGCTATCCACATCAGGTTTCTGCTTCTGCCAGGGTCATTTTTCGTCCTGCAGTGGGAAGCGGTGAGCGCAGGGTTAATCCCATCTCACTAGGGGCAGGCAGCAGTGTCCAATGAGAAGAGTGAAGGAGTGGATGGAAGAGTTAATCTCTGCTCTGTGTCCCAACACTGTGAAGAGAGAGGGGAGGAGGGGTTAATGCTCTAGGCAAGGAACGCATCGACAAGTACATGGAAAGAAGATGTGGCCGTGTGAGTGGTGGGGCAAATTCAAAGTTTAAAAGCTAATAGAGTGCCCCTGTGCTTTCTTCCACCTATCAATTGCCCCCTGCATGCTCCCCCCACTCCCCCACAACATCTCACAGAAGTACACTAGGGCACTGATTTGCTTACTGTCTTTCTCCACACCCTACCCTCTCTCCGCCTTCCAGCTGAATGGACTAGTCTCTCCAGGAAAGTTAAGCTAAGTGTGTGGAGCACAGAAACAAAAGAGCAAGCAGTTGTTGAGTCCGGTCCGGTGCCGTGTCTCCCAGTGGTGTTCGGAGCTGTCTCCACCAGCTCCTTTCATTCCCTCATACACAAGGGGCAGTGTCGTGTCCTTTGTGAAGATTTATGGATTTTCTCGGCAGCTGTGGGCTAACAGATGGGCAGAGAGATTTACTCAGCTCCCCTGCAAAGATGACAGAATATTTAACCCCTGGGGGAGCCATGTCGGCAGCTCCTGGGGCATTTTAACTCCACTGCTGGTTTTGAGCTGACGCATTTCAACTATTTTTTCCCCTAATTTTTAGGCTAACCCTCACTGTAAAGGCAACCGCATCTGAATGGTGACTTGTGGCGAGGAAGTGATGCTCTGTCAATTGTGAATTACCGCAGGTTGCAGCTCTGCCATTAGCATTGTGGAAACGTGATCTTGCCCGTATACTCATCAGTTTCATGCAAGTTGATGCATTAATTGTCCATTAAAACTGTCGCAAAATGATAAGGCGAATAATTATCAGCTTTAGTACCTCTTAATGATGTAATAATTGTGAATGAGTGCCAATTAATCACACCTTGTTTGAGTCCAGAAAGCCAGTTTGGTGAAGGAGACAACTGAAGCCAATCTTTACACATTTTTAAGATTTATTTACAGAGGTACATATTACAAGCATACACCTCCTAACCCTCAACCACCACCATTTTGCTTTGTGTCTATTCATACCTCTTTTGTAAACCCAAACCAATTAAATGCCCCATTTTAAAGGGGCACTACTGACCCAGCGAAATGAAAACAAATGATACAAAAACAAACTGTTAAAGGGAACTTAGTAACTTAAAGTAAAATGTCATTCCCAGGGATGGTAATGCACTCCAGTCCCCACCATCTGCCACCAACCCCCCCGCCCCCCACCCCCAAACACCAGTTATGGAAGGCCTCAAGCTTACTGTTGGACACCACCTGCTCCGTCTCCAGGGACACCCAGGCATGGATGTAAGTATGGAAGAGGGGCAGGCAGGCAGGCCAAGCAGCCCCCTTGATCATCTGCTGCCTGAATTTGTGAATGGCCACTTCGGCCAGGCCCAGGAGCAGTTCACTGAGGAGACCCTCCACAATCTACCCAACACCACCACCACGCGCACCCCCCCCCACCCCAACAACCCCCCCACCCAACCCCCACCCCCCCAACCCCCCTCCACACCGGCTGGCCAAACGTTGGAAGAGTGCAAAAAGAAATTGAGGAGCAGCCCCTTCAGGTAGTGGAAGAGGGGCTGCAACCTCTTATACTCTTCATAGGTCTGAAACACGGACTCCTCCGGACTGCAGAAAGTACAGGCAGTCTGGGAGTTCCTGGATTGATTTAAAACTCTATTGCATGGGACCACCACATGCAACAGCCTCCACTCCAAACCCCCAATGGACAAGGGGAGGAGTCCCACATGGAGAACCTCCCATTGCAGGCCCCGTCCCCACGATCCCCCGGACGGCAGGACCGAGTGCCCCGCCAGGTTACCCAATACAAGAAGGGAAAGGATTCCGAATGCACACAGGGCGAGAGGTATTCTGACAGAGAGCAGGGTGGTTATGATGGACAGACAAAGCCTATATTTCGGAAAAGAAGCTAAGGCCTCAAAGAAGATAGTGCTGAGACTGGAGTGTGTGGGGCTCAAATGTCGAGCAGAGAGAATTCTGGCCATCAAGAGTTGCAAGCACTTTGAGCTGGGAGGAGACAAGGAGAGGAAGGGTCAAGTCATCCAGTTCTAAGCTGCATTCTTTGTGTATTTTTGGAGTACAGATTCATGATAAAAAAAAAAATCCAGTGTTCCTCTGCAGGGCTAAGAAAGACCCCTAAGTGGAGGAGGATTCTTTTTCCCCCTCTTTCATGGGTTGTGGGTGTCACCAGCATTTGTTGCTCATCCCTAATTTCCCGAGCTGAGTGACTTGCCACACCTTTTCTGAGGGCAGTTAAGAGTCAACCACTTTGCTGTGCATCTGGAGTCACGTGTAGGCCAGACTAGGTAAGGACAGTAGATTTCCTTTCCTAAAGGGGCATTAGTGAACCAGATGGGTTTTTATGACAATCGATGATAGTTGTCATGGTCACAATTACTGAGGCTACCTTTATAGTCCAGATTTATTAGTTGAATTTAAATTCCACCAGCTGCCACAGTGGGATCTGAACCCACGTCCCATTAGTCTGGGCATCTGCATTACATGTCCAGTGACATTAGCACTATGCCACCAACTCCCCAGTGGTGGGTGGACCCCAGGCATGTGGGTCCAATCCCAATCGAGTCCGTGATAAGGTCGAGCAGGTACTGGGGGTATAAGTTTCAATGATGCAGCAGCCCCCCCCCCCCCCTCCACTGCCCCCATAGTGGGTAGATCCTCCAGCCTCACCCCAGGCAGGCTGGGGTGCCCTAACAACAGTCACAGTGGTGTGGGATCCAATAGGGGCACCAACTGTCCATGGAGTCACAACCCTAACCCAGACTCCAGGCACCTCTCATACCCCCTCCCCCCAACCCTGCTTTCAAGGAATGGTGCCTCCTCCTTTTTGTCTGTGAGGGAAGGAGAGGGGCCTCCTTGTCAGGTGAGGGCCCCTGGTTCCACGTATTCCCTTTGTTGCTTGCTTCCGCACCTGAGCCCAGCCTTGGGATGTATGTGTTGCACAAAGCTTGCACGACCCAAAGTGCAGCCATATTGTTCGTGGGCATCAGGAACACATGTGGGTTCGCTTTCTTGCACGGGAACATAGATTGGTTCACTCATGAGGACAGGGACACATGGACATATGTGGAATCGCTCGTGGACACAGGGACACATGTGGGATTGGTCGTGGACAAAGGGACACATGTGGAATCGCTTGTGGACACTTATGGGATAGCTCATGGACACAGAGACACATGTGGCATTGCTCACAGACACATGTGGGATTGCTCACGGATACAGGAACACTTGTGGGATCATCTATGGATACAGGGACACGTGGGATTGGTCATGGACACATGTGGGATCGCTTACAGACACAGGGACATATTTGGAATTGCTCATGGACACAGAGACACATGTGGGACCGGTCACGGACACAGGGACACATTTGGAATCACACACAGATACAGGGACACATGTTCTATCACTCACAGATGCAGGGACCCATGTGGGATCACTCACATCATAGGGGTACATGTGCTTTTGCTCGTGCACACAGGGAAACATGTGGGATTGCTCATGGACACAGGGATACATGTGGGAACGCTGTTGGACACAGGAACACATGTGGGATTGCTCACAGACACAGGGACACATGTGGGATCCCTCACGGACACAGGGACACATGTGGGATTGCTCACGGACACAGGGACACATGTGGGATCCCTTGTGGATGCTGGGACACAAGTGGGATCGCTCACAGGCAGAGAGACATGTGTGGGATTGCTTGCATGCACAGGGACACATATGGTATCACTTGGAGGCACAGGGATACAAATAGGATCGTTCCCAGCCACAGGGACACGTGGGATCACTTGCGAACACAGGGACACATGTGGGATCACTTGTGGACACAGGGACACATCTGGGATCACTCTCGGATGCATTGACACATGTGGGATTGCTCACAAACACAGGGACACGTGGAATCGCTCACAGACACAGGGACACGTGGGATCACTCTTGGACGCATTGACACATGTGGAATCGCTCACAGACACAGGGACACATGTGGAATCGCTCACACACACAGGGACACATGTGGAATCGCTCGCCGACACAGCAATTGATGTGGAATCGCTTGCAGACTCAAAGACACATGTGGAATTGCTCACAGACTCAGTGACACATGTGGAATCGCTCACAATTCAAGGACACGTGGGATCGCTCACAGACTCAGGGGCACATGTGGGATTGCTTAAGTACACAGGGACACATGCAGAATCACTCACAGACTCAGAGACACATGTGGAATTGCTCACAGATTCAGGGACATATGTGGGATTGCTCAAGGACACAGGGACATATGCAAAATCATTCATAGACTTAGAGACACATGTGGGATCACTCACAGACACAGGGACACGTGTGGAATCATTCACAGACACAAAGGGCATGTGGGATCATCTGCGGACACAGGGACACATGTGGGATCACTCACAGACTCAGGGACACATGTGGGATCACTCACAGACTCAGGGACACATGTTGGATCGCTCACAGACTCAGGGCCACATGAGGGATAGCTCGTGCACACAGGGACACATGTGGAATCACTCACAGACTCAGAGACACATGCAGAATCACTCACAGACTCAGAGATACATGTGGAATCGCTCACAGACACAGGGACAAATGTGATCACTCACAGACTCAGTAACACATGTGGGATCGCTCACAGACACAGAGACACATTTGGGATCGCTCACAGAGTCAGTGGCACATGTCGGATTGCTTAAGGACACAGGAACACATGCAGAATCACTCACAGACTCAGAGACACATGTGGGATCACTCACAGACACAGGGACACATGTGGAATCGTCCACGGACCCAAGGGCACATGTGGGATCACATGCAGACTCAGGGACACTTGGAATCGCTCACAGACTCTGGGACACATGTGGGATCACTCACAGACTCAGAGACACATGTGGAATCGCTCACAGACTCAGTGACACATGTGGGATCACTCACAGACGCAGACACACATTTGGAATCGTTCACAGACACAGGGACACATTTGGGATCGCTCACAGACTCAGTGGCACATGTCGGATTGCTTAAGGACACAGGAACACATGCGGAATCACTCACAGACTCAGAGACAAATGTAGAATCGCTCACAGACACAGGGACACATGTGGGATCACTCTTGGACACAGGGACACTTGGAATCACTCACAGACTCAGGGACACATGTGGGATCACTCGCAGACACAACAACACAGGTGAGATCACTCAAGGACACATGGACACATGTGGGATCACTCACAGTCTCAGGGACACATGTGGGATCAATCACTGACACAGGGACACATGTAGGATCACTTGCGGTCACATGGACACATGCTGGATTCATCATGGACAGAGGAACACATGTGGGATCGCTTGCAGGCAAATTTAGGATCGCTCAAAAACACAAGAACACATGTGGGATCTCACATGGACACAGAGACACACATGGGATCAGTCAAGGACATAGAGACATATGTGGGATCATTTGAGCATTCAGGGGCACATGTGGGATTGCTCATGGACACATGGATACAAGTGGGATTGCTCACGGACACAGGAACACGTGGGATCACTCATGGACATGGACACACATGGGATCGCTCAAGGACATGGACCCATGTTGGATCGCTCACGGACACAGGGACACATGTGGCATTGCTTCTGGACACCGGGACACAAGCGGGATCGCTCACAGACTCAAGTACACATGTAGGAATGCTCATAGACTCAGACACACATGTGGAATCACTCACAGATTAAGGGACACATGTGGGATCGCTCACAGATACAGGGATACGTGTGGGAATACTCAAGGAAACAGGGACATATGTGGAATCGCTCACAGACTCAGAGACACATGTGGAATCGCTCACAGATTCAGGGACACATGTGGAATTGCTCACAGACACAGGGAAACATATGGGATCACTCAAGGACACAGGCAGACATGTGGGATCGTTCACAGACTCAAGGACACATGTTGGATCGCTCAAGGACACAGGGACACATGTGGAATCGCTCACAGACACAGGGACACATTGGGATCACTCACGGACACAGGGACACTTGGAATGACTCACATACAAGGGACACATGTGGGATCACTCACAGACACAGGGACACATGTGGAATCATTCGCAGACACTGGGGCACGTGTAGGATTGCTTGCAGCCACAGGGACACGTGGAATCATTCGCAGACACAGGGACACATGGAATTGTTTGCAGACACAGGGGCACACATGGGATCACTCGCGGGCACAGGGACACATGCGGGATCACTGGTGGAAATAGGAATACATGCAGGATCACTCACAGACAGAGAGAAACATGTGGGATTGTTCGCATGCACAAACAAATGCAGGATCACACATAAATACAGGGACACATATGGTATCACGTCGAGACATAGGGACACATGTAGAATCGCTGGTGGGCACCTATGGGATAGCTCATGGACACTGGGACACATGTGGGATCGCTGTTGGACACAGGAACACATGTGGGATAGCTCACAGACACAGGGACACATGTGGGATCCCTCACGGACACAGGGACACATGTGGGATTGCTCACGGACACAGGGACACATGTGGGATCCCTTGTGGATGCTGGGACACAAGTGGGATCGCTCACAGGCAGAGAGACATGTGTGGGATTGCTTGCGTGCACAGGGACACATATGGTATCACTTGAAGGCACAGGGATACAAATAGGATCGTTCCCAACCACAGGGACACGTGGGATCACTCGCGAACACAGGGACACATGTGGGATCGCTTGTGGACACAGGGACACATCTGGGATCACTCTCGGATGCATTGACACATGTGGGATTGCTCACAAACACAGGGACACATGTGCAATCACTCACAGACACAGGGACACATGTGGGATCACTCTTGGACGCATTGACACATGTGGAATCGCTCACAGACACAGGGACACATGTGGAATCGCTCACACACACAGGGACACATGTGGAATCGCTCGCCGACACAGCAATTGATGTGGAATCGCTTGCAGACTCAAAGACACATGTGGAATTGCTCACAGACTCAGTGACACATGTGGAATCGCTCACAATTCAAGGACACGTGGGATCGCTCACAGACTCAGGGGCACATGTGGGATTGCTTAAGTACACAGGGACACATGCAGAATCACTCACAGACTCAGAGACACATGTGGAATTGCTCACAGATTCAGGGACATATGTGGGATTGCTCAAGGACACAGGGACATATGCAAAATCATTCATAGACTTAGAGACACATGTGGGATCACTCACAGACACAGGGACACATGTGGAATCATTCACAGACACAAAGGGCATGTGGGATCATCTGCGGACACAGGGACACATGTGGGATCACTCACAGACTCAGGGACACATGTGGGATCACTCAGACTCAGGGACACATGTTGGATCGCTCACAGACTCAGGGCCACATGAGGGATAGCTCGTGGACACAGGGACACATGTGGAATCACTCACAGACTCAGAGACACATGCAGAATCACTCACAGACTCAGAGATACATGTGGAATCGCTCACAGACACAGGGACAAATGTGATCACTCACAGACTCAGTAACACATGTGGGATCGCTCACAGACACAGAGACACATTTGGGATCGCTCACAGAGTCAGTGGCACATGTCGGATTGCTTAAGGACACAGGAACACATGCAGAATCACTCACAGACTCAGAGACACATGTGGGATCACTCACAGACACAGGGACACATGTGGAATCGTCCACGGACCCAAGGGCACATGTGGGATCACGTGCAGACTCAGGGACACTTGGAATCGCTCACAGACTCTGGGACACATGTGGGATCACTCACAGACTCAGAGACACATGTGGAATCGCTCACAGACTCAGTGACACATGTGGGATCACTCACAGACGCAGACAAACATTTGGAATCGTTCACAGACACAGGGACACATTTGGGATCGCTCACAGACTCAGTGGAACATGTCGGATTGCCTAAGGACACAGGAACACATGCGGAATCACTCACAGACTCAGAGACAAATGTAGAATCGCTCACAGACACAGGGACACATGTGGGATCACTCTTGGACACAGGGACACTTGGAATCACTCACAGACTCAGGGACACATGTGGGATCACTCGCAGACACAACAACACAGGTGAGATCACTCAAGGACACATGGACACATGTGGGATCACTCACAGTCTCAGGGACACATGTGGGATCAATCACTGATACAGGGACACATGTAGGATCACTTGCGGTCACATGGACACATGCTGGATTCATCATGGACAGAGGAACACATGTGGGATCGCTTGCAGGCAAATTTAGGATCGCTCAAAAACACAAGAACACATGTGGGATCTCACATGGACACAGAGACACACATGGGATCAGTCAAGGACATAGAGACATATGTGGGATCATTTGAGCATTCAGGGGCACATGTGGGATTGCTCATGGACACATGGATACAAGTGGGATTGCTCACGGACACAGGAACACGTGGGATCACTCATGGACATGGACACACATGGGATCGCTCAAGGACATGGACCCATGTTGGATCGCTCACGGACACAGGGACACATGTGGCATTGCTTCTGGACACCGGGACACAAGCGGGATCGCTCACAGACTCAAGTACACATGTAGGAATGCTCATAGACTCAGACACACATGTGGAATCACTCACAGATTAAGGGACACATGTGGGATCACTCACAGATACAGGGATACGTGTGGGAATACTCAAGGAAACAGGGACATATGTGGAATCGCTCACAGACTCAGAGACACATGTGGAATCGCTCACAGATTCAGGGACACATGTGGAATTGCTCACAGACACAGGGAAACATATGGGATCACTCAAGGACACAGGCAGACATGTGGGATCGTTCACAGACTCAAGGACACATGTTGGATCGCTCAAGGACACAGGGACACATGTGGAATCGCTCATAGACACAGGGACACATTTGGGATCACTCACGGACACAGGGACACTTGGAATGACTCACATACAAGGGACACATGTGGGATCACTCACAGACACAGGGACACATGTGGAATCATTCGCAGACACTGGGGCACGTGTAAGATTGCTTGCAGCCACAGGGACACGTGGAATCATTCGCAGACACAGGGACACATGGAATTGTTTGCAGACACAGGGGCACACATGGGATCACTCGCGGGCACAGGGACACATGCGGGATCACTGGTGGAAATAGGAATACATGCAGGATCACTCACAGACAGAGAGAAACATGTGGGATTGTTCGCATGCACAAACAAATGCAGGATCACACATAAATACAGGGACACATATGGTATCACGTCGAGACATAGGGACACATGTGGAATCGCTGGTGGGCACCTATGGGATAGCTCATGGACACTGGGACACATGTGGGATCGCTGTTGGACAAAGGAACACATGTGGGATCGCTCACAGACACAGGGACACATGTGGGATCCCTCACGGACACAGGGACACATGTGGGATTGCTCACGGACACAGGGACACATGTGGGATCCCTTGTGGATGCTGGGACACAAGTGGGATTGCTCACAGGCAGAGAGACATGTGTGGGTTTGCTTGCGTGCACAGGGACACATATGGTATCACTTGAAGGCACAGGGATACAAATAGGATCGTTCCCAACCACAGGGACACGTGGGATCACTCGCGAACACAGGGACACATGTGGGATCGCTTGTGGACACAGGGACACATCTGGGATCACTCTCGGATGCATTGACACATGTGGGATTGCTCACAAACACAGGGACACATGTGCAATCACTCACAGACACAGGGACACATGTGGGACCACTCTTGGACGCATTGACACATGTGGAATCGCTCACAGACACAGGGACACATGTGGAATCGCTCACACACACAGGGACACATGTGGAATCACTCGCCGACACAGCAATTGATGTGGAATCGCTCGCAGACTCAAAGACACATGTGGAATTGCTCACAGACTCAGTGACACATGTGGAATCGCTCACAATTCAAGGACACATGTGGGATCGCTCACAGACTCAGGGACACATATGGGATTGCTTAAGGACACAGGGGCACATGCAGAATCACTCACAGACTCAGAGACACATGTGGAATTGCTCACAGATTCAGGGACACATGTGGAATCACTTGCAGACACAGGGACACATGTGGAATCGCTCACAGATTCAGGGACACAAGTGGGATTGCTCACAGACACAGGGACACATGTGGGATCGCTCACAGACTCAGGCACACATGTTGGATCGCTCAAGGACACAGGGACAAATGTGGAATCACTCACAGACACAGGGACACGTATGGGATCATTCACAGACAAAGGGACACATTTGGAATCGCTCATGGACACAGAGACACATGTGGGACCGGTCATGGGCACAGGAACACATTTGGAATCACTCACAGACACAGGGACACATGTGAGATTACTCACGGGCACAGGGACATATGATCAATCGCTCACAGATGCAGGGACACATGTGGGATCACTCATGTCATAGGGGTACATGTGGGATCACTTGTGCACACAGGGACACATGTGGGATCACTCGAACACACAGGGAAACATGTGGGATTGCTCCTGGACACAGCGATACATGTGGGATTGCTGTTGGACACAGGAACACATGTGGGATTGCTCATTTCATAGGGGTACATGTGGGATGACTTGTGCACAAAGGGACACATGTGGGATCGCTCGTGCACACAGGGAAACATGTGGGATTACTCATGGACACAGGGACACATGTGGGATCACTGTCGGACACAGGAACACATGTTGGATTGCTCAAAGACAGAGGGACACATGTGGGATCGCTCAAGGACACAGGGTCACACCTGGGAGTGCTCACAGACAGAGGGACACATGTGGGATCGCTCAAGGACATAGGGACACACCTGGAATCGCTCACAGACACAGGGAAACATATGGGATCACTCATGGATACCGGGACACATTTGGAATCATTCATGGACACAGGGACACCTGTTGGACCGGTCACAGGCAGAGGGACACATTTTGAATTGCACACAGACACAGGGACACACATGAGATCACTCACGGGCACAGGGACACATGTTCGATCACTCACGGATGCAAGGACACATTTGGGATTGCTCATGTCATAAGGGTACACGTGTGATCACCTGTGCACACAGGGACACATGTGGGATCGCTCGTGCACACAGGGAAACATGTGGGATTGCTCATGGACACAGCGATACATGTGGGATCGCTGTCGGACACAGGAACACATGTGGGATCGCTCACAGACACAGGGACACATGTGGGATCGCTCACGGACACAGGAACACATGTGGGATCCCTTGTGAATGCTGGGTCACAAGTGGGATCGCTCTCAGTCAGAGAGAAACGTGAGGGATTGCTCCCATGCACAGGGACACATATGGTACCAGTTGGAGGCACAGGGATACATGTAGGATCATTCACAGCCACAGGGACACGTGGGATCACTCGTGAACACAGGGACACATGTGGGATAGTTTGTGGACATAGGGACACATCTGGGATCACTCTCAGATGCATTGACACATGTGGGATTGCTCACAAACACAGGGACACATGTGGAATCGCTCACAGACACAGGGACACATGTGGAATCGCTCACACACACAGGGACACATGTGGAATCACTCGTGGACACAGGGATAGATGTGGAATTGCTCACAGACTCAAAGACACATGTGGGATTGCTCATGGAAACAGGGACACATGTGGGATTGCTGTCAGACACAGGAACACATGTGGGATCGCTCATGTCATAGGGGTACATGTGGGATCACTTGTGCAGAAAGGGACACATGTGGGATCACATGTGCACACAGGGGCACATGTGGGATCGCTCGTGCACATAGGGAAACATATAGGATTACTCATGGACACAGGGACACTTGTGGGATCGCTGTCGGACACAGGAACGCATGTGGGACCGCTCATAGACACAGGGACACATGTGGGATCAGTCACGGACACAGGCACACACGTGGAATCGTTCACAGACACAGGGACACATGTGGGATCAGTCAAGGACTCAGGGACACTTGGAATCACTCACAGACTCAGGGATACATGTGGGATCGCTCAAGGACACAGGGCCACATGTGGGATTGCTCACAGACTCAGGGACACACGTTGGATCGCTCAAGGACACATGGACACATGTGGGATCGCTCACAGACTTAGGGACACATGTTGGATCGCTCAAGTACACAGGGACACATGTGGGATCGGTCACAGACACATGCGGGATTGCTCACGGACACAGGCACACATGTGTGATCACTCATGGATACAGGGATACATGTGGAATCGCTCGCGGACACAGGGACACATCTGGAATTGTTTGCGGACACAGGGGCACATATGGGATCACTTGCAGACACAGGGACACATGTGGAATCATTCACAGACAAAGGGACACATGGAATTGTTTGCGGACACAGTGGCAAATGTGGGATCACTCGCGGGCACAGGGACACATGCGGGATCACTTGTGGACATAGGAATACATGCAGGATCGCCTACAGACAGAGAGACACATGTGGGATTGCTCACGAACACAAGGACACATGTGGCATCGCTCATCAACACAAGGACACATGCGGGATCACTCATAGACAGAGAGAAACATGTGGGATTGCTCACATGCACAAACAAATGCAGGATCACTCATAAATAGAGGGACACATATGGTATCACTTCTAGCCACAGGGATACATGTGGGATTGCACATGTACACAGGGACATTTGTGGGATCACTTGCAGACATAGGAACACATGTGGATTCACTCATGGACAGAGAGACATCTGGGGTCAATCGTGGACACTGGGACACATGTGGGATTGGTCACGGACACAGGGACACATGTGGAATCCCTTGTGGGCACATATGGATAGCTCATGGACAAATGAACACATGTGGGATCGCTCATGGACACAGAGACCTATGTGGGAGCCGTCACAGACACATGTGGGATTGCTCACGGACACAGGGACACATTTGGAATCACTCATGGACACAGGGACACATGTGGGATTGGTCAAGGGCACAGGGACACATTTGGAATTGCACACAGACACAGGGACACAGGTGAGATCGATCACGGGCACAGGTACACATGTTCAATCGCTCACGGATGCAGGGACAAATTTGGGATCGCTCATGTCATGGGGCACATGTGGGATCATCTGTGCACACAGGGAAACTTGTGGGATTGCTCATGGACACAGCAATACATGTGGGATCACTGTCGGACACAGGAACACATGTGGGATTGCTTGCAGACACAGGGACACATGTGGGATCACTCACAGACTCAGCGACACATGTGGAATCAGTGCCAGACATAGGGGCACATGTGCAATTTCTCGTGGACACAGACATAAATATGTGGGATCACTTGTGGACCGAGAGACACATGTGGGATTGCTTATGGACACAGAGGCACATGTGGGATTACTTGCAGTCACATGGACACGTGCTGGATTCATCATGGACACAGGGTCACATGTGGGAACATTCATGGACACAGGGTCCCATGCGGGATCACTCAAAGCCACATGCGGAATTGCTCACAGATTCAGAGACACATGTGGGATCACTCACAGACTCAGGGGCACATGGGGGATTGCTTCAGGACATAGGCACACATGCAGAATCACTCACAGACTTAGAGACACATGTCGAATCGCTCACAGATTCAGGGATACATGTGGGATCAGTCAACAACATAGGGACACACTTGCGATCGCTCACAGACTCAGGGGCACATGTGGGATTGCTTAAGGACACAGGGACACATGTGAAATCACTCATAGACTTAGAGACACATGTGGGATCACTCACAGACACAGGGACACGTGTGGAATCGTTCAGGGACACAAGGGCACATGTGGCATCGCTTGCGGACACAGGGACACATGTGGGATCACACAGACACAGGGACACATGTGAGATCACTCACAGACTCAGGGACACATGTGGGATCACTCTTGGACACAGGGACACATGTGGAATCGCTCACAGTCTCAGGGACACATGTGGGATTACTCACTGACACAGGGACACATGTAGGATCACTTGCGGTCACATGGACACATGCTGGATTCATCGTGGACACAGGAATACATGTGGGACCGCTTGCAGGCAAATTTAGGATCGCTCAAAAACACAGGAACACATGTGGGATCGCACATGGACACAGGGACACACACACGCGATCGATCAAGGACACAGAGACAGATGTGGGATCACTTGCGCATACAGGGGCACATGTGGGATTGCTCATGGACACATGGATACATGTGGGATTGCTCATGGACACAGGAACACTTGGGAACACTCATGGACACGGACACACACGGGATCACTCAAGGACATGGACACATGTGGGATCACTCACAGACACAGGGACACATGTGGCATTGCTTCTGGACACCGGGACACAAGCGGGATCACTCACAGACTCCGGTACACATGTGGGAACGCTCACAAACTCAGGCACACATGTGGAATCGCTCACAGATTAAGGGACACATGTGGGATCGCTCACAGACACAGGGACACGTGTGGGAATCCTCAAGGACACAGGGACACATGTGGAATCGCTTACAGACTCAGAGACACATGTGGAATCGCTCACAGACTCAGAGACACATGTGGGAATGCTCACAGACTCAGGGACACATGTCGGATCACTCATGGACACAGGGACACTTGGAATGACTCACAGACAAGGGACACATGTGGGATCACTCACAGACACAGGGACACATGTGGAATCGCTCGCAGACACAGGGTCACATGTGGAATCATTCGAAGACACAGGGGCACATATAGGATCGCTTGCAGCCACAGAGACACCTGTGGAATTATTCGCAGACACAGGGACACATGGAATTGTTTGCGGACACAGGGGCACACGTGGGATCACTCGCGGGCACAGGGACACATGCGGGATCACTTGTGGATATAGGAATACGTGCAGGATCGCTTACAGACAGAGAGGCACACATGGGATTGCTCACAAACACATGGATACATGTGGCATCACTCATCAACACAAGGACACATGCGGGATCACTCACAGACAAAGAGAAATATGTGGGATTGCTCGCATGCACAAACAGAGGCAGGATCACTCATAAATGCAGGGACACATATGGTATCACTTCGAGACATAGGGACACATGTGGGATTGTGCATGGACACAGGGACACATGTGGGATCTCTCACAGACATAGGAACACATGTGGGATCACTCATAGACACAGGGACATATGTGGGATCAGTCACGGACACATGTGGGATTGCTCACGGACACAGGGACGCATGTGGGATCACTCATGGATACAGGGACACATGTGGGATTGGTCACAGACACATGTGGGATTGCTCACGGACACAGGGACACATTTGGAATCACTCATGGACACAGCGACACATGTGAGACCGGTCACGGGCACAGGGACACATTTGGAATTGCACACAAACACAGGGACACGTGTGCGATCACTCACGGTCACAGGGACACATGTTCAATCGCTCATGGATGCAGGGAAACATATGGGATCACCCATGTCATAGGGTTACATATGGGATCGCTTGTGCACACAGGGACACATGTGGGATCGCTCAGGCACACAGGGAAACATGTGGCATTGCTCATGGACACAGGGATACATGTGGGATCACTGTCGGACACAGGGACACATGTGAGATCACTCACGAGCACAGGGGCACATGTTCAATTATTCAAGGATGCAGGGACACATGCAGGATCAGTGCCAGACATTGGGGCACATGTGCAATTTCTTGTGGACACAGAGATACTTATGTGGGATCACTTGTGGACGGAGAGACACATGTGGGATTGCTTACGGACACAGGGGCACATGTGGGATTACTTGCAGTCATATGGACATGTGCTGGATTCATCATGGACACAGGGTCACATGTGGGAACACTCACGGACACAGGGTCCCATGTGGGATCACTCAAGTCCACATGCAGAATTGCTCATAGACTCAGAGACACATGTGGAATCGCTCACAGATTCAGGGACACATGTGGGATCACTCACAGACTCAGGGACACATGTTGGATCGCTCAAGGACACAGGGACACAGGTGGAATCACCCACAGACACAGAGACACATGTGGGATCATGCACAGACACAGGGACACATGTGGAATCGATTGCGGATACAGGGACACATGTGGATGTCATTCGCAGACACAGGGGCACATGTGGGATCGCTTGCAGACACAGGGACATGTGGAATCATTCGTGGACACAGGGAAACATGGAATTTTTTGCGGACACAGGGGCACATGTGGGATCGCTTGCAGACACAGGTGCACATGTGGGATCACTCGCGGGCACAGGGACACATGCATGATTACTCGTGGACATAGGAATTCATGCATGATCGCTTACAGACAGAGAGGCACATGTGGGATTGCTCACGAACACATGGACACATGTGGCATCGCTCATCGACACAAGGAAGCATGCGGGATCACTCAGAGGCAGAGAGGAACATGTGGGATTGCTCGCGTGCACAAACAAATGCAGGATCACTCATAAATACAGGGAAACATATGGTATCACTTTGAGACACAGGGACACATGTGGGATTGCGCATGGACACAGGGACATATGTGGGATCTGTCGCAGACATAGGAACACATGTGGGATGACTCATGTACAGAGGGACATATGGGGTCACTCGTGGACACTGGGACACATGTGGGATTGGTTGCGGACACAGGGACACATGTGGAAACGCTTGTGGGCACATATGGGATAGCTCACGGACACAGGGACACATGTAGGATCGGTCACGGACACAAGTGGGATCGCTCACGGACACAGGAATACATTTGGAATCGCACACAGACACAGGGACACATGTTCAATCGCTCACGGATGCAGGGACACATGTGGGATTGGTTGCGGACACAGGGACACATGTGGAAACGCTTGTGGGCACATATGGGATAGCTCACGGACACAGGGACACATGTAGGATCGGTCACGGACACATGTGGGATCGCTCATGGATACAGGGACACATTTGGAATCGCACACAGACACAGGGACACATGTTCAATCGCTCACGGATGCAGGGACACATGTGGGATCGCTCATGTCATACGGGTAAATGTGGGAACGCTCGTGCAAAGGGACACATCTGGGACCGCTCGTGCACACGGAAACATATGGCATTGCTCATGGACACAGGGATACATGTGGGATTGCTGTCGGACACAGGGATACATGTGAGATCGCTCACGGGCACAGGGACACATGTTCAATCGCTCATGGACGCAGGGACACATGTGGGATCGCTCATGTCATAGGGGTACATGTGGGATCGCTCGTGCACACAGGGACACATGTGGGATTGCTCGTGCACACAGGGAAACATGTGAGATAGCTCATGGACACGGGGATACATGTGGGATAGCTCATGGACACAGGGATACATGTGGGATTGCTGTCGGGCACAGAAACACATGTGGGTTCACTCCCAGACACAGGAACACATGTGGGATCACTCACAGACACAGGGACACATGTGGAATCGTTCGCAGACACAGGGGCACATATAGGATCGCTTGCAGCCACAGAGACACCTGTGGAATTATTCGCAGACACAGGGACACATGGAATTGTTTGCGGACACAGGGGCACACATGGGATCACTCGCGGGCACAGGGACACATGCGGGATCACTTGTGGATATAGGAATACGTGCAGGATCGCTTACAGACAGGGAGGCACACATGGGATTGCTCACAAACACATGGATACATGTGGCATCACTCATCAACACAAGGACACATGCGGGATCACTCACAGACAAAGAGAAATATGTGGGATTGCTCGCATGCACAAACAGATGCAGGATCACTCATAAATGCAGGGACACATATGGTATCACTTCGAGACATAGGGACACATGTGGGATTGTGCATGGACACAGGGACATATGTGGGATCTCTCGCAGACATAGGAACACATGTGGGATCACTCATAGACACAGAGACATATGTGGGATCAGTCACGGACACGTGGGATTGCTCACGGACACAGGGACACATGTGGGATCACTCATGGATACAGGGACACATGTGGGATTGGTCACAGACACATGTGGGATTGCTCACGGACACAGGGACACATTTGGAATCACTCATGGACACAGTGACACATGTGGGACCGGTCACGGGCACAGGGACATATTTGAAATCGTACACAGACACAGGGACACATGTGAGATCACTCACGAGCACAGAGACACATGTTCAATTATTCAAGGATGCAGGGACACATGCAGGATCAGTGCCAGACATTGGGGCACATGTGCAATTTCTTGTGGACACAGAGATACTTATGTGGGATCACTTGTGGACGGAGAGACACATGTGGGATTGCTTACGGAGACAGGGGCTCATGTGGGATTACTTGCAGTCACATGGACACGTGCTGGATTCATCATGGACACAGGGTCACATGTGGGAACACTCACGGACACAGGGTCCCATGTGGGATCACTCAAGTCTACATGCAGAATTGCTCACAGACTCAGAGACACATGTGGAATCGCTCACAGATTCAGGGACACATGTGGGATCACTCACAGACTCAGGGACACATGTTGGATCGCTCAAGGACACAGGGACACAGGTGGAATCACCCACAGACACAGAGACACATGTGGGATCGCTTGCAGCCACAGGGACATATGTGGAATCACTTGCGGACACAGGGACACATGGAATTTTTTGCGGACACAGGGGCGCATGTGGGATCACTCACGGGCAGAGGGACACAAGTGGGATCACTTGCAGACAGAGAGGCACATGTGGGATTATTCACAAACACATGGACACATGTGGTATCGCTCATCGACGCAAGGACACATGTGGCATCACTCACAGACAGAGAGACACATGTGGGATTGCTCACGATCACAAGGACACATGTGGCATCACTCATCGACACAAGGACACATGCAGGATTGCTAACAGACAGAGAGACATATGTGGGATTGCTCACATGCACAAACAAATGCAGGATCACTCATAAATACAGGGACACATATGGTATCACTTCGAGACACAGGGACACGTGGGATTGCGCAAGGACACAGGGACATATGTGGGATCTCTCAACGACATACGAACACATGTGGGATCACTCAGGGACAGAGGGACATTTGGGGTAACTCGTGGACACAGGGACACATGTGGGTTAGCTCACGGACACAGAGACACATGTGGGATCAGGCACAGACACATGTGGGAATTGTCATGGACAGAGGGACACATGTGGGATCACTCATGGATAGAGGGACACATGTGGGATTGGTCACGGACACATGTGGGATTGCTCACGGACACAGGGACACATTTGGAATCGCTCATGGACACAGAGATGCATGTGGTACCCGTCACGGGCACAGGGACACATTTGGAATCGCACACAGACACAGGGACACATGTGAGATCACTCATGGCATAGGGACACATGTGGGATCTCTCACGTCATAGGGGTACACATGGGATGGCTCGTGCATGCAGGGACACATGTGGGATTGCTTGTGAACACAGGGAAACATGTGGGATTGCTCATGGACACAGAGATACATGTGGGATCGCTGTTGGACACAGGAACACGTGGGATCACTTGCAGACACAGGGGCACATGTGGGATCACTCACGGACACAGGGACACATGTGGGATTGCGCATGGACACAGGGACATATGTGGGATCTGTCGCAGACATAGGAACACATGTGGGATGACTCATGTACAGAGGGACATATGGGGTCACTCGTGGACACTGGGACACATGTGGGATTGGTTGCGGACACAGGGACACATGTGGAAACGCTTGTGGGCACATATGGGATAGCTCACGGACACAGGGACACATGTAGGATCGGTCATGGACATATGTGGGATCGCTCACAGACACAGGAACACATTTGGAATCGCACACAGACACAGGGACACATGTTCAATCGCTCATGGACGCTGGGACACATGTGGGATCGCTCATGTCATAGGGGTACATGTGGGATCGCTCGTGCACACAGGGACACATGTGGGATCGCTCGTGCACACAGGGAAACATGTGAGATAGCTCATGGACACGGGGATACATGTGGGATTGCTCATGGACACAGGGATACATGTGGGATTGCTGTCAGGCACAGAAACACATGTGGGTTCACTCCCAGACACAGGGACACATGTGGAATCGCTCATGGACACAGGGACACATGCAGGATCAGTGCCAGACATCGGGGCACATGTGCAATTTCTCGTGGACACAGAGATACATATGCGGGATCACATGTGGACAGAGAGACACATGTGGGTTGCTTACGGACAGAGAGGCACATGTGGGATTGCTTGTAGTCACATAGACACGTGCTGGATTCATCATGGACACAGGGTCACATGTGGGAACACTCACAGACACAGGTTCCCATGTGGGATCACTCAAGGCCACATGTGGAATTGCTCACAGACTCAGAGACACATGTGGAATCGCTCACAGATTCAGGGACACATGTGGGATCAATCAAGGACATAGGGAGACATGTGGAACCGCTCACAGACACAGCGACACATGTGGGATCACTCAAGGACACAGGGACACATGTGGAATCGCTCACAGATTCAGGGACACATGTGGAATCGCTCACAGATTCAGGGAGATATGTGGGATCGCACACAGACTCAGGGGCACATGTAGGATTGCTTAAGGAGACAGGGACACATGCAGAATCACAAAAGACTTAGAGACACATGTGGAATCGCTCACAGATTCAGGGATACAAATGGGATCATTCAACGACACAGGGACACATGTAGGATTGCTCACAGATTCAGGGATACATGTGGGATCATTCAACAACACAGGGACACATGTGGGATCGCTCACAGACTCAGGGACACATGTTGGATCACCCAAGGACACAGGGACACATGTAGAATCGCTCACAGACACAGGGACACATGTCGGATCACTCATGGACACGGACATTTGGAATTGCTCACAGACAAAGGGACACATTTGGGATCATTCACAGACACAGGGATACATATGGAATCACTCGCAGACACAAGGGCACATGTAGGATCGCTCGCAGACACAAGGACATGTGTGGAATCGTTCGTGGACACAAGGGCACATGTGGGATCGTTTGCGGACACAGGGCCACATGTGGGATCACTCAATGACACAGGGACACTTGGAATCGCTTGCAGGCACATGGACACATGCTGGATTCATTGTGGACACAGGAACACACGTGGGATCGCTCGTGGACATAGGGACACATGTGGAATCGCTTGCATGCACATTTAGTATCGCTCAAAAACACAAGAACACATGTGGGATCGCTCAAAGACACATGTGGGATCACTGACGGACACAGGAAAATGTGGGATCACACATGAACACAGGGACACACACGGGATCAATCAAAGGCAGACAGAAACTTGTGGGATTGCTTGCGCATAAGGGGCACATGTGGGATTGCTTATGGACACAGGAACATGTGGGATCACTCATGGACACAGGGACGCATGTGGCATTGCTCCTTGACACTGGGACACAAGCGGGATCACTCACAGACTCAGGTACACATGTGGCATCGCTCACAGATTATGGGACACATGTGGGATCCTCACAGACTCAGGGACACATGTTGGATCGCTCAAGGACACAGGGACACGTGGAATCGTTCACAGACACAGGGACACATGTGGGATCACTCACAGACACAGGGACACATGTGGAATCGCTCACGGACACAGGGATACATGTGGAATTATTCGCGGACACAGGGACACATGTGGAATCATTCAAGGGCACGGGGACACATGCAGGATTACTCGTGGACATAGGAATACATGCAGGATCGCTTACAGACAGAGAGAAACATGTGGGATTGCTCGTGTGCACAAACAAATGCAGGATCACTCATAAATACAGGGACACATATGGTATCACTTTGAGACACAGGGACACATGTGGGATTGCACATGGACACAGGGACACATGTGGGATCTCTCGCAGACATAGGAACACATGTGAGATCAGTCATGGACAGAGGGACGTAAGGGGTCACTCATGGACACTGGGACACAAGTGGGATTGGTTGTGGACACAGGGACACATGTGGAATCGCTTGTGGGCACATATGGGATAGCTCACGGACACAGAGACACATGTGGGATCACCCATGGATACAGAAACACATGTGGGATTGGTCACAGACACATGTGGGATTGCTCACGGACACAGGGACACATTTGGATTCGCTCATGGACACAGAGACACATGTGGGACCGGTCACGGGCACAGGGACACATGTTCAATCGCTCACGGATGCTGGGACACATGTAGGATAGTTCACGTCATAGGGGCACATGTGGGATCGCTCATGCACACAGGGACACATGCGGGATCGCTGTCGGACACCGGAACACATGTGGCATCGCTCACAGATTATGGGACACATGTGGGATCCTCACAGACACAGGGAAACTTATGGGATTACTCAAGGACAGAGGGACAAATGCGGAATCGCTCACAGACTCAGAGACACATGTGGAATCGCTCACAGATTCAGGGATACATGTGGGACACATCTGAGATTGCTCACAGACTCAGGGACAGATGTGGGATCGCTCAACGGCACAGGGACACATGTGGAATCGCTCACAGATTCAGGGACACATGTGGAATTGCTCGCGGACACAGGGACACATGTGAAATCGTTCGCGGACACTGGGGCACATGTGGGATCGCTTGCAGACACTGGGACACATGTGGAATCATTCACGGACACAGGGACACCTGTGGAATCACTCTCAGATTCAGGGACACATGTGGGATTGCTCACAGACACAGGGACACATGTGGGATCACTCCGGGACACAGGGACACATGTGGGATCGCTCACAGACTCAGGGACACATGTTGGATTGCTCAAGGACACAGGGGCACATGTAGGATTGCTCACAGACACAGGGACACATGCGGGATCACTCCGGGACACAGGGACACATGTGGGATCGCTCACAGACACAGGGACACATGTTGGATTGCTCAAGGACACAGGGACACATGTGGAATCGCTCACAGACACAGGGACACATGTGGGATCACTCATGGACACAAAGACACTTGGCATCACTCAGACACAGGGACAAATGTGGGATCACTCACAAACACAGGGACACATGTGGAATCACTCACAGATTCAGGGACACATGTGGGATTGCTCATGAGCACAGGGACACTTGTTCAATTGCTCATGGATGCAGGGACACATGTAGGATTGCTCATGTCATAGGGGTACATGTGGGATCACGCGTGCACACAGGGACACATGTGGGATTGCTCGTGCACACAGGGAAACATGTGGGATGGCTCATGGACACAGGAATACATGTGGGATCGCTGTCGGACACCGGAACACATGTGGCATCACTCACAGACTCAGAGACACATGTGGAATCGCTCACAGATTCAGGGATACATGTGGGATCAATCAAGGACACAGGGACAAATGTGGGATCGCTCACAGACTCAGGGACATACGTGGGATCGCTCAAGGCCACAGGGACACATGTGGAATCGCTCACAGATTCAGGGACACATGTGGGATTGCACACAGACAAAGGGACACATGTGGGATCACCCATGGATACAGAGACACATGTGGGATTGGTCACGGACACATGTGGGACCGGTCACGGGCACAAGGACACATTTGGATTCGCTCATGGACGCAGGGACACATGTGAGATCGCTCATGGGCACAGGGACACATGTTCAATCGCTCACGGACGCAGGGACTCATGTAGGATAGCTCACGTCATAGGGGCACATGTGGGATTGCGCATGCACACAGGGACACATGTGGGATTGCTTGTGCACACAGGGAAACATGTGGGATCGCTGTCGGACACCGGAACATAATTGGCATCACTCACAGACTCAGAGAAACATGTGGGATCGCTCACAGATTCAGGGACACATGTGGGACCAATCAAGGACACAGGGACACATCTGGGATTGCTCACAGCTCAGGGACAGATGTGGGATCGCTCAATGGCACAGGGACACATGTGGAATCGCTCACAGACTCAGGGACACATGTGGAATTGCTCGCAGACACAGGGACACATGTGAAATCGTTCGCGGACATTGGGGCACATGTGGGAACGCTTGCAGACACCGGGACACATGTGGAATCATTCACAGACACAGGGACACCTGTGGAATCACTCTCAGATTCAGGGACACATGTGGGATTGCTCACAGACACAGGGACACATGTGAGATCACTCCGGGACACAGGGACACATGTGGGATCGCTCACAGACTCAGGGACACATGTTGGATTGCTCAAGGACAAAGGGACACATGTGGGATTGCTCACAGACACAGGGACATATGTGGGATCACTCCGGGACACAGGGACACATGTGGGATCACTCACAGACTCAGGGACACATGTTGGATTGCTCAAGGAAAAAGGGACACATGTGGAATCGCTCACAGACACAGGGACAAATGTGGGATCACTCATGGACACAAAGACACTTGGCATCAATCAGATACAGGGACACATGTGCGATCACTCACAAACACAGGGACACATGTGGAATTGTTCGCGGACACTGGGGCACATGTGGGATCGCTTGCAGACACTGGGACACAGGTGGAATCAATCACAGATTCAGGGACACATCTGGGATTGCTCATGAGCACAGGGACACATGTTCAATTGCTCATGGACGCAGAGACACATGTAGGATTGCTCATCTCATAGGGGTACATGTGGGATCACGTGTGCACACAGGGACACATGTGGGATTGCTCATGCACACAGGGAAACATGTGGGATGGCTCATGGACACAGGAATACATGTGGAATCGCTGTTGGACACCGGAACACATGTGGCATCACTCACAGACTCAATGACACATGTGGAATCGCTCACAGACATAGGGACACTTGTGGGATCAATCAAGGACACAGGAACAAATGTGGGATCGCTCACAGACTCAGGGACATATGTGGGATCGCTTAAGGGCACAGGGACACTTGGAATCACTCACAGACTCAGGGACACATGTGGGATTGCTTAAGGACACAGGGACACATGTGGGATCGCTCACAGACTCAGGGACACATGTGGGATCGTTCAAGGACACAAGGACACGTGGAATCACTGACTGACCCAGGGACACATGTGGGATCACTCACAGACACAGGGACACATGTGGAATCGCTTGCAGACAAAGGGACACATCTGGAATCGTTCACGGACACAGGGGCACATGTGGGTTCGCTCACAGACACAGGGACACGTGGAATCGCTCGCAGACACAGGGACACATCTGGAATCGCTTGCAGACACAGGGACAAATGTGGGATCGCTCACAGACTCAGGGACACAGGTTGGATCACTCAAGGACACAGGGACACATGTGGTTCGCTCACAGACTCAGGGGCACCTGTAGGATTGCTTAAGGACACAGATACACATACAGAACCACTCACAGAGTTAGAGACACATGTGGAATCGCTCACAGATTCAGGGATACAAGTGGGATCATTCAACAACACAGGGACACACGTGGGATTGCTCACAGACTCAAGGATACATGTGGAACACTCACGGACACAGGGACAATTGGAATCGCTCACAGACACAGGGACACATGCGGAATCGCTCACAGACACAGGGACACATGTTGAATCGTTTGCGGACACAAGGGCAACTGCGGCGTCACTTGCGGACACAGGGCCACATGTGGGATCGCAGTTGGACACAGGGACACATGTGGAATCACTCACAGACTCAGAGACACATGTGGGATCGCTCACAGATTCAGGGACACATGTGGGATCGCTTACAGACTCAGGGGCACATGTGGGATTGCTTAAGGACACACAGACAGATGTGGAATCACTCACGGATTTAGGGACACATATGAGATTGCTTAAGGACACAGGGACACATGCTGAATCACTCATGGACACAGGGACACTTGGAATCGCTCACAGACTCAGGGACACATGTGGGATCACTCGCAGACACAGGGACACAGGTGGGATCACTCACGGATTCAGGAACAAATATGGGATTAACTGCGGTCACATGGACACATGCTGGATTCATCGTGGACACAGGAACACATGTGGGATCGTTCACAGACTCAGGGACACATGTTGGATTGCTCAAGGACACAGGGACACATGTGGGATTGCTCACAGACACAGGGACACATGTGGGATCACACCGGGAAACAGGGACACATGTGGGATCGCTCACAGGCTCAGAGACACATGTGGAATTGCTCACTGACACAGGGACACATGTGGGATCACTCACGGATTCAGGAACATATGAGATTGCTTAAGGACACAGGGACACATGCAGAATCACTCACGGACACAGGGACACTTGGAATTGCTCACAGACACAGGGACAGATGTTGAATCTTTTGCGGACACAAGGGCACCTGCGGGGTCACTTGCGGACACAGGGCCACATGTGGGATCGCAATTGGACACAGGGGCACATGTGGAATCACTCACAGACTCAGAGACACATGTGGGATCGCTCACAGATTCAGGGACACATGTGGGATCGCTCACAGACTCAGGGGCACATGTGGGATTGCTTAAGGACACAGAGACACATGTGGAATCGCTCACTGACACAGGGACTCATGTGGGATCACTCACGGATTCAGGGAAACATATGAGATTGCTTAAGGACACAGGGACACATGCAGAATTACTCACGGACACAGGGACACTTGGAATCGCCCACAGACTCAGGGACACAAGTGGGATCACTCAAACACAGGGACACATGTGGGATCACTCACAAACACAGGGACACATGTGGGATCAATTGCGGTCACATGGATACATGCTGGATTCATCGTGGACACACGAACACATGTGGGATCGCTTGCAGGCACATTTAGGATCGCTCAAAAACAAAGGAACACATGTGGGATCACTCACAAACACAGGGACACATGTAGGATCACTTGCGGTCACATGGACACATGCTGGATTCATCGTGGACACAGGAACACATGTGGCATCGCTTGCAGGCACATTTAGGATCGCTCGAAAACACAGGAACACATGTGGGATCACACATGGACACAGGGACACACACGGGATTGATCAAGGACACAGAGGCACATATGGGATCACTTGCGCATACAGGGGATTGCTCATAGACACATGGATACATGTGGGATTGCTCATGGACACAGGAACATGCGGAATCATGCATGGACACAGGGACACACACGGGATTGCTCAAGGACATGGACACATGTGGGATCACTCACAGACACAGGGACACATGTGGCATTGCCTCTTGACACTGGGACACAAGCGGGATCGCTCACAAACTCAGGTACACTTGTGGAATCGCTCACAGACTCAGAGACACATGTGGAATCACTCACAGATTATGGGACACATGTGGGATCACTCACAGACACAGGCATACGTGTGGGATTACTCAAGGACACAGGAACATATGTGGAATGGCACACAGACTCAGAGACACCTGTGGAATCGCTCACCGACTCAGGGACACAGGTTGGATCACTCAAGGACACAGGGACACACGTGGGATGGCTCACAGACTCAGGGGCACCTGCGGGATTGCTTAAGGACACAGATACACATGCAGAATCACTCACAGACTTAGAGACACATGTGGAATCGCTCACAGTTTCAGGGATACAAGTGGGATCATTCAACAACACAGGGACACACGTGGGATTGCTCACGGACTCAGGGATACATATGGAACACTCACGGACACAGGGACAATTGGAATCGCTCACAGACACAGGGACACATGCGGAATCGCTCACAGACACAGGGACACATGTTGAATCGTTTGCGGACACAAGGGCACCTGCAGGGTCACTTACGGACACAGGGCCACATGTGGGAACGCAATTGGACACCGGGACACATGTGGAATCACTCACAGACTCAGAGACACATGTGGGACCGCTCACAGATTCAGGGATACATGTGGGATCGTTCACAGACTCAGGGGCGCATGTGGGATTGCTTAAGGACACACAGACAGATGTGGAATCACTCACGGATTCAATGACACATATGAGATTGCTTAAGGAAACAGGGACACATGCTGAATCACTCATGGACACAGGGACACTTGGAATCGCTCACAGACTCAGGGACACATGTGGGATCATTCAAATATAGGGACACATGTGGAATCACTCACAAACACAGGGACACATGTGGGATCAAATGCGGTCACATGGACACATGCTGGATTCATCGTGGACACAGGAACACATGTGGGATCGCTCACAGACTCAGGGACACATGTTGGATTGCTCAAGGACACAGGGACACATGTGGGATCACTCCGGGACACAGGGACACATGTGGGATAGCTCACAGACACAGGGACACATGTGGGATCACTCATGGACACAAAGACACTTGGCATCACTCAGATACAGGGACACATGTGGGATCACTCACAAACACAGGGACACATGTGGAATTGTTCGCGGACACAAGGGCACCTGCGGGGTCTCTTGCGGACACAGGGCCACATGTGGGATCGCAGTTGGACACAGGGACACATGCGGAATCACTCACAGACTCAGGGACACATGTGGGATCGCTCACAGATTCAGGGACACATGTGGGATCGGTCACAGACTCAGGGGCACATGTGGGATTGCTTTAGGACACAGAGACACATGTGGAATCACTCACAGACTCAGAGACACATGTGGAATCGTTCACTGACACAGGGACTCATGTGGGATCACTCACGGATTCAGGGACACATATGAGATTGCTTAAGGACACAGGGACACATGCAGAATCACTCACGGACACAGGGACACTTGGAATCGCTCACAGACTCTGGGACACATGTGGGATCACTCGCAGACATAGGGACACATGTGGGATCACTCACGGATTCAGGGACACATGTGGGATCAGTCACAGACTCAGGGGCACATGTGGGATTGCTTAAGGACACAGGGACACATGTGGAATCACTCACAGGCTCAGAGATACATGTGGAATCGCTCACTGACACAGGGACACATGTGGGATCACTCACGGATTCACGGACACATATGAGATAGCTTAAGGACGCAGGGACACATGTAGAATCACTCACGGACACAGGAACACTTGGAATCGCTCACAGACTCTGGGACACATGTGGGATCACTCGCAGACATAGGGACACATGTGGGATCACTCACGGATTCAGGGACACATGTGGGATCAGTCACAGACTCAGGGGCACATGTGGGATTGCTTAAGGACACAGGGACACATGTGGAATCACTCACAGGCTCAGAGATACATGTGGAATCGCTCACTGACACAGGGACACATGTGGGATCACTCACGGATTCACGGACACATATGAGATAGCTTAAGGACGCAGGGACACATGTAGAATCACTCACGGACACAGGAACACTTGGAATCGCTCACAGATTCGGGGACACATGTGGGATCACTCGCAGACACAGGGACACATGTGGAATCGCTCACTGACACAGGGACACATGTGGGATCACTCACGGATTCAGGAACATATGAGATTGCTTAAGGACACAGGGACACATGCAGAATCACTCACGGACACAGGGACACTTGGAATCGCTCACAGACACAGGGACACATGTTGAATCGTTTGCGGACACAAGGGCACCTGCGGGGTCACTTGCGGACACAGGGCCACATGTGGGATCGCAATTGGACACAGGGGCACATGTGGAATCACTCACAGACTCAGAGACACATGTGGGATTGCTCACAGATTCAGGGACACATGTGGGATCGCTCACAGACTCAGGGGCACATGTGGGATTGCTTAAGGACACACAGACAGATGTGGAAGCACTCACGGATTCAGTGACACATATGAGATTGCTTAAGGACACAGGGACACATGCTGAATCACTCATGGACACAGGGACACTTGGAATCGCTCACAGACTCAGGGACACATGTGGAATCACTCGCAGACACAGGGACACATGTGGGATCACTCACGGATTCAGGGACACATATGGGATTGCTTAAGGACACAGGGACACATGCGGAATCACTCACAGACTCAGAGACACATGTGGGATCGCTCACAGATTCAGGGACCCATGTGGGATCGCTCACAGACTCAGTGGCAAATGTGGGATCACCCACGGATTCAGGGACACATATGGGATTGCTTAAGGACACAGGGACACATGTGGAATCACTCACAGACTCAGGGACACATGTGGAATCGCTCACTGACACAGGGACACATGTGGGATCACTCAGGAACACTTGGAATCGCTCACAAACTCAGGGACACATGTGGGATCAACTGCGGTCACATGGACACATGCTGGAATCATCGTGGACACAGGAACACATGTGGGATTGCTCACAGACTCAGGGACACATGTTGGATTGCTCAAGGACACAGGGACACATGTGGGATTGCTCACAGACACAGGGACACATGTGGGATCACTCAGGGACACAGGGACATATGTGGGATCGCTCACAGACACAGGGACACATGTGGGATCACTCATGGACACAAAGACACTTGGCATCACTCAGATACAGGGACACATGTGGGATCACTCACAAACACAGGGACACATGTGGAATTGTTCGCGGACACAAGGGCACCTGCAGGGTCTCTTGCTGACACAGGGCCACATGTGGGATCGTAATTGGACACAGTGGCACATATGGAATCACTCACAGACTCAGAGACACATGTGGGATTGCTCACAGATTCAGGGACACATGTGGGATCGCTCACAGACTCAAGGGCACATGTGGGATTGCTTAAGGACACACAGACAGATGTGGAATCACTCACGGATTCAGTGACACTTATGAGATTGCTTAAGGACACAGGGACACATGCTGAATCACTAATGGATACAGGGACATTGGAATCGCTCGCAGACACAGGGACACATGTGGGATCACTCACGGATTCAGGGACACCTATGGGATTGCTTAAGGACACAGGGACACATGCGGAATCACTCACAGACTCAGAGACACATGTGGGATCGCTCACAGATTCAGGGACACATGTGGGATCGCTCACAGACTCAGGGGCACATGTGGGATTGCTTAAGGACACAGAGACACATGTGGAATCACTCACAGACTCAGAGACACATGTGGAATCGCTCACTGACAAAGGGACTCATGTGGGATCACTCACGGATTCAGGGACACATATGAGATTGCTTAAGGACACAGGGACACATGCAGAATCACTCACGGACACAGGGACACTTGGAATCGCTCACAGACTCAGGGACACATGTGGGATCACTCAAACACAGGGACACATGTGGGATCTCTCACAAACACAGGGACACATGTGGGATCAATTGCGGTCACATGGACACATGCTGGGTTCATCGTGAACACAGGAACACATGTGGCATCGCTTGCAGGCACACTTAGGATCGCTCAAAAACACAGGAACACATGTGGGATCACACATGGACACAGGGACACACACGGGATCGATCAAGGACACAGAGAGACATATGGGATCACTTGCGCATACAGGGGCACATGTGGGATTGCTCATAGACACATGGATACATGTGGGATTGCTCATGGACACAGGAACATGCGGAATCATGCATGGACACAGGGACACACACGGGATTGCTCAAGGACATGGACACATGTGGGATCACTCACAGACACAGGGACACGTGTGGCATTGCCCCTTGACACTGGGACACAAGCGGGATCGCTCACAAACTCAGGTACACTTGTGGAATCGCTCACAGACTCAGAGACACATGTGGAATCGCTCACAGATTATAGGACACATGTGGGATCACTCACAGACACAGGCATACGTGTGGGATTATTCAAGGACATAGGAACATATGTGGAATGGCTCACAGACTCAGAGACACCTGTGGAATCGCTCACCGACTCAGGGACACAGGTTGGATCACTCAAGGACACAGGGACACACGTGGGATGGCTCACAGACTCAGGGGCACCTGTGGGATTGCTTAAGGACACAGATACACATGCAGAATCCCTCACAGACTTAGAGACACATGTGGAATCGCTCACAGATTTAGGGATAAATGTGGGATCATTCAACGGCACAGGGACACACGTGGGATTGCTCATGGACTCAGGGACACATGTGAAACACTCATGGACACAGGGACAATTGGAATCGCTAACAGACACAGGGACACATGCGGAATCACTCACAGACACAGGGACACATGTTGAATCGTTGGCGGACACAAGGGCACCTGCGGGGTCACTTGCGGACACAGGGGCACATGTGGAATTGCTTAAGGACACCGGGACACATCTGGGATTGCTTAAGGACACAGGGACACATGCGGAATTACTCACAGGCTCAGAGACACATGTGGAATCGCGCACTGACACAGGGACACATGTGGGATCACTCACGGATTCAGGGACACATATGAGATTGCTTAAGGACACAGGGACGCATGCGGAATCACTCACAAACACAGGGACACATGTGGGATCACTCACGGATTCAGGGACACATATGAGATTGCTTAAGGACACAGGGACACTTAGAATCGCTCACAGACTCGGAGACATATGTGGAATCGCTCACAGCCTCAGGGACACATGTGGGATCACTCACAGACACAGGGACACATGTGGGATCGCTCACAAACACAGGGACACATGTGGGATCGCTCACAGACTGAGGGACACATGTGGGATCACTCACGGACACAAAGACACTTGGCATCACTCAGATACAGGGACACATGTGGGATCACTCACAAACACAGGGACACATGTGGAATTGTTTGTGGACACAAGGGCACCTGCGGGGTCTCTTGCGGACACAGGGCCACATGTGGGATCGCAGTTGGACACAGTGGCACATATGGATTCACTCACAGACTCAGAGACACATGTGGGATTGCTCACAGATTCAGGGACACATGTGGGATTGCTTACAGACTCAAGGGCACATGTGGGATTGCTTAAGGACTCACAGATAGATGTGGAATCACTCACGGATTCAGTGACACATATGAGATTGCTTAAGGACACAGGGACACATGCTGAATCACTAATGGACACAGGGACACTTGGAATCGCTCACAGACTCAGGGACACCTGTGGGATCACTCGCAGACACAGGGACACATGTGGGATCACTCACGGATTCAGGGACACCTATGGGATTGCTTAAGGACACAGGGACACATGCGGAATCACTCACAGACTCAGGGACACATGTGGGATCGCTCACAGATTCAGGGACACATGTGGGATCGCTCACAGACTCAGGGGCACATGTGGGATTGCTTAAGGACACAGAGACACATGTGGAATCACTCACAGACTCAGAGACACATGTGGAATCGTTCACTGACACAGGGACTCATGTGGGATCACTCACGGATTCAGGGACACATATGAGATTGCTTAAGGACACAGGGACACATGCAGAATCACTCACGGACACAGGGACACTTGGAATCGCTCACAGACTCTGGGACACATGTGGGATCACTCGCAGACATAGGGACACATGTGGGATCACTCACGGATTCAGGGACACATATGGGATTGCTTAAGGACACAGGGACACATGCGGAATCACTCACAGACTCAGAGTCACATGTGGGATCGCTCACAGATTCAGGGACACATGTGGGATCAGTCACAGACTCAGGGGCACATGTGGGATTGCTTAAGGACACAGGGACACATGTGGTATCACTCACAGGCTCAGAGACACATGTGGAATCGCTCACTGACACAGGGACACATGTGGAATCGCTCACTGACACAGGGACACATGTGGGATCACTCACGGATTCACGGACACATATGAGATAGCTTAAGGACACAGGGACACATGCAGAATCACTCACGGGCACAGGAACACTTGGAATCGCTCACAGACTCAGGGACACATGTGGGATCACTCGCAGACACAGGGACACGTGTGGAATCGCTCACTGACACAGGGACACATGTGGGATCACTCACGGATTCAGGAACATATGAGATTGCTTAAGGACACAGGGACACATGCAGAATCACTCACGGACACAGGGACACTTGGAATCGCTCACAGACACAGGGACACATGTTGAATCGTTTGCGGACACAAGGGCACCTGCGGGGTCACTTGCGGACACAGGGCCACATGTGGGATCGCAATTGGACACAGGGACACATGTGGAATCACTCACAGACTCAGAGACACATGTGGGATCGCTCACAGATTCAGGGACACATGTGGGATCGCTCACAGACTCAGGGGCACATGTGGGATTGCTTAAGGACACACAGACAGATGTGGAAGCACTCACGGATTCAGTGACACATATGAGATTGCTTAAGGACACAGGGACACATGCTGAATCACTCATGGACACAGGGACACTTGGAATCGCTCACAGACTCAGGGACACATGTGGAATCACTCGCAGACACAGGAACACATGTGGGATCACTCACGGATTCAGGGACACATATGAGATTGCTTAAGGACACAGGGACACATGCTGAATCACTCATGGACACAGGGACACTTGGAATAGCTCACAGATTCTGAGACACATGTGGGATCACTCGCAGACACAAGGACACATGTGGGATCACTCACGGATTCAGAGACACATATGGGAATGCTTAAGGACACAGGGACACATGCGGAATCACTCACAGAGTCAGAGACACATGTGGGATCGCTCACAGATTCAGGGACACATGTGGGATCGCTCACAGACTCAGGGGCACATGTGGGATCACTCACGGATTCAGGGACACATATGGGATTGCTTAAGGACACAGGGACACATGTGGAATCACTCACAGACTCAGAGACACATGTGGGATCGCTCACAGATTCAGGGACATATGTGGGATCGCTCACAGACTCAGGGGCACATGTGGGATCACTCACGGATTCAGGGACACATATGGGATTGCTTAAGGACACAGGGACACATGTGGAATCACTCACAGACTCAGAGACACATGTGGAATCGCTCACTGACACAGGAACACATGTGGGATCACTCATGGATTCAGGGACAAAAATGAGATAGCTTAAGGACACAGGGACACATGCAGAATCACTCACGGACACAGGAACACTTGGAATCGCTCACAAACTCAGGGACACATGTGGGATCATTCAAACATAGGGACACATGTGGAATCATTCACAAACACAGGGACACGTGTGGGATCAATTGCGGTCACATGGACACATGCTGGGTTCATCGTGGACACAGGAACACATGTGGCATCGCTTGCAGGCACATTTAGGATCGCCCGAAAACACAGGAACACATGTGGGATCACACATGGACACAGGGACACACACGGGATCGATCAAGGACACAGAGTGACATATGGGATCACTTGCGCATACAGGGGCACATGTGGGATTGCTTAAGGACACAGAGACACATGTGGAATCACTCACAGACTCAGAGACACATGTGGAATCGTTCACTGACACAGGGACTCATGTGGGATCACTCACGGATTCAGGGACACATATGAGATTGCTTAAGGACACAGGGACACATGCAGAATCACTCACGGACACAGGGACACTTGGAATCGCTCACCGACTCAGGGACACATGTGGGATCACTCAAACACAGGGACACATGTGGGATCACTCACAAACACAGGGACACTTGTGGGATCAATTGCGGTCACATGGACACATGCTGGATTCATCGTGGACACAGGAACACATGTGGGATCGCTTGCAGGCACATTTAGGATCGCTCAAAAACACA
Organism: Carcharodon carcharias; assembly: GCF_017639515.1. NCBI lineage: Eukaryota > Metazoa > Chordata > Chondrichthyes > Lamniformes > Lamnidae > Carcharodon > Carcharodon carcharias. Next base: position 83,421,018 of record NC_054485.1, read on the forward strand.
GGAACACATGTGGGATCACTCACAAACACAGGGACACATGTAGGATCACGTGCAGTCACATGGACACATGCTGGATTCATCGTGGACACAGGAACACATGTGGCATCGCTTGCAGGCACATTTAAGATCGCTCGAAAACACAGGAACACATATGGGATCACACATGGACACAGGGACACACACGGGATCGATCAAGGACACAGAGGCACATATGGGATCACTTGCGCATACAGGGGCACATGTGGGATTGCTCATAGACACATGGATACATGTGGGATTGCTCATGGACACAGGAACATGCGGAATCATGCATGGACACAGGGACACACACGGGATTGCTCAAGGACATGGACACATGTGGGATCACTCACAGACACAGGGACACATGTGGCATTGCCTCTTGACACTGGGACACAAGCAGGATCGCTCACAAACTCAGGTACACTTGTGGAATCGCTCACAGACTCAGAGACACATGTGGAATCGCTCACAGATTATAGGACACATGTGGGATCACTCACAGACACAGGCATACGTGTGGGATTACTCAAGGACATAGGAACATTTGTGGAATGGCTCACAGACTCAGAGACACCTGTGGAATCGCTCACCAACTCAGGGACACAGGTTGGATCACTCAAGGACACAGGGACACACGTGGGATGGCTCACAGACTCAGGGGCACCTGTGGGATTGCTTAAGGACACAGATACACATGCAGAATCACTCACAGACTTAGAGACACATGTGGAATCGCTCACAGATTTAGGGATAAATGTGGGATCATTCAACGGCAAAGGGACACACGTGGGACTGCTCATGGACTCAGGGACACATGTGAAACACTCATGGACACAGGGACAATTGGAATCGCTCACAGACACAGGGACACATGCGGAATCACTCACAGACACAGGGACACATGTTGAATCGTTCGCAGACACAAGGGCACCTGCGGGGTCACTTGCGGACACAGGGGCACATGTGGGATTGCTTAAGGACACCGGGACACATGTGGGATTGCTTAAGGACACAGGGACACATGCGGAATTACTCACAGGCTCAGAGACACATGTGGAATCGCGCACTGACACAGGGACACATGTGGGATCACTCACGGATTCAGGGACACATATGAGATTGCTTAAGGACACAGGGACGCATGCGGAATCACTCACGAACACAGGGACACATGTGAGATCACTCACGGATTCAGGGACACATATGAGATTGCTTAAGGACACAGGGACACTTGGAATCGCTCACAGACTCGGAGACATATGTGGAATCGCTCACAGCCTCAGGGACACATGTGGGATCACTCACAGACACAGGGACACATGTGGGATCACTTGCGGTCACGTGGACACATGCTGGATTCATTGTGGACACAGGAACACATGTGGGATCGCTTGCAGACACATTTTGGATCGCTCAAAAACACAGGAACACATGTGGGATCACACATGGTCACAGGGACACACACGGGATCGATCAAGGACACAGAGACACATGTGGGATCACTTGCACATACAGGGGCACATGTGGGATTGTTCATGGACACATGGATACATGTGGGATTGCTCATGGACACAGGAACACGCAGGATCACTCATGGACACAGGGACACACACGGGATCGCTCAAGGACATGGACACATGTGGGATCACTCACGGACACAGGGATACATGTGGGATTTCCTCTTGACACCGGGACACAAGCATGATCGCTCACAGGTTCAGGTACACATGTGGAATCACTCACAGACTCAGAGAAACATGTGGGATCGCTCACAGATTCAAGGAGACATGTGGGACCAATCAAGGACACAGGGACACATCTGGGATTGCTCACAGACTCAGGGACAGATGTGGGATCGCTCAATGGCACAGGGACACATGTGGAATCGCTCACAGACTCAGGGACACTTGTGGAATTGCTCACGGACACAAGGACACATGTGGAATCATTCGCGGACACTGGGGCACATGTGGGATCGCTTGCAGACACCGGGACACATATGGAATCATTCACGGACACAGGGACACCTGTGGAATCACTCTCAGATTCAGGGACACATGTGGGATTGCTCACAGACACAGGGACACATGTGGGATCACTCCGGGACAAAGTGACACATGTGGGATTGCTCACAGACTCAGGGACACATGTTGGATTGCTCAAAGACACAGGGACACATGTGGAATTGCTCACAGACACAGGGACACATGTGGGATCACTCCAGGAGATAGGGACACATGTGGGATTGCTCACAGACTAAGGGACACATGTTGGATTGCTCAAGGACCCAGGGACATGTGTGGAATCGCTCACAGATTCAGGGACACATGTGGGATCACTCCAGGACATAGGGACAAATGTGGGATCGCTCACAGACTCAGGGACATATGTGGGATCGCTTAAGGGCACAGGGACACATGTGGAATCGCTCACAGATTCAGGGACACATGTGGGATTGCACACAGACATAGGGACACTTGTGGGATCACTCAGGGAAACAGGGACACATGTGGGATCGCTCACAGACTCAGGGACACATGTGGGAATGCTTAAGGACACAGGGACACATGTGGGATCGCTCACAGACTCAGGGACACATGTTGGATCGTTCACGGACACAAAGACACTTGGAATCACTCACAGACACAGGGACACATGTGGGAATGCTTAAGGACACAGGGACACATGTGGGATCGCTCACAGACTCAGGGACACATGTTGGATCGTTCAAGGACACAAGGACACGTGGAATCACTGACTGACCCAGGGACAAATGTGGGATCACTCACAGATTCAGGGATATATGTGGGACTAATCAAGGACACAGGGACAAATGTGGGATCGCTCACAGGTTCAGGGACATATGTGGGATCGCTTAAGGGCACAGGGACACATGTGGAATCGCTCACAGATTCAGGGACACATGTGGGATTGCACACAGACATAGGGACACTTGTGGGATCACTCAGGGACACAGGGACACATGTGGGATCGCTCACAGACTCAGGGACACATGTGGGATCACTCACGGACACAAAGACACTTGGAATCCCTCACAGAATCAGGGACACATGTGGGATTGCTTAAGGACACAGGGACACATGTGGGATCGCTCACAGACTCAGGGACACATGTTGGATCGTTCAAGGACACAAGGACACGTGGAATCACTGACTGACCCAGGGACACATGTGGCATCACTCACAGACACAGGGACACATGTGGAATCGCTTGCAGACACAGGGACACATCTGGAATCGTTCGCGGACACAGGGGCAGGTGTGGGTTCGCTCACAGAACAGGGACACATGTGGAATCGCTCGCAGACACAGGGACACAGCTGGAATCGCTTGCAGACACAGGGACAAATGTGGGATCGCTCACAGACTCAGGGACACAGGTTGGATCACTCAAGGACACAGGGAAACATGTGGGTTCGCTCACAGACTCAGGGGCACCTGTAGGATTGCTTAAGGACACAGAAACACATGCAGAAACACTCACAGAGTTAGAGACACATGTGGAAGCGCTCACAGATTCAGGGATACAAGTGGGATCATTGAACAACACAGGGACACACGTGGGATTGCTCACGGACTCAGGGATACATGTGGAACACCCACGGACACAGGGACAATTGGAATCGCTCACAGACACAGGGACACATGCGGAATCGCTCACAGACACAGGGACACATGTTGAATCGTTTGCAGACACAAGGGCACCTGCGGGGTCACTTGCGGACACAGGGCCACATGTGGGATCGCAATTGGACACAGGGACACATGTGGAATCACTCACAGACTCAGAGACACATGTGGGATCGCTCACAGATTCAGGGACACATGTGGGATCGCTCACAGACTCAGGGGCACATGTGGGATTGCTTAAGGACACACAGACAGACGTTGAATCACTCACGGATTCAATGACACATATGAGATTGCTTAAGGACACAGGGACACATGCTGAATCACTCATGGACACAGGGACCCTTGGAATCGCTCACAGACTCAGGGACACATGTGGGATCACTCGCAGACACAGGGACACATGTGGGATCACTCACGGATTCAGGGACACATATGGGATTGCTTAAAGACACAGGGACACAAGCGGAATCACTCACAGACTCAGAGACAAATGTGGGATCGCTCACAGATTCAGGGACACATGTGGGATCGCTCACAGACTCAGGGGCACATGTGGGATTGCTTAAGGACACAGAGACACAGGTGGAATCACTCACAGACTCAGAGACACATGTGGAATCGTTCACTGACACAGGGACTCATGTGGGATCACTCACGGATTCAGGGACACATATGAGATTGCATAAGGACACAAGGACACATGCAGAATCACTCACGGACACAGGAACACTTGGAAACACTCACAGACACTGGGACACAGGTGGGATCACTCGCAGACACAGGGACACATGTGGGATCACTCACGGATTCAGCGACACATGTGGGATTGCTTAAGGACACAGAGACACATTTGGAATCACTCACAGACTCAGAGACACATGTGGAATCGTTCACTGACACAGGGACTCATGTGGGATCACTCACGGATTCAGGGACACATATGAGATTGCTTAAGGACACAGGGACACATGCAGAATCACTCATGGACACAGGAACACTTGGAATCACTCACAGACACTGGGACACAGGTGGGATCACTCGCAGACACAGGGACACATGTGGGATCACTCACGGATACACGGACACATATGGGATTACTTAAGGACTCAGGGACACATGCGGAATCACTCACAGACTCAGAGACACATGTGGGATCGCTCACAGATTCAGGGACACATGTGGGATCGATCACAGACTCAGGGCCACATGTGAGATTGCTTAACGACACAGGGACACATGTGGAATCACTCACAGGATCAGAGACACATGTGGAATCGCTCACTGACACAGGGACCCATGTGGGATCACTCGGATTCAGGAACATATGAGATTGCTTAAGGACACAAGGACACATGCAGAATCACTCACGGACACAGGGACACTTGGAATCGCTCACAGACACAGGGACACATGTTGAATCGTTTGCAGACACAAGGGCACCTGCGGGGTCACCTGCGGACACAGGGCCACATGTGGGATCACAATTGGACACAGGGGCACATGTGGAATCACTCACAGACTCAGAGACACATGTGGGATCGCTCACAGATTCAGGGACACATGTGGGATCGCTCACAGACTCAGGGGCACATGTGGGATTGCTTAAGTACACACAGACAGATGTGGAAGCACTCACGGATTCAGTGACACATATGAGATTGCTTAAGGACACAGGGACACATGCTGAATCACTCATGGACACAGGGACACTTGGAATCGCTCACAGACTCAGGGACACATGTGGGATCACACGCAGACACAGAGACACATGTGGGATCACTCACGGATTCAGGGACACATATGAGATTGCTTAAGGACACAGGGAAGCATGCGGAATCAATCACGAACACAGGGACAAATGTGGGATCACTCACGGATTCAGGGACACATATGAGATTGCTTAAGGACACAGGGACACTTGGAATCGCTCACAGACTCAGAGACATATGTGGAATCGCTCACAGCCTCAGGGACACATGTGGGATCACTCACAGTCACAGGGACACATGTGGGATCGCTCACAGACTCAGGGGCACATGTGGGATTGCTTAAGGACACACAGACAGACGTTGAATCACTCACGGATTCAATGACACATATGAGATTGCTTAAGGACACAGGGACACATGCTGAATCACTCATGGACACAGGGACCCTTGGAATCGCTCACAGACTCAGGGACACATGTGGGATCACTCGCAGACACAGGGACACATGTGGGATCACTCACGGATTCAGGGACACATATGGGATTGCTTAAAGACACAGGGACACAAGCGGAATCACTCACAGACTCAGTGACAAATGTGGGATCGCTCACAGATTCAGGGACACATGTGGGATCGCTCACAGACTCAGGGGCACATGTGGGATTGCTTAAGGACACAGAGACACAGGTGGAATCACTCACAGACTCAGAGACACATGTGGAATCGTTCACTGACACAGGGACTCATGTGGGATCACTCACGGATTCAGGGACACATATGAGATTGCATAAGGACACAAGGACACATGCAGAATCACTCACGGACACAGGAACACTTGGAAACACTCACAGACACTGGGACACAGGTGGGATCACTCGCAGACACAGGGACACATGTGGGATCACTCACGGATTCAGCGACACATGTGGGATTGCTTAAGGACACAGAGACACATTTGGAATCACTCACAGACTCAGAGACACATGTGGAATCGTTCACTGACACAGGGACTCATGTGGGATCACTCACGGATTCAGGGACACATATGAGATTGCTTAAGGACACAGGGACACATGCAGAATCACTCATGGACACAGGAACACTTGGAATCACTCACAGACACTGGGACACAGGTGGGATCACTCGCAGACACAGGGACACATGTGGGATCACTCACGGATACACGGACACATATGGGATTACTTAAGGACTCAGGGACACATGCGGAATCACTCACAGACTCAGAGACACATGTGGGATCGCTCACAGATTCAGGGACACATGTGGGATCGATCACAGACTCAGGGCCACATGTGAGATTGCTTAACGACACAGGGACACATGTGGAATCACTCACAGGATCAGAGACACATGTGGAATCGCTCACTGACACAGGGACCCATGTGGGATCACTCGGATTCAGGAACATATGAGATTGCTTAAGGACACAAGGACACATGCAGAATCACTCACGGACACAGGGACACTTGGAATCGCTCACAGACACAGGGACACATGTTGAATCGTTTGCAGACACAAGGGCACCTGCGGGGTCACCTGCGGACACAGGGCCACATGTGGGATCACAATTGGACACAGGGGCACATGTGGAATCACTCACAGACTCAGAGACACATGTGGGATCGCTCACAGATTCAGGGACACATGTGGGATCGCTCACAGACTCAGGGGCACATGTGGGATTGCTTAAGTACACACAGACAGATGTGGAAGCACTCACGGATTCAGTGACACATATGAGATTGCTTAAGGACACAGGGACACATGCTGAATCACTCATGGACACAGGGACACTTGGAATCGCTCACAGACTCAGGGACACATGTGGGATCACACGCAGACACAGAGACACATGTGGGATCACTCACGGATTCAGGGACACATATGAGATTGCTTAAGGACACAGGGAAACATGCGGAATCAATCACGAACACAGGGACAAATGTGGGATCACTCACGGATTCAGGGACACATATGAGATTGCTTAAGGACACAGGGACACTTGGAATCGCTCACAGACTCAGAGACATATGTGGAATCGCTCACAGCCTCAGGGACACATGTGGGATCACTCACAGTCACAGGGACACATGTGGGATCGCTCACAAACACAGGGACACATGTGGGATCACTTGCGGTCACGTGGACACATGCTGGATTCATTGTGGACACAGGAACACATGTGGGATCGCTTGCAGGCACATTTTAGATCGCTCAAAAACACAGGAGCTCATGTGGGATCACACATGGTCACAGGGACACACACGGGGTCGATCAAGGACACAGAGACACATGTGGGATCACTTGCGCATACAGGGGCACATGTGGGATTGTTCATGGACACATGGATACATGTGGGATTGCTCATGGACACAGGAATGCTTGGGATCACTCATGGACACGGGGACACACACGGGATCGCTCAAGGACATGGACACATGTGGGATCACTCACTGACACAGGGGCTCAGGCGGCATTGCCTCTTGACACCGGGACACAAGCGGGAACGCCCACAGGCTCAGGTACACATGTGGAATCGCTCACAGACTCAGAGAAACATGTGGAATTGCTCACAGATTATGGGACACATGTGGGATCACTCACAAACACAGGGACACATGTGGGATCACTTGCGGTCACATGGACACATGCTAGATTCATCGTGGACACAGGAACACATGTGGGATTGCTGGTGGACATAGAGGCACATGCGGAATCGCTAGCAGGCACATTTAGGATCCCTCGAAAACACGGGATCACATGTGAGATTGCTCAAAGACACATGTGGGATCACCAACAGACTCAGGAACATATGTGGGATCACACATGGACACAGGGACACACACAGGATCGATCAAGGACACAGAGACACATGTGGGATCACTTGTGCATACAGGGACACATATGGGATTGCTCATGGACACATGGATACATGTGGAATTGCTCATGGACACAGGAACATGCGGGATCACTCATGGACACAGGGACACACACGGGATTTCTCAAGGACATGGACACATGTGGGATCACTCACTGACACAGGGACACATGTGGCATTGCCTCTTGACACCGGGACACAAGCATGATCGCTCACAGACTCAGGTACACATGTGGAATCGCTCACAGATTCAGAGACACATGTGGGATTGCTTAAGGACACAGGGACACATGTGGCATTGCCTCTTGACACTGGGACACAAGCGGGATAGCTCACAGACTCAGGTACACAGGTGGGATCGCTCACAGACTCAGAGACAATTATGGGATTGCTTAAGGACACAGGGACACTTGCGGAATCACTCACAGACTCAGAGACACATGTGAAATCGCTCACAGACTCAGGGACACATGTGGGATCAGTCACAAACACAGGGACACATGTGAAATAACTTGCGGTCACGTGGACACATGCTGGATTCATCATGGACACAGGAACATATGTGTGATCGCTTGCAGGCACATTTTGGATCACTCAAAAACACAGGAACACATATGGGATCACACATGGTCACAGGGACGCACACGGGATCGATCAAGGACACAGAGACACATGTGGGAACACTTGCGCATACAGGGACACATGTGGGATTGTTCATGGACACATGGATACATGTGGGATTGCTCATGGACACAGGAACACGCGGGATCACTCATGGACACAGGGACACACACGGGATCGCTCAAGGACATGGACACATGTGGGATCACTCACAGACACAGGGACACATGTGGCATTTCCTCTTGACACCAGGACACAAGTGGGATCGCTCACAGACTCAGGTACAAATGTGGGATCGCTCACAGACTCAGAGACACATGTGGAATCGCTCACAGATTATGGGACACATGTGGGATCACTCACAGACACAGGCATACGTGTCGGATTACTCAAGGACACAAGGACATATGTTGAATGGCTCACAGACTCAGAGACACATGTGGGATCACTTGTGCATACAGGGACACATATGGGATTGCTCATGGACACATGGATACATGTGGAATTGCTCATGGACACAGGAACATGCGGGATCACTCATGGACACAGGGACACACACGGGATTGCTCAAGGACATGGACACATGTGGGATCACTCACTGACACAGGGACACATGTGGCATTGCCTCTTGACACCGGGACACAAGCATGATCGCTCACAGACTCAGGTACACAGGTGGGATCGCTCACAGACTCAGAGACACTTATGGGATTGCTTAAAGACACAGGGACACTTGCGCAATCACTCACAGACTCAGAGACACATGTGGAATCGCTCACAGACTCAGGGACACATGTGGGATCACTCTCAGATTCAGGGAATCATGTGGGATTGCTCACAGACACAGGGACACATGTGGGATCACTCCGGGACACAGGGACACATGTGGGATCGCTCACAGACTAAGGGACACATGTTGGATTGCTCAAGGACACAGGGACACATGTGGAATTGCTCACAGACACAGGGACACATGTGGGATCACTCCAGGACATAGGGACACATGTGGGATTGCTCACAGACTCAGGGACACATGTTGGATTGATCAAGGACACAGGGACACATGTGGAATCGCTCACAGACACAGGGACACATGTGGGATCACTCATGGACACAAAGACACTTGGCATCACTCAGACACAGGGACACATGTCGGATCACTCACAAACACAGGGACACATGTGGAATTGCTCGCGGACACAGGGACACATGTGGAATTGTTCGCGGACACTGGGGCACTTGTGGATCGCTTGCAGACACCGGGACACATGTGGAATCATTCACGGACACAGGGACACATGTGGAATCACTCACAGATTCAGGGACACATGTGGGATTGCTCATGAGCACAGGGACACTTGTTCAATTGCTCATGGACGCAGGGACACATGTAGGATTGCTCATGTCATAGGGGTACATGTGGGATCACGCGTGCACGCAGGGACACATGTGGGATTGCTCGTGCACACAGGGAAACATGTGGGATGGCTCATGGACACAGGAATACATGTGGGATCGCTGTCGGACACCGGAACACATGTGGCATAACTCACAGACTCAGAGACACATGTGGAATCGCTCACAGTTTCAGGGATATATGTGGGACCAATCAAGGACACAGGGACAAATGTGGGATCGCTCACAGACTCAGGGACATATGTGGGATCGCTTAAGGGCACAGGGACACATGTGGAATCGCTCACAGATTCAGGGACACATGTGGGATTGCACACAGACATAGGGACACTTGTGGGATTACTCAGGGACACAGGGACACATGTGGAATCGCTCACAGACTCAGGGACACATGTGGGATCACACACGGACACAAAGACACTTACAATCCCTCACAGACTCAGGGACACATGTGGGATTGCTTAAGGACACAGGGACACATGTGGGATCGCTCACAGACTCAGGGACACATGTTGGATCGTTCAAGGACACAAGGACACGTGGAATCACTGACTGACCCAGGGACACATGTGGGATCATTCACAGACACAGGGACACATGTGGAATCGCTTGCAGACACAGGGACACATGTGGAATCGTTCGCAGACACAGGGACACAGCTGGAATCGCTTGCAGACACAGGGACAAATGTGGGATCGCTCACAGACTCAGGGACACAGGTTGGATCACTCAAGGACACAGGGACACATGTGGGTTCGCTCACAGACTCAGGGGCACCTGTAGGATTGCTTAAGGACACAGATACACATGCAGAAACACTAACAGAGTGATCCCACATGTGGAATCGCTCACAGATACAGGGATACAAGTGGGATCATTGAACAACACAGGGACACACGTGGGATTGCTCACGGACTCAGGGATACATGTGGAACACTCACGGACACAGGGACAATTGGAATCGCTCACAGACACAGGGACACATGCGGAATCGCTCACAGACACAGGGACACATGTTGAATCGTTTGCGGACACAAGGGCACCTGCGGGGTCACTTGCGGACACAGGGCCACATGTGGGATCGCAATTGGACACAGGGACACATGTGGAATCACTCACAGACTCAGAGACACATGTGGGATCGCTCACAGATTCAGGGACACATGTGGGATCGCTCACAGACTCAGGGGCACATGTGAGATTGCTTAAGGACACACAGACAGATGTTGAATCACTCACGGATTCAATGACACATATGAGATTGCTTATGGACACAGGGACACATGCTGAATCACTCATGGACACAGGGACACTTGGAATCGCTCACAGACTCAGGGACACATGTGGGGTCACTCGCAGACACAGGGACACATGTGGGATCACTCACGGATTCAGGGACACATATGGGATTGCTTAAAGACACAGGGACACATGCGGAATCACAGACAGACTCAGAGACACATGTGGGATCGCTCACAGATTCAGGGGCACGTGGGATCGCTCACAGACTCAGGGGCACATGTGGGATTGCTTAAGGACACAGAGACACATGTGGAATCACTCACAGACTCAGAGACACATGTGGAATCGTTCACTGACACAGGGACTCATGTGGGATCACTCACGGATTAAGGGACACTTATGAGATTGCTTAAGGACACAGGGACAAAAGCAGAATCACTCACGGACACAGGAATACTTGCAATCACTCACAGACACTGGGACACATGTGGGATCACTCGCAGACACAGGGACACATGTGGGATCACTCACGGATTCAGGGACACATATGAGATTGCTTAAGGACACAGGGACACAGGCAGAATCACTCACGGACACAGGAATACTTGGAATCACTCACAGACACTGGGACACATGTGGGATCACTCGCAGACACAGGGACACATGCGGAATCACTCACAGACTCAGAGACACATGTGGGATCGCTCACAGATTCAGGCACACATGTGGGATCGATCACAGACTCAGGGCCACATGTGGGATTGCTTAAGGACACAGGGACACATGTGGAATCACTCACAGACTCAGAGACTCATGTGGAATCGTTCACTGACACAGGGACACATGTGGGATCACTCACGGATTCAGGAACATATGAGATTGCTTAAGGACACAGGGACACATGCAGAATCGCACACAGACACAGGGACACATGTTGAATCGTTTGCGGACACAAGGGCACCTGCGGGGTCACTTGCGGACACAGGGCCACATGTGGGATCGCAATTGGACACAGGGGCACATGTGGAATCACTCACAGACTCAGAGACACATGTGGGATTGCTCACAGATTCAGGGACACATGTGGGATCGCTCACAGACTCAGGGGCACATGTGGGATTGCTTAAGGACACACAGACAGATGTGGAAGCACTCACGGATTCAGTGACACATATGAGATTGCTTAAGGACACAGGGACACATGCTGGATCACTCATGGACACAGGGACACTTGGAATCGCTCACAGACTCAGGGACACATGTGGGATCACTCGCAGACACAGGGACACATGTGGGATCACTCACGGATTCAGAGACACATATGGGATTGCATAAGGACACAGGGACACATGCGGAATCACTCAGAGACTCAGAGACACATGTGGGATTGCTCACAGATTCAGGGACACATGTGGGATCGCTCACAGACTCAGGGGCACATGTGGGATTGCTTAAGGACACACAGACAGATGTGGAAGCACTCACGGATTCAGTGACACATATGAGATTGCTTAAGGACACAGGGACACATGCTGGATCACTCATGGACACAGGGACACTTGGAATCGCTCACAGACTCAGGGACAGATGTGGGATCACTCGCAGACACAGGGACACATGTGGGATCACTCACGGATTCAGGGACACATATGGGATTGCTTAAGGACACAGGGACACATGCGGAATCACTCACAGACTCAGAGACACATGTGGGATCGCTCACAGATTCAGGGACACATGTGGGATCGCTCACAGAATCAGGGGCACTTGTGGGATCACTCACGGATTCAGGGACACATATGGGATGGCTTAAGGACACAGGGACACATGTGGAATCACTCACAGCCTCAGGGACACATGTGGAATCGCTCACTGACACAGGAACACGTGGGATCACTCACGGATTCAGGGACACATATGAGATTGCTTAAGGACACAGGGACACATGCAGAATCACTCACGGACACAGGAACACTTTGAATCGCTCACAGACTCAGGGACACATGTGGGATCATTCACAAACACAGGGACACATGTGGGATCAACTGTGCTCTATTGGACACATGCTGGATTCATCGTTGACACAGGAACACATGTGGGATCGCTCACAGACACAGGGAACATTTTGGATTGCTCAAGCACACAGGGACATATGTGGGATTGCTCACAGACACAGGGACACATGTGGGATCACTCATGTACACAAAGAAACTTGGCATCACTCAGATACAGGGACACATGTGGGATCACTCACAAACACAGGGACACATGTGGAATTGTTCGCGGACACAAGGGCACCGCGGGGTCACTTGCGGACACAGGGCCACATGTGGGATCGCAATTGGACACAGGGACACATGTGGAATCACTCACAGACTCAGAGACACATGTGGGATCGCTCACAAATTCAGGGACACATGTGGGATCGCTCACAGACTCAGGGGCACATGTGGGATTGCTTAAGGACACACACATAGATGTGGAATCACTCATGGATTCAGTGACACATATGAGATTGCTTAAGGACACAGGGACACATGCTGAATCACTCATGGACACAGGGACACTTGGAATAGCTCACAGATTCTGAGACACATGTGGGATCACTCGCAAACACAAGGACACATGTGGGATCACTCACGGATTCAGGGACACATATGGGAATGCTTAAGGACACAGGGACACATGCGGAATCACTCACAGAGTCAGAGACACATGTGGGATCGCTCACAGGTTCAGGGACACATGTGGGATCACTCACAGACTCAGGGGCACATGTGGGATCACTCACGGATTCAGGGACACATATGGGATGGCTTAAGGACACAGGGACACATGTGGAATCACTCACAGACTCAGGGACACATGTGGAATCGCTCACTGACACAGGAACACATGTGGGATCACTCACGGATTCAGGGACACATATGAGATTGCTTAAGGACACAGGGACACATGCAGAATCACTCACGGACACAGGAACACTTTGAATCGCTCACAGACTCAGGGACACATGTGGGATCATTCACAAACACAGGGACACATGTGGGATCAACTGTGCTCTATTGGACACATGCTGGATTCATCGTTGACACAGGAACACATGTGGGATCGCTCACAGACACAGGGAACATGTTGGATTGCTCAAGCACACAGGAACATATGTGGGATTGCTCACAGACACAGGGACACATGTGGGATCACTCATGTACACAAAGAAACTTGGCATCACTCAGATACAGGGACACATGTGGGATCACTCACAAACACAGGGACACATGTGGAATTGTTCGCGGACACAAGGGCACCGCGGGGTCACTTGCGGACACAGGGCCACATGTGGGATCGCAATTGGACACAGGGACACATGTGGAATCACTCACAGACTCAGAGACACATGTGGGATCGCTCACAAATTCAGGGACACATGTGGGATCGCTCACAGACTCAGGGGCACATGTGGGATTGCTTAAGGACACACACATAGATGTGGAATCACTCATGGATTCAGTGACACATATGAGATTGCTTAAGGACACAGGGACACATGCTGAATCACTCATGGACACAGGGACACTTGGAATAGCTCACAGATTCTGAGACACATGTGGGATCACTCGCAGACACAAGGACACATGTGGGATCACTCACGGATTCAGGGACACATATGGGAATGCTTAAGGACACAGGGACACATGCGGAATCACTCACAGAGTCAGAGACACATGTGGGATCGCTCACAGGTTCAGGGACACATGTGGGATCACTCACAGACTCAGGGGATCATGTGGGATCACTCACGGATTCAGGGACACATATGGGATTGCTTAAGGACACAGGGACACATGTGGAATCACTCACAGACTCAGGGACACGTGGAATCGCTCACGGATTCAGGGACACATATGAGATTGTTTAAGGACACAGGGACACATGCAGAATCACTCACGGACACAGGAACACTTTGAATCGCTCACAGACTCAGGGTCACATGTGGGATCATTCAAACACAGGGACACATGTGGAATCACTCACAAACACAGGGACACATGTGGGATCAACTGCGCTCACATGGACACATGCTGGATTCATCGTGGACACAGGAACACATGTGGGATCGCTCACAGACTCAGGGACACATGTTGGATTGCTCAAGGACACAGGGACACATGTGGGATTGCTCACAGACACAGGGACACATGTGGGATCACTCATGGACACAAAGAAACTTGGCATCACTCAGATACAGGGACACATGTGGGATCACTCACAAACACAGGGACACATGTGGAAATGTTCGCGGACACAAAGGCACCTGCGGGGTCACTTGCCGACACAGGGCCACATGTGGGATCGCAATTGGACACCGGGGCACATGTGGAATCACTCACAGACTCAGAGACACATGTGGGATCGCTCACAGATTCAGGGACACGTGGGATCGCTCACAGACTCAGGGGCACATGTGGGATTGCTTAAGGACACAGAGACACATGTGGAATCACTCACAGACTCAGAGAAACATGTGGAATCGTTCACTGACACAGGGACTCATGTGGGATCACTCACGGATTCAGGGACACATATGAGATTGCTTAAGGACACAGGGACACATGCAGAATCACTCACGGACACAGGAATACTTGGAATCACTCACAGACTCAGAGACACATGTGGGATCGCTCACAGATTCAGGCAGACATGTGGGATCGATCACAGACTCAGGGCCACATGTGGGATTGCTTAAGGACACAGGGACACATGTGGAATCACTCACAGACTCAGAGACTCATGTGGAATCGTTCACTGACACAGGGACACATGTGGGATCACTCACGGATTCAGGAACATATGAGGTTGCTTCAGGACACAGGGACACATGCAGAATCGCTCACAGACACAGGGACACATGTTGAATCGTTTGCGGACACAAGGGCACCTGCGGGGTCACTTGCGGACACAGGGCCACATGTGGGATCGCAATTGGACACAGGGGCACATGTGGAATCACTCACAGACTCAGAGACACATGTGGGATTGCTCACAGATTCAGGGACACATGTGGGATCGCTCACAGACTCAGGGGCACATGTGGGATTGCTTAAGGACACAGACAGATGTGGAAGCACTCACGGATTCAGTGACACATATGAGATTGCTTAAGGACACAGGGACACATGCTGAATCACTCATGGACACAGGGACACTTGGAATCGCTCACAGACTCAGGGACACATGTGGGATCACTCGCAGACACAGGGACACATGTGGGATCACTCACGGATTCAGGGACACATATGGGATTGCTTAAGGACACAGGGACACATGCGGAATCACTCACAGACTCAGAGACACATGTGGGATCGCTCACAGATTCAGGGACACATGTGGGATCGCTCACAGACTCAGGGGCACTTGTGGGATCACTCACGGATTCAGGGACACATATGGGATTGCTTAAAAACACAGGGACACATGTGGAATCACTCACAGACTCAGGGACACATGTGGAATCGCTCACTGACACAGGAACACATGTGGGATCACTCACGGATTCAGGGACACATATGAGATTGCTTAAGCACACAGGGACACATGCAGAATCACTCACGGACACAGGAACACTTTGAATCGCTCACAGACTCAGGGACACATGTGGGATCATTCACAAACACAGGGACACATGTGGGATCAACTGTGCTCTATTGGACACATGCTGGATTCATCGTTGACACAGGAACACATGTGGGATCGCTCACAGACACAGGGAACATGTTGGATTGCTCAAGCACACAGGGACATATGTGGGATTGCTCACAGACACAGGGACACATGTGGGATCACTCATGTACACAAAGAAACTTGGCATCACTCAGATACAGGGACACATGTGGGATCACTCACAAACACAGGGACACATGTGGAATTGTTCGCGGACACAAGGGCACCTGCGGGGTCACTTGCGGACACAGGGCCACATGTGGGATTGCAATTGGACACAGGGACACATGTGGAATCACTCACAGACTCAGAGACACATGTGGGATCGCTCACAAATTCAGGGACACATGTGGGATCGCTCACAGACTCAGGGGCACATGTGGGATTGCTTAAGGACACACAGATAGATGTGGAATCACTCATGGATTCAGTGACACATATGAGATTGCTTAAGGACACAGGGATACATGCTGAATCACTCATGGACACAGGGACACTTGGAATAGCTCACAGATTCTGAGACACATGTGGGATCACTCGCAGACACAAGGACACATGTGGGATCACTCACGGATTCAGGGACACATATGGGATTGCTTCAGGACACAGAGACACATGTGGAATCACTCACAGACTCAGGGACACATGTGGAATCGCTCACGGATTCAGGGACACATATGAGATTGCTTAAGGACACAGGGACACAGGCAGAATCACTCACGGACACAGGAATACTTGGAATCACTCACAGACACTGGGACACAGGTGGGATCACTCGCAGACACAGGGACACATGTGGGATCACTCACGGATTCAGGGACACATATGGGACTGCTTAAGGACACCGGGACACATGCGGAATCACTCACAGACTCACAGACAAATGTGGGCTCGCTCACAGATTCAGGCAGACATGTGGGATCGATCACAGACTCAGGGCCACATGTGGGATTGCTTAAGGACACAGGGACACATGTGGAATCACTCACAGACTCAGAGACTCATGTGGAATCGCTCACTGACACAGGGACACATGTGGGATCACTCATGGATTCAGGAACATATGAGATTGCTTAAGGACACAGGGACACATGCAGAATCACTCACGGACACAGGGACACTTGGAATCGCTCACAGACACAGGGACACATGATGAATCGTTTGCGGACACAAGGGCACCTGCGGGGTCACTTGTGGACACAGGGCCACATGTGGGATCGCAATTGGACACTGGGGCACATGTGGAATCACTCACAGACTCAGAGACACATGTGGGATTGCTCACAGATTCAGGGACACATGTGGGATCGCTCACAGACTCAGGGGCACATGTGGGATTGCTTAAGGACACACAGACAGATGTGGAAGCACTCACGGATTCAGTGACACATATGAGATTGCTTAAGGACACAGGGACACATGCTGAATCACTCATGGACACAGGGACACTTGGAATCGCTCACAGACTCAGGGACACATGTGGGATCACTCGCAGACACAGGGACACATGTGGGATCACTCACGGATTCAGGGACACATATGGGATTGCTTAAGGACACAGGGACACATGCGGAATCATTCACAGACTCAGAGACACATGTGGGATCGCTCACAGATTCAGGGACACATGTGGGATCGCTCACAGACTCAGGGGCACTTGTGGGATCACTCACGGATTCAGGGACACATATGGGATGGCTTAAGGACACAGGGACACATGTGGAATCACTCACAGACTCAGAGACACATGTGGGATTGCTCACAGATTCAGGGACACATGTGGGATCGCTCACAGACTCAGGGGCACATGTGGGATTGCTTAAGGACACACAGACAGATGTTGAATCACTCACGGATTCAATGACACATATGAGATTGCTTATGGACACAGGGACACATGCTGAATCACTCATGGACACAGGGACACTTGGAATCGCTCACAGATTCTGGGACACATGTGGGATCACTCGCAGACACAAGGAAACATGTGGGATCACTCACGGATTCAGAGACACATATGGGAATGCTTAAGGACACAGGGACACATGCGGAATCACTCACAGAGTCAGAGACACATGTGGGATCGCTCACAGATTGAGGGACACATGTGGGATCGCTCACAGACTCAGGGGCACATGTGGGATCACTCACGGATTCAGGGACACATATGGGATTGCTTAAGGACACAGGGACACATGTGGAATCACTCACAGACTCAGGGACACATGTGGAATCGCTCACGGATTCAGGGACACATATGAGATTGCTTAAGGACACAGGGACACATGCAGAATCACTCACGGACATAGGAACACTTTGAATCGCTCACAGACTCAGGGTCACATGTGGGATCACTCAAACACAGGGACACATGTGGAATCACTCACAAACACAGGGACACATGTGGGATCAACTGCACTCACATGGACACATGCTGGATTCATCGTGGACACAGGAACACATGTGGGATCGCTCACAGACTCAGGGGCACATGTGGGATTGCTTAAGGACACACAGATAGATGTGGAATCACTCATGGATTCAGTGACACATATGAGATTGCTTAAGGACACAGGGACACATGCTGAATCACTCATGGACACAGGGACACTTGGAATCGCTCACAGATTCTGGGACACATGTGGGATCACTCGCAGACACAAGGAAACATGTGGGATCACTCACGGATTCAGAGACACATATGGGAATGCTTAAGGACACAGGGACACATGCGGAATCACTCACAGAGTCAGAGACACATGTGGGATCGCTCACAGATTCAGGGACACATGTGGGATCGCTCACAGACTCAGGGGCACATGTGGGATCACTCACGGATTCAGGGACACATATGGGATTGCTTAAGGACACAGGGACACATGTGGAATCACTCACAGACTCAGGGACACATGTGGAATCGCTCACGGATTCAGGGACACATAAGAGATTGCTTAAGGACACAGGGACACAGGCAGAATCACTCACGGACACAGGAATACTTGGAATCACTCACAGACACTGGGACACAGGTGGGATCACTCGCAGACACAGGGACACATGTGGGATTACTCACGGATTCAGGGACACATATGGGACTGCTTAAGGACACAGGGACACATGCGGAATCACTCACAGACTCAGAGACACATGTGGGATTGCTCACAGATTCAGGGACACATGTGGGATCGCTCACAGACTCAGGGGCACATGTGGGATTGCTTAAGGACACACAGACAGATGTGGAAGCACTCACGGATTCAGTGACACATATGAGATTGCTTAAGGACACAGGGACACATGCTGAATCACTCATGGACACAGGGACACTTGGAATCGCTCACAGACTCAGGGACACATGTGGGATCACTCGCAGACACAGGGACACATGTGGGATCACTCACGGATTCAGGGACACATATGGGATTGCTTAAGGACACAGGGACACATGCGGAATCATTCACAGACTCAGAGACACATGTGGGATCGCTCACAGATTCAGGGACACATGTGGGATCGCTCACAGACTCAGGGGCACTTGTGGGATCACTCACGGATTCAGGGACACATATGGGATGGCTTAAGGACACAGGGACACATGTGGAATCACTCACAGACTCAGAGACACATGTGGGATTGCTCACAGATTCAGGGACACATGTGGGATCGCTCACAGACTCAGGGGCACATGTGGGATTGCTTAAGGACACACAGACAGATGTGGAAGCACTCACGGATTCAGTGACACATATGAGATTGCTTAAGGACACAGGGACACATGCTGAATCACTCATGGACACAGGGACACTTGGAATCGCTCACAGACTCAGGGACACATGTGGGATCACTCGCAGACACAGGGACACATGTGGGATCACTCACGGATTCAGGGACACATATGGGATTGCTTAAGGACACAGGGACACATGCGGAATCATTCACAGACTCAGAGACACATGTGGGATCGCTCACAGATTCAGGGACACATGTGGGATCGCTCACAGACTCAGGGGCACTTGTGGGATCACTCACGGATTCAGGGACACATATGGGATGGCTTAAGGACACAGGGACACATGTGGAATCACTCACAGACTCAGAGACACATGTGGGATTGCTCACAGATTCAGGGACACATGTGGGATCGCTCACAGACTCAGGGGCACATGTGGGATTGCTTAAGGACACACAGACAGATGTTGAATCACTCACGGATTCAATGACACATATGAGATTGCTTATGGACACAGGGACACATGCTGAATCACTCATGGACACAGGGACACTTGGAATCGCTCACAGACTCAGGGACACATGTGGGGTCACTCGCAGACACAGGGACACATGTGGGATCACTCACGGATTCAGGGACACATATGGGATTGCTTAAAGACACAGGGACACATGCGGAATCACTGACAGACTCAGAGACACATGTGGGATCGCTCACAGATTCAGGGGCACGTGGGATCGCTCACAGACTCAGGGGCACATGTGGGATTGCTTAAGGACACAGAGACACATGTGGAATCACTCACAGACTCAGAGACACATGTGGAATCGTTCACTGACACAGGGACTCATGTGGGATCACTCACGGATTCAGGGACACATATGAGATTGCTTAAGGACACAGGGACACAGGCAGAATCACTCACAGACACTGGGACACATTTGGGATCACTCGCAGACACAGGGACACATGTGGGATCGCTCACGGATTCAGGGACACATATGGGATTGCTTAAGGACACAGGGACACATGCAGAATCAATCACGGACACAGGAACACTTTGAATCGCTCACAGACTCAGGGACACATGTGGGATCATTCACAAACACAGGGACACATGTGGGATCAACTGTGCTCTGTTGGACACATGCTGGATTCATCGTTGACACAGGAACACATGTGGGATCGCTCACAGACACAGGGAACATGTTGGATTGCTCAAGCACACAGGGACATATGTGGGATTGCTCACAGACACAGGGACACATGTGGGATCACTCATGTACACAAAGAAACTTGGCATCAATCAGATACAGGGACACATGAGGGATCACTCACAAACACAGGGACACATGTGGAATTGTTCGCGGACACAAGGGCACCTGCGGGGTCACTTGCGGACACAGGGCCACATGTGGGATCGCAATTGGACACAGGGACACATGTGGAATCACTCACAGACTCAGAGACACATGTGGGATCGCTCACAAATTCAGGGACACATGTGGGATCGCTCACAGACTCAGGGGCACATGTGGGATTGCTTAAGGACACACAGATAGATGTGGAATCACTCATGGATTCAGTGACACATATGAGATTGCTTAAGGACACAGGGACACATGCTGAATCACTCATGGACACAGGGACACTTGGAATAGCTCACAGATTCTGAGACACATGTGGGATCACTCGCAGACACAAGGACACATGTGGGATCACTCACGGATTCAGGGACACATATGGGAATGCTTAAGGACACAGGGACACATGCGGAATCACTCACAGAGTCAGAGACACATGTGGGATCGCTCACAGATTCAGGGACACATGTGGGATCGCTCACAGACTCAGGGGCACATGTGGGATCACTCACGGATTCAGGGACACATATGGGATTGCTTAAGGACACAGGGACACATGTGGAATCACTCACAGACTCAGGGACACATGTGGAATCGCTCACGGATTCAGGGACACATAGGAGATTGCTTAAGGACACAGGGACACATGCATAATCACTCACGGACACAGGAACACTTTGAATCGCTCACAGACTCAGGGTCACATGTGGGATCATTCAAACACAGGGACACATGTGGAATCACTCACAAACACAGGGACACATGTGGGATCAACTGCGCTCACATGGACACATGCTGGATTCATCGTGGACACAGGAACACATGTGGGATCGCTCACGGACTCAGGGACACATGTTGGATTGCTCAAGGACACAGGGACACATGTGGGATTGCTCACAGACACAGGGACACATGTGGGATCACTCATGGACACAAAGAAACTTGGCATCACTCAGATACAGGGACACATGTGGGATCACTCACAAACACAGGGACACATGTGGAAATGTTTGCGGACACAAAGGTACCTGCGGGGTCAGTTGCGGACACAGGGCCACATGTGGGATCGCAATTGGACACCGGGGCACATGTGGAATCACTCACAGACTCAGAGACACATGTGGGATCGCTCACAGATTCAGGGACACGTGGGATCGCTCACAGACTCAGGGGCACATGTGGGATTGCTTAAGGACACAGAGACACATGTGGAATCACTCACAGACTCAGAGACACATGTGGAATCGTTCACTGACACAGGGACTCATGTGGGATCACTCACGGATTCAGTGACACATATGAGATTGCTTAAGGACACAGGGACACATGCAGAATCACTCACGGACACAGGAATACTTGGAATCACTCACAGACACTGGGACACAGGTGGGATCACTCGCAGACACAGGGACACATGTGGGATCACTCACGGATTCAGGGACACATATGGGATTGCTTCAGGACACAGGGACACATGCGGAATCACTCACAGACTCAGAGACACATGTGGGATCGCTCACAGATTCAGGCAGACATGTGGGATCGATCACAGACTCAGGGCCACATGTGGGATTGCTTAAGGACACAGGGACACATGTGGAATCACTCACAGACTCAGAGACTCATGTGGAATCGCTCACTGACACAGGGACACATGTGGGATCACTCACGGATTCAGGAACATATGAGATTGCTTAAGGACACAGGGACACATGCAGAATCACTCACGGACACAGGGACACTTGGAATCGCTCACAGACACAGGGACACATGTTGAATCGTTTGCGGACACAAGGGCACCTGCGGGGTCACTTGCGGACACAGGGCCACATGTGGGATCGCAATTGGACACAGGGGCACATGTGGAATCACTCACAGACTCAGAGACACATGTGGGATTGCTCACAGATTCAGGGACACATGTGGGATCGCTCACAGACTCAGGGGCACATGTGGGATTGCTTAAGGACACACAGACAGATGTGGAAGCACTCACGGATTCAGTGACACATATGAGATTGCTTAAGGACACAGGGACACATGCTGAATCACTCATGGACACAGGGACACTTGGAATCGCTCACAGACTCAGGGACACATGTGGGATCGCTCACAGATTCAGGGACACATGTGGGATCGCTCACAGACTCAGGGGCACTTGTGGGATCACTCACGGATTCAGGGACACATATGGGATGGCTTAAGGACACAGGGACACATGTGGAATCACTCACAGACTCAGGGACACATGTGGAATCGCTCACTGACACAGGAACACATGTGGGATCACTCACGGATTCAGGGACACATATGAGATTGCTTAAGGACACAGGGACACATGCAGAATCACTCGGACACAGGAACACTTTGAATCGCTCACAGACTCAGGGACACATGTGGGATCATTCAAACACAGGGACACATGTGGAATCACTCACAAACACAGGGACACATGTGGGATCAACTGTGCTCTATTGGACACATGCTGGATTCATCGTTGACACTGGAACACATGTGGGATCGCTCACAGACACAGGGAACATGTTGGATTGCTCAAGCACACAGGGACATATGTGGGATTGCTCACAGACACAGGGACACATGTGGGATCACTCATGTACACAAAGATACTTGGCATCACTCAGATACAGGGACACATGTGGGATCACTCACAAACACAGGGACACATGTGGAATTGATCGCGGACACAAGGGCACCTGCGGGGTCACTTGCGGACACAGGGCCACATGTGGGATCGCAATTGGACACAGGGACACATGTGGAATCACTCACAGACTCAGAGACACATGTGGGATCGCTCACAGATTCAGGGACACATGTGGGATCGCTCACAGACTCAGGGGCACATGTGGGATTGCTTAAGGACACACAGATAGATGTGGAATCACTCATGGATTCAGTGACACATATGAGATTGCTTAAGGACACAGGGACACATGCTGAATCACTCATGGACACAGGGACACTTGGAATCGCTCACAGATTCTGGGACACATGTGGGATCACTCGCAGACACAAGGAAACATGTGGGATCACTCACGGATTCAGAGACACATATGGGAATGCTTAAGGACACAGGGACACATGCGGAATCACTCACAGAGTCAGAGACACATGTGGGATCGCTCACAGATTCAGGGACACATGTGGGATCGCTCACAGACTCAGGGGCACATGTGGGATCACTCACGGATTCAGGGACACATATGGGATTGCTTAAGGACACAGGGACACATGTGGAATCACTCACAGACTCAGGGACACATGTGGAATTGCTCACGGATTCAGGGACACATAAGAGATTGCTTAAGGACACAGGGACACAGGCAGAATCACTCACGGACACAGGAATACTTGGAATCACTCACAGACACTGGGACACAGGTGGGATCACTCGCAGACACAGGGACACATGTGGGATTACTCACGGATTCAGGGACACATATGGGACTGCTTAAGGACACAGGGACACATGCGGAATCACTCACAGACTCAGAGACACATGTGGGATTGCTCACAGATTCAGGGACACATGTGGGATCGCTCAGACTCAGGGGCACATGTGGGATTGCTTAAGGACACACAGACAGATGTGGAAGCACTCACGGATTCAGTGACACATATGAGATTGCTTAAGGACACAGGGACACATGCTGAATCACTCATGGACACAGGGACACTTGGAATCGCTCACAGACTCAGGGACACATGTGGGATCACTCGCAGACACAGGGACACATGTGGGATCACTCACGGATTCAGGGACACATATGGGATTGCTTAAGGACACAGGGACACATGCGGAATCATTCACAGACTCAGAGACACATGTGGGATCGCTCACAGATTCAGGGACACATGTGGGATCGCTCACAGACTCAGGGGCACTTGTGGGATCACTCACGGATTCAGGGACACATATGGGATGGCTTAAGGACACAGGGACACATGTGGAATCACTCACAGACTCAGAGACACATGTGGGATTGCTCACAGATTCAGGGACACATGTGGGATCGCTCACAGACTCAGGGGCACATGTGGGATTGCTTAAGGACACACAGACAGATGTTGAATCACTCACGGATTCAATGACACATATGAGATTGCTTATGGACACAGGGACACATGCTGAATCACTCATGGACACAGGGACACTTGGAATCGCTCACAGACTCAGGGACACATGTGGGGTCACTCGCAGACACAGGGACACATGTGGGATCACTCACGGATTCAGGGACACATATGGGATTGCTTAAAGACACAGGGACACATGCGGAATCACTGACAGACTCAGCGACACATGTGGGATCGCTCACAGATTCAGGGGCACGTGGGATCGCTCACAGACTCAGGGGCACATGTGGGATTGCTTAAGGACACAGAGACACATGTGGAATCACTCACAGACTCAGAGACACATGTGGAATCGTTCACTGACACAGGGACTCATGTGGGATCACTCACGGATTCAGGGACACATATGAGATTGCTTAAGGACACAGGGACACAGGCAGAATCACTCACGGACACAGGAATACTTGGAATCACTCACAGACACTGGGACACATGTGGGATCACTCGCAGACACAGGGACACATGTGGGATCGCTCACGGATTCAGGGACACATATGGGATTGCTTAAGGACACAGGGACACATGCGGAATCACTCACAGACTCAGAGACACATGTGGGATCGCTCACAGATTCAGGCAGAAATGTGGGATCGATCACAGACTCAGGGCCACATGTGGGATTGCTTAAGGACACAGGGACACATGTGGAATCACTCACAGACTCAGAGACTCATGTGGAATCGTTCACTGACACAGGGACACATGTGGGATCACTCACGGATTCAGGAACATATGAGATTGCTTAAGGACACTGGGACACATGCAGAATCGCTCACAGACACAGGGACACATGTTGAATCGTTTGCGGACACAAGGGCACCTGCGGGGTCACTTGCGGACACAGGGCCACATGTGGGATCGCAATTGGACACAGGGGCACATGTGGAATCACTCACAGACTCAGAGACACATGTGGGATTGCTCACAGATTCAGGGACACATGTGGGATCGCTCACAGACTCAGGGGCACATGTGGGAATGCTTAAGGACACACAGACAGATGTGGAAGCACTCACGGATTCAGTGACACATATGAGATTGCTTAAGGACACAGGGACACATGCTGAATCACTCATGGACACAGGGACACTTGGAATCGCTCACAGACTCAGGGACACATGTGGGATCACTCGCAGACACAGGGACACATGTGGGATCACTCACGGATTCAGGGACACATATGGGATTGCTTAAGGACACAGGGACACATGCGGAATCACTCACAGACTCAGAGACACATGTGGGATCGCTCACAGATTCAGGGACACATGTGGGATCGCTCACAGACTCAGGGGCACTTGTGGGATCACTCACGGATTCAGGGACACATATGGGATGGCTTAAGGACACAGGGACACATGTGGAATCACTCACAGACTCAGGGACACATGTGGAATCGCTCACTGACACAGGAACACATGTGGGATCACTCACGGATTCAGGGACACATATGAGATTGCTTAAGGACACAGGGACACATGCAGAATCAATCACGGACACAGGAACACTTTGAATCGCTCACAGACTCAGGGACACATGTGGGATCATTCACAAACACAGGGACACATGTGGGATCAACTGTGCTCTGTTGGACACATGCTGGATTCATCGTTGACACAGGAACACATGTGGGATCGCTCACAGACACAGGGAATATGTTGGATTGCTCAAGCACACAGGGACATATGTGGGATTGCTCACAGACACAGGGACACATGTGGGATCACTCATGTACACAAAGAAACTTGGCATCAATCAGATACAGGGACACATGAGGGATCACTCACAAACACAGGGACACATGTGGAATTGTTCGCGGACACAAGGGCACCTGCGGGGTCACTTGCGGACACAGGGCCACATGTGGGATCGCAATTGGACACAGGGACACATGTGGAATCACTCACAGACTCAGAGACACATGTGGGATCGCTCACAAATTCAGGGACACATGTGGGATCGCTCACAGACTCAGGGGCACATGTGGGATTGCTTAAGGACACACAGATAGATGTGGAATCACTCATGGATTCAGTGACACATATGAGATTGCTTAAGGACACAGGGACACATGCTGAATCACTCATGGACACAGGGACACTTGGAATAGCTCACAGATTCTGAGACACATGTGGGATCACTCGCAGACACAAGGACACATGTGGGATCACTCACGGATTCAGGGACACATATGGGAATGCTTAAGGACACAGGGACACATGCGGAATCACTCACAGAGTCAGAGACACATGTGGGATCGCTCACAGATTCAGGGACACATGTGGGATCGCTCACAGACTCAGGGGCACATGTGGGATCACTCACGGATTCAGGGACACATATGGGATTGCTTAAGGACACAGGGACACATGTGGAATCACTCACAGACTCAGGGACACATGTGGAATCGCTCACGGATTCAGGGACACATAGGAGATTGCTTAAGGACACAGGGACACATGCATAATCACTCACGGACACAGGAACACTTTGAATCGCTCACAGACTCAGGGTCACATGTGGGATCATTCAAACACAGGGACACATGTGGAATCACTCACAAACACAGGGACACATGTGGGATCAACTGCGCTCACATGGACACATGCTGGATTCATCGTGGACACAGGAACACATGTGGGATCGCTCACGGACTCAGGGACACATGTTGGATTGCTCAAGGACACAGGGACACATGTGGGATTGCTCACAGACACAGGGACACATGTGGGATCACTCATGGACACAAAGAAACTTGGCATCACTCAGATACAGGGACACATGTGGGATCACTCACAAACACAGGGACACATGTGGAAATGTTCGCGGACACAAAGGTACCTGCGGGGTCACTTGCGGACACAGGGCCACATGTGGGATCGCAATTGGACACCGGGGCACATGTGGAATCACTCACAGACTCAGAGACACATGTGGGATCGCTCACAGATTCAGGGACACGTGGGATCGCTCACAGACTCAGGGGCACATGTGGGATTGCTTAAGGACACAGAGACACATGTGGAATCACTCACAGACTCAGAGACACATGTGGAATCGTTCACTGACACAGGGACTCATGTGGGATCACTCACGGATTCAGGGACACATATGAGATTGCTTAAGGACACAGGGACACAGGCAGAATCACTCACGGACACAGGAATACTTGGAATCACTCACAGACACTGGGACACAGGTGGGATCACTCGCAGACACAGGGACACATGTGGGATCACTCACGGATTCAGGGACACATATGGGATTGCTTCAGGACACAGGGACACATGCGGAATCACTCACAGACTCAGAGACACATGTGGGATCGCTCACAGATTCAGGCAGACATGTGGGATCGATCACAGACTCAGGGCCACATGTGGGATTGCTTAAGGACACAGGGACACATGTGGAATCACTCACAGACTCAGAGACTCATGTGGAATCGCTCACTGACACAGGGACACATGTGGGATCACTCACGGATTCAGGAACATATGAGATTGCTTAAGGACACAGGGACACATGCAGAATCACTCACGGACACAGGGACACTTGGAATCGCTCACAGACACAGGGACACATGTTGAATCGTTTGCGGACACAAGGGCACCTGCGGGGTCACTTGCGGACACAGGGCCACATGTGGGATCGCAATTGGACACAGGGGCACATGTGGAATCACTCACAGACTCAGAGACACATGTGGGATTGCTCACAGATTCAGGGACACATGTGGGATCGCTCACAGACTCAGGGGCACATGTGGGATTGCTTAAGGACACACAGACAGATGTGGAAGCACTCACGGATTCAGTGACACATATGAGATTGCTTAAGGACACAGGGACACATGCTGAATCACTCATGGACACAGGGACACTTGGAATCGCTCACAGACTCAGGGACACATGTGGGATCGCTCACAGATTCAGGGACACATGTGGGATCGCTCACAGACTCAGGGGCACTTGTGGGATCACTCACGGATTCAGGGACACATATGGGATGGCTTAAGGACACAGGGACACATGTGGAATCACTCACAGACTCAGGGACACATGTGGAATCGCTCACTGACACAGGAACACATGTGGGATCACTCACGGATTCAGGGACACATATGAGATTGCTTAAGGACACAGGGACACATGCAGAATCACTCGGACACAGGAACACTTTGAATCGCTCACAGACTCAGGGACACATGTGGGATCATTCAAACACAGGGACACATGTGGAATCACTCACAAACACAGGGACACATGTGGGATCAACTGTGCTCTATTGGACACATGCTGGATTCATCGTTGACACTGGAACACATGTGGGATCGCTCACAGACACAGGGAACATGTTGGATTGCTCAAGCACACAGGGACATATGTGGGATTGCTCACAGACACAGGGACACATGTGGGATCACTCATGTACACAAAGATACTTGGCATCACTCAGATACAGGGACACATGTGGGATCACTCACAAACACAGGGACACATGTGGAATTGATCGCGGACACAAGGGCACCTGCGGGGTCACTTGCGGACACAGGGCCACATGTGGGATCGCAATTGGACACAGGGACACATGTGGAATCACTCACAGACTCAGAGACACATGTGGGATCGCTCACAGATTCAGGGACACATGTGGGATCGCTCACAGACTCAGGGGCACATGTGGGATTGCTTAAGGACACACAGATAGATGTGGAATCACTCATGGATTCAGTGACACATATGAGATTGCTTAAGGACACAGGGACACATGCTGAATCACTCATTGACACAGGGGCACTTGGAATCGCTCACAGATTCTGGGACACATGTGGGATCACTCGCAGACACAAGGAAACATGTGGGATCACTCACGGATTCAGAGACACATATGGGAATGCTTAAGGACACAGGGACACATGCGGAATCACTCACAGAGTCAGAGACACATGTGGGATCGCTCACAGATTCAGGGACACATGTGGGATCGCTCACAGACTCAGGGGCACATGTGGGATCACTCAGGATTCAGGGACACATATGGGATTGCTTAAGGACACAGGGACACATGTGGAATCACTCACAGACTCAGGGACACATGTGGAATCGCTCACGGATTCAGGGACACATAAGAGATTGCTTAAGGACACAGGGACACAGGCAGAATCACTCACGGACACAGGAATACTTGGAATCACTCACAGACACTGGGACACAGGTGGGATCACTCGCAGACACAGGGACACATGTGGGATTACTCACGGATTCAGGGACACATATGGGACTGCTTAAGGACACAGGGACATATGCGGAATCACTCACAGACTCAGAGACACATGTGGGATTGCTCACAGATTCAGGGACACATGTGGGATCGCTCACAGACTCAGGGGCACATGTGGGATTGCTTAAGGACACACAGACAGATGTGGAAGCACTCACGGATTCAGTGACACATATGAGATTGCTTAAGGACACAGGGACACATGCTGAATCACTCATGGACACAGGGACACTTGGAATCGCTCACAGACTCAGGGACACATGTGGGATCACTCGCAGACACAGGGACACATGTGGGATCACTCACGGATTCAGGGACACATATGGGATTGCTTAAGGACACAGGGACACATGCGGAATCATTCACAGACTCAGAGACACATGTGGGATCGCTCACAGATTCAGGGACACATGTGGGATCGCTCACAGACTCAGGGGCACTTGTGGGATCACTCACGGATTCAGGGACACATATGGGATGGCTTAAGGACACAGGGACACATGTGGAATCACTCACAGACTCAGAGACACATGTGGGATTGCTCACAGATTCAGGGACACATGTGGGATCGCTCACAGACTCAGGGGCACATGTGGGATTGCTTAAGGACACACAGACAGATGTGGAAGCACTCACGGATTCAGTGACACATATGAGATTGCTTAAGGACACAGGGACACATGCTGAATCACTCATGGACACAGGGACACTTGGAATCGCTCACAGACTCAGGGACACATGTGGGATCACTCGCAGACACAGGGACACATGTGGGATCACTCACGGATTCAGGGACACATATGGGATTGCTTAAGGACACAGGGACACATGCGGAATCATTCACAGACTCAGAGACACATGTGGGATCGCTCACAGATTCAGGGACACATGTGGGATCGCTCACAGACTCAGGGGCACTTGTGGGATCACTCACGGATTCAGGGACACATATGGGATGGCTTAAGGACACAGGGACACATGTGGAATCACTCACAGACTCAGAGACACATGTGGGATTGCTCATAGATTCAGGGACACATGTGGGATCGCTCACAGACTCAGGGGCACATGTGGGATTGCTTAAGGACACACAGACAGATGTGGAAGCACTCACGGATTCAGTGACACATATGAGATTGCTTAAGGACACAGGGACACATGCTGAATCACTCATGGACACAGGGACACTTGGAATCGCTCACAGACTCAGGGACACATGTGGGATCACTCGCAGACACAGGGACACATGTGGGATCACTCACGGATTCAGGGACACATATGGGATTGCTTAAGGACACAGGGACACATGCGGAATCATTCACAGACTCAGAGACACATGTGGGATCGCTCACAGATTCAGGGACACATGTGGGATCGCTCACAGACTCAGGGGCAATTGTGGGATCACTCACGGATTCAGGGACACATATGGGATGGCTTAAGGACACAGGGACACATGTGGAATCACTCACAGACTCAGAGACACATGTGGGATTGCTCACAGATTCAGGGACACATGTGGGATCGCTCACAGACTCAGGGGCACATGTGGGATTGCTTAAGGACACACAGACAGATGTTGAATCACTCACGGATTCAATGACACATATGAGATTGCTTATGGACACAGGGACACAGGCAGAATCACTCACGGACACAGGAATACTTGGAATCACTCACAGACACTGGGACACATGTGGGATCACTCGCAGACACAGGGACACATGTGGGATCGCTCACGGATTCAGGGACACATATGGGATTGCTTAAGGACACAGGGACACATGCGGAATCACTCACAGACTCAGAGACACATGTGGGATCGCTCACAGATTCAGGCAGACATGTGGGATCGATCACAGACTCAGGGCCACATGTGGGATTGCTTAAGGACACAGGGACACATGTGGAATCACTCACAGACTCAGAGACTCATGTGGAATCGTTCACTGACACAGGGACACATGTGGGATCACTCACGGATTCAGGAACATATGAGATTGCTTAAGGACACAGGGACACATGCAGAATCGCTCACAGACACAGGGACACATGTTGAATCGTTTGCGGACACAAGAGCACCTGCGGGGTCACTTGCGGACACAGGGCCACATGTGGGATCGCAATTGGACACAGGGGCACATGTGGAATCACTCACAGACTCAGAGACACATGTGGGATTGCTCACAGATTCAGGGACACATGTGGGATCGCTCACAGACTCAGGGGCACATGTGGGAATGCTTAAGGACACACAGACAGATGTGGAAGCACTCACGGATTCAGTGACACATATGAGATTGCTTAAGGACACAGGGACACATGCTGAATCACTCATGGACACAGGGACACTTGGAATCGCTCACAGACTCAGGGACACATGTGGGATCACTCGCAGACACAGGGACACGTGGGATCACTCACGGATTCAGGGACACATATGGGATTGCTTAAGGACACAGGGACACATGCGGAATCACTCACAGACTCAGAGACACATGTGGGATCGCTCACAGATTCAGGGACACATGTGGGATCGCTCACAGACTCAGGGGCACTTGTGGGATCACTCACGGATTCAGGGACACATATGGGATGGCTTAAGGACACAGGGACACATGTGGAATCACTCACAGACTCAGGGACACATGTGGAATCGCTCACTGACACAGGTACTCATGTGGGATCACTCACGGATTCAGGGACACATATGAGATTGCTTAAGGACACAGGGACACATGCAGAATCAATCACGGACACAGGAACACTTTGAATCGCTCACAGACTCAGGGACACATGTGGGATCATTCACAAACACAGGGACACATGTGGGATCAACTGTGCTCTGGTGGACACATGCTGGATTCATCGTTGACACAGGAACACATGTGGGATCGCTCACAGACACAGGGAACATGTTGGATTGCTCAAGCACACAGGGACATATGTGGGATTGCTCACAGACACAGGGACACATGTGGGATCACTCATGTACACAAAGAAACTTGGCATCAATCAGATACAGGGACACATGAGGGATCACTCACAAACACAGGGACACATGTGGAATTGTTCGCGGACACAAGGGCACCTGCGGGGTCACTTGCGGACACAGGGCCACATGTGGGATCGCAATTGGACACAGGGACACATGTGGAATCACTCACAGACTCAGAGACACATGTGGGATCGCTCACAAATTCAGGGACACATGTGGGATCGCTCACAGACTCAGGGGCACATGTGGGATTGCTTAAGGACACACAGATAGATGTGGAATCACTCATGGATTCAGTGACACATATGAGATTGCTTAAGGACACAGGGACACATGCTGAATCACTCATGGACACAGGGACACTTGGAATAGCTCACAGATTCTGAGACACATGTGGGATCACTCGCAGACACAAGGACACATGTGGGATCACTCACGGATTCAGGGACACATATGGGAATGCTTAAGGACACAGGGACACATGCGGAATCACTCACAGAGTCAGAGACACATGTGGGATCGCTCACAGATTCAGGGACACATGTGGGATCGCTCACAGACTCAGGGGCACATGTGGGATCACTCACGGATTCAGGGACACATATGGGATTGCTTAAGGACACAGGGACACATGTGGAATCACTCACAGACTCAGGGACACATGTGGAATCGCTCACGGATTCAGGGACACATAGGAGATTGCTTAAGGACACAGGGACACATGCATAATCACTCACGGACACAGGAACACTTTGAATCGCTCACAGACTCAGGGTCACATGTGGGATCATTCAAACACAGGGACACATGTGGAATCACTCACAAACACAGGGACACATGTGGGATCAACTGCGCTCACATGGACACATGCTGGATTCATCGTGGACACAGGAACACATGTGGGATCGCTCACGGACTCAGGGACACATGTTGGATTGCTCAAGGACACAGGGACACATGTGGGATTGCTCACAGACACAGGGACACATGTGGGATCACTCATGGACACAAAGAAACTTGGCATCACTCAGATACAGGGACACATGTGGGATCACTCACAAACACAGGGACACATGTGGAAATGTTCGCGGACACAAAGGTACCTGCGGGGTCACTTGCGGACACAGGGCCACATGTGGGATCGCAATTGGACACCGGGGCACATGTGGAATCACTCACAGACTCAGAGACACATGTGGGATCGCTCACAGATTCAGGGACACGTGGGATCGCTCACAGACTCAGGGGCACATGTGGGATTGCTTAAGGACACAGAGACACATGTGGAATCACTCACAGACTCAGAGACACATGTGGAATCGTTCACTGACACAGGGACTCATGTGGGATCACTCACGGATTCAGGGACACATATGAGATTGCTTAAGGACACAGGGACACAGGCAGAATCACTCACGGACACAGGAATACTTGGAATCACTCACAGACACTGGGACACAGGTGGGATCACTCGCAGACACAGGGACACATGTGGGATCACTCACGGATTCAGGGACACATATGGGATTGCTTCAGGACACAGGGACACATGCGGAATCACTCACAGACTCAGAGACACATGTGGGATCGCTCACAGATTCAGGCAGACATGTGGGATCGATCACAGACTCAGGGCCACATGTGGGATTGCTTAAGGACACAGGGACACATGTGGAATCACTCACAGACTCAGAGACTCATGTGGAATCGCTCACTGACACAGGGACACATGTGGGATCACTCACGGATTCAGGAACATATGAGATTGCTTAAGGACACAGGGACACATGCAGAATCACTCACGGACACAGGGACACTTGGAATCGCTCACAGACACAGGGACACATGTTGAATCGTTTGCGGACACAAGGGCACCTGCGGGGTCACTTGCGGACACAGGGCCACATGTGGGATCGCAATTGGACACAGGGGCACATGTGGAATCACTCACAGACTCAGAGACACATGTGGGATTGCTCACAGATTCAGGGACACATGTGGGATCGCTCACAGACTCAGGGGCACATGTGGGATTGCTTAAGGACACACAGACAGATGTGGAAGCACTCACGGATTCAGTGACACATATGAGATTGCTTAAGGACACAGGGACACATGCTGAATCACTCATGGACACAGGGACACTTGGAATCGCTCACAGACTCAGGGACACATGTGGGATCGCTCACAGATTCAGGGACACATGTGGGATCGCTCACAGACTCAAGGGCACTTGTGGGATCACTCACGGATTCAGGGACACATATGGGATGGCTTAAGGACACAGGGACACATGTGGAATCACTCACAGACTCAGGGACACATGTGGAATCGCTCACTGACACAGGAACACATGTGGGATCACTCACGGATTCAGGGACACATATGAGATTGCTTAAGGACACAGGGACACATGCAGAATCACTCGGACACAGGAACACTTTGAATCGCTCACAGACTCAGGGACACATGTGGGATCATTCAAACACAGGGACACATGTGGAATCACTCACAAACACAGGGACACATGTGGGATCAACTGTGCTCTATTGGACACATGCTGGATTCATCGTTGACACTGGAACACATGTGGGATCGCTCACAGACACAGGGAACATGTTGGATTGCTCAAGCACACAGGGACATATGTGGGATTGCTCACAGACACAGGGACACATGTGGGATCACTCATGTACACAAAGATACTTGGCATCACTCAGATACAGGGACACATGTGGGATCACTCACAAACACAGGGACACATGTGGAATTGATCGCGGACACAAGGGCACCTGCGGGGTCACTTGCGGACACAGGGCCACATGTGGGATCGCAATTGGACACAGGGACACATGTGGAATCACTCACAGACTCAGAGACACATGTGGGATCGCTCACAGATTCAGGGACACATGTGGGATCGCTCACAGACTCAGGGGCACATGTGGGATTGCTTAAGGACACACAGATAGATGTGGAATCACTCATGGATTCAGTGACACATATGAGATTGCTTAAGGACACAGGGACACATGCTGAATCACTCATGGACACAGGGACACTTGGAATCGCTCACAGATTCTGGGACACATGTGGGATCACTCGCAGACACAAGGAAACATGTGGGATCACTCACGGATTCAGAGACACATATGGGAATGCTTAAGGACACAGGGACACATGCGGAATCACTCACAGAGTCAGAGACACATGTGGGATCGCTCACAGATTCAGGGACACATGTGGGATCGCTCACAGACTCAGGGGCACATGTGGGATCACTCACGGATTCAGGGACACATATGGGATTGCTTAAGGACACAGGGACACATGTGGAATCACTCACAGACTCAGGGACACATGTGGAATCGCTCACGGATTCAGGGACACATAAGAGATTGCTTAAGGACACAGGGACACAGGCAGAATCACTCACGGACACAGGAATACTTGGAATCACTCACAGACACTGGGACACAGGTGGGATCACTCGCAGACACAGGGACACATGTGGGATTACTCACGGATTCAGGGACACATATGGGACTGCTTAAGGACACAGGGACACATGCGGAATCACTCACAGACTCAGAGACACATGTGGGATTGCTCACAGATTCAGGGACACATGTGGGATCGCTCACAGACTCAGGGGCACATGTGGGATTGCTTAAGGACACACAGACAGAAGTGGAAGCACTCACGGATTCAGTGACACATATGAGATTGCTTAAGGACACAGGGACACATGCTGAATCACGCATGGACACAGGGACACTTGGGATTGCTCACAGATTCAGGGACACATGTGGGATCACTCGCAGACACAGGGACACATGTGGGATCACTCACGGATTCAGGGACACATATGGGATTGCTTAAGGACACAGGGACACATGCGGAATCATTCACAGACTCAGAGACACATGTGGGATCGCTCACAGATTCAGGGACACATGTGGGATCGCTCACAGACTCAGGGGCACTTGTGGGATCACTCACGGATTCAGGGACACATATGGGATGGCTTAAGGACACAGGGACACATGTGGAATCACTCACAGACTCAGAGACACATGTGGGATTGCTCACAGATTCAGGGACACATGTGGGATCGCTCACAGACTCAGGGGCACATGTGGGATTGCTTAAGGACACACAGACAGATGTGGAAGCACTCACGGATTCAGTGACACATATGAGATTGCTTAAGGACACAGGGACACATGCTGAATCACTCATGGACACAGGGACACTTGGAATCGCTCACAGACTCAGGGACACATGTGGGATCACTCGCAGACACAGGGACACATGTGGGATCACTCACGGATTCAGGGACACATATGGGATTGCTTAAGGACACAGGGACACATGCGGAATCATTCACAGACTCAGAGACACATGTGGGATCGCTCACAGATTCAGGGACACATGTGGGATCGCTCACAGACTCAGGGGCACTTGTGGGATCACTCACGGATTCAGGGACACATATGGGATGGCTTAAGGACACAGGGACACATGTGGAATCACTCACAGACTCAGAAACACATGTGGGATTGCTCACAGATTCAGGGACACATGTGGGATCGCTCACAGACTCAGGGGCACATGTGGGATTGCTTAAGGACACACAGACAGATGTTGAATCACTCACGGATTCAATGACACATATGAGATTGCTTATGGACACAGGGACACATGCTGAATCACTCATGGACACAGGGACACTTGGAATCGCTCACAGACTCAGGGACACATGTGGAGTCACTCGCAGACACAGGGACACATGTGGGATCACTCACGGATTCAGGGACACATATGGGATTGCTTAAAGACACAGGGACACATGCGGAATCACTGACAGACTCAGAGACACATGTGGGATCGCTCACAGATTCAGGGGCACGTGGGATCGCTCACAGACACAGGGGCACATGTGGGATTGCTTAAGGACACAGAGACACATGTGGAATCACTCACAGACTCAGAGACACATGTGGAATCGTTCACTGACACAGGGACTCATGTGGGATCACTCACGGATTCAGGGACACATATGAGATTGCTTAAGGACACAGGGACACAGGCAGAATCACTCACGGACACAGGAATACTTGGAATCACTCACAGACACTGGGACACATGTGGGATCACTCGCAGACACAGGGACACATGTGGGATCGCTCACGGATTCAGGGACACATATGGGATTGCTTAAGGACACAGGGACACATGCGGAATCACTCACAGACTCAGAGACACATGTGGGATCGCTCACAGATTCAGGCAGACATGTGGGATCGATCACAGACTCAGGGCCACATGTGGGATTGCTTAAGGACACAGGGACACATGTGGAATCACTCACAGACTCAGAGACTCATGTGGAATCGTTCACTGACACAGGGACACATGTGGGATCACTCACGGATTCAGGAACATATGAGATTGCTTAAGGACACAGGGACACATGCAGAATCGCTCACAGACACAGGTACACATGTTGAATCGTTTGCGGACACAAGAGCACCTGCGGGGTCACTTGCGG
Source organism: Carcharodon carcharias (assembly GCF_017639515.1). NCBI lineage: Eukaryota > Metazoa > Chordata > Chondrichthyes > Lamniformes > Lamnidae > Carcharodon > Carcharodon carcharias. The sequence goes on from NC_054485.1 coordinate 83,461,390, forward strand.
ACACAGGGCCACATGTGGGATCGCAATTGGACACAGGGGCACATGTGGAATCACTCACAGACTCAGAGACACATGTGGGATTGCTCACAGATTCAGGGACACATGTGGGATCGCTCACAGACTCAGGGGCACATGTGGGAATGCTTAAGGACACACAGACAGATGTGGAAGCACTCACGGATTCAGTGACACATATGAGATTGCTTAAGGACACAGGGACACATGCTGAATCACTCATGGACACAGGGACACTTGGAATCGCTCACAGACTCAGGGACACATGTGGGATCACTCGCAGACACAGGGACACATGTGGGATCACTCACGGATTCAGGGACACATATGGGATTGCTTAAGGACACAGGGACACATGCGGAATCACTCACAGACTCAGAGACACATGTGGGATCGCTCACAGATTCAGGGACACATGTGGGATCGCTCACAGACTCAGGGGCACTTGTGGGATCACTCACGGATTCAGGGACACATATGGGATGGCTTAAGGACACAGGGACACATGTGGAATCACTCACAGACTCAGGGACACATGTGGAATCGCTCACTGACACAGGAACACATGTGGGATCACTCACGGATTCAGGGACACATATGAGATTGCTTAAGGACACAGGGACACATGCAGAATCAATCACGGACACAGGAACACTTTGAATCGCTCACAGACTCAGGGACACATGTGGGATCATTCACAAACACAGGGACACATGTGGGATCAACTGTGCTCTGTTGGACACATGCTGGATTCATCGTTGACACAGGAACACATGTGGGATCGCTCACAGACACAGGGAACATGTTGGATTGCTCAAGCACACAGGGACATATGTGGGATTGCTCACAGACACAGGGACACATGTGGGATCACTCATGTACACAAAGAAACTTGGCATCAATCAGATACAGGGACACATGAGGGATCACTCACAAACACAGGGACACATGTGGAATTGTTCGCGGACACAAGGGCACCTGCGGGGTCACTTGCGGACACAGGGCCACATGTGGGATCGCAATTGGACACAGGGACACATGTGGAATCACTCACAGACTCAGAGACACATGTGGGATCGCTCACAAATTCAGGGACACATGTGGGATCGCTCACAGACTCAGGGGCACATGTGGGATTGCTTAAGGACACACAGATAGATGTGGAATCACTCATGGATTCAGTGACACATATGAGATTGCTTAAGGACACAGGAACACATGCTGAATCACTCATGGACACAGGGACACTTGGAATAGCTCACAGATTCTGAGACACATGTGGGATCACTCGCAGACACAAGGACACATGTGGGATCACTCACGGATTCAGGGACACATATGGGAATGCTTAAGGACACAGGGACACATGCGGAATCACTCACAGAGTCAGAGACACATGTGGGATCGCTCACAGATTCAGGGACACATGTGGGATCGCTCACAGACTCAGGGGCACATGTGGGATCACTCACGGATTCAGGGACACATATGGGATTGCTTAAGGACACAGGGACACATGTGGAATCACTCACAGACTCAGGGACACATGTGGAATCGCTCACGGATTCAGGGACACATAGGAGATTGCTTAAGGACACAGGGACACATGCATAATCACTCACGGACACAGGAACACTTTGAATCGCTCACAGACTCAGGGTCACATGTGGGATCATTCAAACACAGGGACACATGTGGAATCACTCACAAACACAGGGACACATGTGGGATCAACTGCGCTCACATGGACACATGCTGGATTCATCGTGGACACAGGAACACATGTGGGATCGCTCACGGACTCAGGGACACATGTTGGATTGCTCAAGGACACAGGGACACATGTGGGATTGCTCACAGACACAGGGACACATGTGGGATCACTCATGGACACAAAGAAACTTGGCATCACTCAGATACAGGGACACATGTGGGATCACTCACAAACACAGGGACACATGTGGAAATGTTCGCGGACACAAAGGTACCTGCGGGGTCTCTTGCGGACACAGGGCCACATGTGGGATCGCAATTGGACACCGGGGCACATGTGGAATCACTCACAGACTCAGAGACACATGTGGGATCGCTCACAGATTCAGGGACACGTGGGATCGCTCACAGACTCAGGGGCACATGTGGGATTGCTTAAGGACACAGAGACACATGTGGAATCACTCACAGACTCAGAGACACATGTGGAATCGTTCACTGACACAGGGACTCATGTGGGATCACTCACGGATTCAGGGACACATATGAGATTGCTTAAGGACACAGGGACACATGCAGAATCACTCACGGACACAGGAATACTTGGAATCACTCACAGACACTGGGACACAGGTGGGATCACTCGCAGACACAGGGACACATGTGGGATCACTCACGGATTCAGGGACACATATGGGATTGCTTCAGGACACAGGGACACATGCGGAATCACTCACAGACTCAGAGACACATGTGGGATCGCTCACAGATTCAGGCAGACATGTGGGATCGATCACAGACTCAGGGCCACATGTGGGATTGCTTAAGGACACAGGGACACATGTGGAATCACTCACAGACTCAGAGACTCATGTGGAATCGCTCACTGACACAGGGACACATGTGGGATCACTCACGGATTCAGGAACATATGAGATTGCTTAAGGACACAGGGACACATGCAGAATCACTCACGGACACAGGGACACTTGGAATCGCTCACAGATTCAGGGACACATGTTGAATCGTTTGCGGACACAAGGGCACCTGCGGGGTCACTTGCGGACACAGGGCCACATGTGGGATCGCAATTGGACACAGGGGCACATGTGGAATCACTCACAGACTCAGAGACACATGTGGGATTGCTCACAGATTCAGGGACACATGTGGGATCGCTCACAGACTCAGGGGCACATGTGGGATTGCTTAAGGACACACAGACAGATGTGGAAGCACTCACGGATTCAGTGACACATATGAGATTGCTTAAGGACACAGGGACACATGCTGAATCACTCATGGACACAGGGACACTTGGAATCGCTCACAGACTCAGGGACACATGTGGGATCGCTCACAGATTCAGGGACACATGTGGGATCGCTCACAGACTCAGGGGCACTTGTGGGATCACTCACGGATTCAGGGACACATATGGGATGGCTTAAGGACACAGGGACACATGTGGAATCACTCACAGACTCAGGGACACATGTGGAATCGCTCACTGACACAGGAACACATGTGGGATCACTCACGGATTCAGGGACACATATGAGATTGCTTAAGGACACAGGGACACATGCAGAATCACTCGGACACAGGAACACTTTGAATCGCTCACAGACTCAGGGACACATGTGGGATCATTCAAACACAGGGACACATGTGGAATCACTCACAAACACAGGGACACATGTGGGATCAACTGTGCTCTATTGGACACATGCTGGATTCATCGTTGACACTGGAACACATGTGGGATCGCTCACAGACACAGGGAACATGTTGGATTGCTCAAGCACACAGGGACATATGTGGGATTGCTCACAGACACAGGGACACATGTGGGATCACTCATGTACACAAAGATACTTGGCATCACTCAGATACAGGGACACATGTGGGATCACTCACAAACACAGGGACACATGTGGAATTGATCGCGGACACAAGGGCACCTGCGGGGTCACTTGCGGACACAGGGCCACATGTGGGATCGCAATTGGACACAGGGACACATGTGGAATCACTCACAGACTCAGAGACACATGTGGGATCGCTCACAGATTCAGGGACACATGTGGGATCGCTCACAGACTCAGGGGCACATGTGGGATTGCTTAAGGACACACAGATAGATGTGGAATCACTCATGGATTCAGTGACACATATGAGATTGCTTAAGGACACAGGGACACATGCTGAATCACTCATGGACACAGGGACACTTGGAATCGCTCACAGATTCTGGGACACATGTGGGATCACTCGCAGACACAAGGAAACATGTGGGATCACTCACGGATTCAGAGACACATATGGGAATGCTTAAGGACACAGGGACACATGCGGAATCACTCACAGAGTCAGAGACACATGTGGGATCGCTCACAGATTCAGGGACACATGTGGGATCGCTCACAGACTCAGGGGCACATGTGGGATCACTCACGGATTCAGGGACACATATGGGATTGCTTAAGGACACAGGGACACATGTGGAATCACTCACAGACTCAGGGACACATGTGGAATCGCTCACGGATTCAGGGACACATAAGAGATTGCTTAAGGACACAGGGACACAGGCAGAATCACTCACGGACACAGGAATACTTGGAATCACTCACAGACACTGGGACACAGGTGGGATCACTCGCAGACACAGGGACACATGTGGGATTACTCACGGATTCAGGGACACATATGGGACTGCTTAAGGACACAGGGACACATGCGGAATCACTCACAGACTCAGAGACACATGTGGGATTGCTCACAGATTCAGGGACACATGTGGGATCGATCACAGACTCAGGGCCACATGTGGGATTGCTTAAGGACACAGGGACACATGTGGAATCACTCACAGACTCAGAGACTCATGTGGAATCGCTCACTGACACAGGGACACATGTGGGATCGCTCACGGATTCAGGAACATATGAGATTGCTTAAGGACACAGGGACACATGCAGAATCACTCACGGACACAGGGACACTTGGAATCGCTCACAGACACAGGGACACATGTTGAATCGTTTGCGGACACAAGGGCACCTGCGGGGTCACTTGCGGACACAGGGCCACATGTGGGATCGCAATTGGACACAGGGGCACATGTGGAATCACTCACAGACTCAGAGACACATGTGGGATTGCTCACAGATTCAGGGACACATGTGGGATCGCTCACAGACTCAGGGGCACATGTGGGATTGCTTAAGGACACACAGACAGATGTGGAAGCACTCACGGATTCAGTGACACATATGAGATTGCTTAAGGACACAGGGACACATGCTGAATCACTCATGGACACAGGGACACTTGGAATCGCTCACAGACTCAGGGACACATGTGGGATCACTCGCAGACACAGGGACACATGTGGGATCACTCACGGATTCAGGGACACATATGGGATTACTTAAGGACACAGGGACACATGTGGCATCACTCACAGACTCAGAGACACATGTGGAATCGCTCACAGATTCAGGGATACATGTGGGACCAATCAAGGACACAGGGACAAATGTGGGATCGCTCAAAGACTCAGGGACATATGTGGGATCGCTCAAGGGTACAGGGACACATGTGGGATTGCACACAGATTCAGGGACACATGTGGGATCACTCACGGACACAAAGACACTTGGAACCACTCACAGACTCAGGGACACATGTGGGATTGCTTAAGGACCCAGGGACACATGTGGGATCGCTCACAGACTCAGGGACACATGTTGGATCGTTCAAGGACACAAGAACACGTGGAATCACTCACTGAAACAAGGACATATGTGGGATCACTCACAGACACAGGGACACATGTGGAATCGCTTGGAGACACAGGGACACATCTGGAATCGTTCACAGACACAGGGGCACATGTGGGATCGCTCACAGACACAGGGACACATGTGGAATCGCTCGCAGACACAGGGACACATCTGGAATCGCTTGCAGACACAGGGACAAATGTGGGATTGCTCACAGACTCAAGGACACAGGTTGGATCACTCAAGGACACAGGGACACATGTGGGATCGCTCACAGGCTCAGGGGCACCTGTAGGATTGCTTAAGGACACAGATACACATGCAGAACCACTCACAGACTTAGAAACACATGTGGAATCGCTCACAGATTCAGGGGCACCTGTAGGATTGCTTAAGGACACAGATACACATGCAGAATCACTCACAGACTTAGAGACACATGTGGAAGCGCTCACAGATTCAGGGATACATGTGGGATCATTCAACAACACAGGGACACACGTGGGATTGCTCACGGACTCAGGGACACATTTGGAACACTCACGGACACAGGGACAATTGGAATCGCTCACAGACACAGGGACACATGCGGAATCGCTCGCAGACACAGGGACACATGTTGAATCGTTCGCGGACACAAGGGCACCTGTGGGGTCACTTGCGGACACAGGGCCACATGTGGGATCGCACTTGGACACAGGGACACATGTGGAATCACTCACAGACTCAGAGACACATGTGGGATCGCTCACAGATTCAGGGACACATGTGGGATCGCTCACAGACTCAGGGGCACATGTGGGATTGCTTAAGGACACACATACAGATGTGGAAGCACTCACGGATTCATTGACACATATGAGATTGCTTAAGGACACAGGAACATACAGACATACACGGGATAGCTCAAGGATATGGACACATGTGGGATCACTCACAGACACAGGGACACATGTGGAATCGCTTGCAGACACAGGGACACATCTGGAATCGTTCACGGACACAGGGGCACATGTGGGATCGCTCACAGACACAGGGACACATGTGGAATTGCTCGCTGACACAGGGACACATCTGGAATCGCTTGCAGACACAGGGACAAATGTGGGATTGCTCACAGACTCAAGGACACAGGTTGGATCACTCAAGGACACAGGGACACATGTGGGATCGCTCACAGACTCAGGGGCACCTGTAGGATTGCTTAAGGACACAGATATACATGCAGAACCACTCACAGACTTAGAGACACATGTGGAATCGCTCACAGATTCAGGGGCACCTGTAGGATTGCTTAAGGACACAGATACACATGCAGAATCACTCACAGACTTAGAGACACATGTGGAAGCGCTCACAGATTCAGGGATACATGTGGGATCATTCAACAACACAGGGACACACGTGGGATTGCTCATGGACTCAGGGACACATTTGGAACACTCACGGACACAGGGACAACTGGAATCACTCACAGACACAGGGACATATGCAGAATCGCTCACAGACACAGGGACACATGTTGAATCGTTCGCGGACACAAGGGCACCTGTGGGGTCACTTGCGGACACAGGGCCACATGTGGGATCGCACTTGGACACAGGGACACATGTGGAATCACTCACAGACTCAGAGACACATGTGGGATCGCTCACAGATTCAGGGACACATGTGGGATCACTCACAGACTCAGGGGTACATGTGGGATTGCTTAAGGACACACAGACAGATGTGGAATCACTCACGGATTCATTGACACATATGAGATTGCTTAAGGACACAGGAACATACAGACATACACGGGATAGCTCAAGGATATGGACACATGTGGGATCACTCACAGACACAGGGACACATGTGGCATTGCCTCTTGAAACTGGGACACAAGCAGGATCGCTCACAGACTCAGGTACATATGTGGAATCGCTCACAGACTCAGAGACACATGTGGAATTGCTCACAGATTATGGGACCGACATGTGGGATCACACAGACACAGGCATACATGTGGGATTACTCAAGGACACAGGAACATATGTGGAATGGCTCACAGACTCAGAGACATATGTGGAATCGCTCACAGACTCAGGGACACAGGTTGGATCACTCAAGGACACAGGGACTCATGAGGGATGGCTCACAGACTCAGGGGCACCTGTAGGATTGCTTATGGACACAGATACACATGCAGAATCACTCACAGACTTAGAGACACATGTGGAATCGCTCACAGATTTAGGGACAAACGTGGGATTGCTCATGGACGAAAGGACACATGTGAAACACTCATGGACACAGGGACAATTGGAATCGCTCACAGACACAGGGACACATGCGGAATCGCTCGCAGACACAGGGACACATGTTGAATCGTTCGCGGACACAAGGGCACCTGCGGGGTCACTTGCAGACACAGGGGCACATGTGGGATTGCTTAAGGACACCGGGACACATGTGGGATTGCTTAAGGACACAGGGACACATGCGGAATTACTCACAGACTCAGAGACACATGTGGAATCGCTCACTGACACAGGGACACATGTGGGATCACTCACGGATTCAAGGAAACATATGAGATTGCTTAAGGACACAGGGACACATGCGGAATCACTCACGGACACAGGGACACATGTGGGATCACTCACGGATTCAGGGACACATATGAGATAGCTTAAGGACACAGGGACACTTGGAATCGCTCACAGGTTCAGGTACACATGTGGAATCGCTCACAGACTCAGAGACACATGTGGAATTGCTCACAGATTCAGGGAGACATGTGGGATCACTCACAATCACAGGGAAACAGGTGGGATCACTTGCGCTCACATGGACACATGCTAGATTCATCATCAACCACAGGAAAACACATGGGATTGCTGGTGGACATAGAGGTACATGCAGAATCGCTTGCAGGCACTTTTAGGATCCCTTGAAAACACAGGATCACATATGGGATTGCTCAAAGACACATGTGGGATAACTGACGGACTCAGGAACACATGGGATCACACAGGGACACAGGGACACACACAGGATCGATCAAGGACACAGAGACACATGTGGGATCACTTGTGCATACAGGGACACATATGCTATTGCTCATGGACACATGGATACATGTGGGATTGCTCATGGACATAGGAACACGCGGGATCACTCATGGATACAGGGACACACACGGGATTGCTCAAGGACATGGACACATGTGGGATCACTCACAGACACAGGGACACATGTGACATTGCCTCTTGACACCGGGACACAAGTGGGATCGCTCACAGACTCAGGTAAACATGTGGGATCGCTCACAGACTCAGAGACACATGTGGAATCGCTCACAGATTATGGGACATATGTGGGATCACTCACAGACACAGGCATACGTGTCGGATTACTCAAGGACACAAGGACATATGTAGAAAGGCTCACAGACTCAGAGACACATGTGGAATCGCTCACAGACACAGGGACACATTTGGGATCACTCACAAACACAGCGACATATGTGGGATCACTTGCGGTCACATGGACACAAGCTGGATTCATCGTGGACACAGGAACACATGTGGCATCGCTTGCAGGCACATTTAGGATCGCTCAAAAACACAGGAACACATGTGGGATCACACTTGGTCACAGGGACACACACGGGATCGATCAAGGACACAGAGACACATGTGGGATCACTTGTGCATACAGGGGCACATGTGGGATTGCTCAAGGACACATGGATATATGTGGGATTGCTCATGGACACAGGAACACGCGGGATCACTCATGGACACAGGGACACACACGGGATCGCTCAAGGACATGGACACATGTGGAATCGCTCACAGAAACAGAGACACATGTGGAATCGCTCACAGATTATGGGACACATGTGGGATCACTCACAGACACAGGCATACGTGTGGGATTACTCAAGGACACAAGGACATATGTGGAATGGCTCACAGACTCAGAGACACATGTGTTATTGCTCACAGATTATGGGACACATGTGGGATTCTCACAGACACAGGGACACGTATGGGATTACTGACACAGGGACACATGTGGAATCGCTCACAGACACCGGGGCCATGTGGGATTACTTACAGACACAGGGACACATGCAGAATCATTCACAGACTCAGAGACACATATGGAATCGCTCACAGATTCTGGGATACATGTGAGATCAATCAAGGACACAGGACACAAGTGGGATCGCTCACAGACAAAGGGACACATGAGGGATCACTCAACGACACAGGGACACATGTGGAATCGCTCACAGATTCAGGGATACATGTGGTATTGCTCACAGACACAGGGACATATGTGGGATCGCTCAAGGACACAGGGACACATGTGGAATCGTTCACAGACACAGGCACACATGTGGGATAACTCACAAACACCGGGACACATGTGGGATCACTTGCGGTCACATGGACACATGCTGGATTCATCGTGGACACAGGAACACATGTGGCATCGCTTGCAGGCATATTTAGGATCGCTCAAAAACACAGGAACACATGTAAGATCACACATGGTCATAGGGACACACACGGGATCGATCAAGGACACAGAGACACATGTGGGATCACTTGTGCATACAGGGGCACATGTGGGATTGCTCATGGACACATGGATACATGTGGAATTGCTCATGGACACTGGAACACGCGGGCTCACTCATAGACACAGGGACACACACGGGATCGCTCAAGGACATGGACACATGTTGGTTCGCTCAAAGACACAGAGACACATGTGGCATTGCCTCTTGACACTGGGACACAAGCAGGATCGCTCACAGACTCAGGTACACATGTGGGATCGCTCACAGACTCAAAGACACATGTGGAATCGCTCACAGATTATGGGACACATGTGGGATCACTCAGACACAGGCATACGTGTGGGATTACTCAAGGACAGAGGACATATGTGGAATGGCTCACAGACTCAGAGATACATGTGGAATCGCTCACAGACTCAGAGACACATGTGGAATTGCTCACAGATTATGGGACACATGTGGGATCACTCACAAACACAGGGACACATGTGGGATCACTTGCGGTCACATGGACACATGCTCGATTCATCGTAGACACAGGAACACGTGGGATTGCTGGTGGACATGGAGGCACATGCGGAATCGATGGAAGGCACATTTAAGATCCCTCAAAAACACAGGATCACATATGGGATTGCTCAAAGACACATGTGGGATCACTGACGGACTCAGGAACACATGGGATCACACATGGACACAGGGACACACACAGGATCGATCAAGGACGCAGAGACGCATGTGGGATCTCTTGTGCATACAGGGACACATATGGGATTGCTCATGGACACATGGATACATGTGGAATTGCTCATGGAAACAGGAACATGCGGGATTACTCATGGACACAGGGACACACACGGGATTGCTCAAGGACATGGACACATGTGGGATCACTCACGGACACAGGGACACATGTGGCATTGCCTCTTGACACCGGGACACAAGCGGGATAGGTCACAGACTCAGGTACACATGTGGGATCGCTCACAGACTCAGAGACACATATGGGATTGCTTAAGGACACAGGGACACATGCGGAATCACTCACAGACTCAGAGACACATGTGGAATCGCTCACAGACTCAGGGACACATGTGGAATCACTCACAGACTCAGAGACACATGTGGAATTGCTCACAGATTATGGGACACACGTCGGATCACTTACAGACACAGGTATACGTGTAGCATTACTCAAGGACACAAGGACATATGTGAAATGGCTCACAGACTCAGAGACACATGTGGTATCGCTCACAGACACAGGGACACATTTGGGATCACTCACAAACACAGCGACACATGTGGGATCACTTGCGGTCACATGGACACATGCTAGATTCATCGCGGACACAGGAACACGTGGCATCGCTTGCAGACACATTAAGGATCGCTCAAAGACACAGGAACACATGTGGGATCACACATGGTCACAGGGACACACACGGGATCGATCAAGGACACAGAGACACATGTGGGATCACTTGCGCATACTGGGGCACATGTGGGATTGCTCAAGGACACAGGAACACTTGGGATCATTCATTGACAAAGGGACACACACAGGATCGCTCAAGGACATGGACACATTTGGGATCGCTCACAGACACAGAGACACATGTGGCATTGCCTCTTGACACCGGGACACAAGCGGGATCGCTCACAGACTCAGAGACACATGTGGAATCGCTCACAGATTATGGGACACATGTGGGATCACTCACAGACACAGGCATATGTGTGGGATTACTCAAGGACACAGGACATATGTGGAATGGCTCACAGACTCAGAGACACATGTTTAATTGCTCACAGTTTATGGGACACATGTGGGATCACTCACAAACACAGGGACACATGTGGGATCACTTGCGGTCACATGGACACATGCTAGATTCATCGTGGACACAGGAACACATGTGGGATTGCTGCTGGAAATAGAGGCACATGCGGAATCGCTTGCAGGCACATTTAGGATCCCTCAAAAACACAGGATCACATATGGGATTGCTCAAAGACACATGTGGGATCACCGACGTACTGAGGAACACATGGGATCACACATGGACACAGGGACATACACAGGATCGATCAAGGACACAGAGACACATGTGGAATCACTTGTGCATACAGGGACACATATGGGATTGCCTCTTGACACCGGGACACAAGCGGGATAGCTCACAGACTCAGGTACACATCTGGGATCGCTCACAAACTCAGAGACACATATGGGATTGCTTAAGGACACAGGGACACATGCGGAATCACTCACAGACTCAGAGACACATGTGGAATCGCTCACAGATTCAGGGACACATGTGGGATCAATCACAAACACAGGGACACATGTGAGATAATTTGCGGTCACGTGGACACATGCTGGATTCATCGTGGACACAGGAACACATGTGTGATCACTTGCAGGCACATTTTGGATCGCTCAAAACCACAGGAACACATGTGGGATCACACATGGTCACAGGGACACACACAGGATCGATCAAGGACACAGAGACACATGTGGGATCACTTGCGCATACAGGGGCACATGTGGGATTTTTCATGGACACATGGATACATGTGGGATTGCTCATGGACACAGGAACATGCGGGATCACTCATAGACACAGGGACATACACGGGATCGCTCAAGGACATGGACACATGTGGGATCACTCACGGACACAGGGACACATGTGACATTGCCTCTTGACACCGGGACACAAGCATGATCGCTCACAGACTCAGGTACACATGTGGAATCGCTCACAGACTCAGAGACACATGTGGAATTGCTCACAGATTCAGGAAGACATGTGGGATCACTCACAATCACAGGGAAACATGTGGGATCACTTGCGGTCACATGGACACATGCTAGAATCATCATGGAAACAGGAACACACGTGTGATTGCTGGTGGACATAGCGGTACATGCCGAATCGCTTGCAGGCACATTTAGGATCCCTTGAAAACACAGGATCACATATGGGATTGCTCAACGACACATGTGGGTTAACTGACGGACTCAGGAACACATGGGATCACACATGGACACAGGGACACACACAGGATCGATCAAGGACACAGAGACACATGTGGGATCACTTGTGCATACAGGGACACATATGCTATTGCTCACGGACACATGGATACATGTGGAATTGCTCATGGACATAGGAACACTTGGGATCACTCATGGATACAGGGACTCACACGGGATTGCTCAAGGACATGGACACATGTGGGATCACTCACAGACACAGGGACACATGTGGCATTTCCTCTTGACACCGGGACACAAGCGGCTTCGCTCACAGACTCAGGTACAAATGTGGGATCGCTCACAGACTCAGAGACACATGTGGAATCGCTCACAGATTATGGGACACATGTGGGATCACTCACAGACACAGGCATACGTGTCGGATTACTCAAGGACACAAGGACATATGTGGAATGGCTCACACACTCAAAGACACATGTGGAATCGCTCACAGACACAGGGACACACGTAGGATCACTCACAAACACAGGGACACATGTGGGATCACTTGCGGTCACATGGACAATTGATGGATTCATCGTGGACACAGGAACACATGTGGCATCGCTTGGAGGCACATTTAGGATTGCTCAAAAACAGTGGAACACATGTGGGATCACACAAGGTCACAGGGACACACATGGGATCGATCAAGGACACAGAGACACATGTGGGATCACTTGCGCATACAGTGGCACATGTGGGATTGCTCATGGACACATGGATATATGTGGGACTGCTCATGGACACAGGAACACTTGGGATCACTCATGGACACAGGGACACACATGGGATCGCTCAAAGACATGGATACATGCGGGATCACTCAAAGACACAGGGACACATGTGGCATTGCCTCTTGACACCGGGACACAAGCGGGATCGCTCACAGGCTCAGGTACACATGTGGAATCGCTCACAGACTCAGAGACACATGTGGAATTGCTCACAGATTATGGGACACATGTAGGATCACTCACAAACACAGGGACACATGTGGGATCAATTGCTGTCACGTGGACACATGCTAGATTCATCGTGGACACAGGAACACATGTGGGATTGCTGGTGGACATAGAGGCACATGCGGAATCGCTTGCAGGCACATTTAGGATCCCTCGAAAACACAGGATCACATGTGAGATTGCTCAAAGACACATGTGGGATCAGTGACGGACTCAGGAACACATGGGATCACATATGGACACAGGGACACACACAGGATCGATCAAGGACACAGAGACACATGTGGGATCACTTGTGCATACAGGGACAAATATGGGATTGCTCATGGACCCATGGATACGTGTGGAATTGCTCATGGACACAGGAACACTTGGGATCACTCATGGATACAGGGACTCACACGGGATTGCTCAAGGACATGGACACATGTGGGATCACTCACGGACACAGGGACACATGTGGCATTGCCTCTTGACACCGGGACACAAGCATGATCGCTCACAGACTCAGGTACACATGTGGAATCGCTCACAGACTCAGAGACACATGTGGAATCGCTCACAGATTATGGGACACATGTGGGATCACTCACAGACACAGGCATATCTGTGGGATTACTCAAGGACACAAGGACGTATGTGGAATGGCTCACAGAATCTGAGACACATGTGGAATCGCTCACAGATTATGGGACACATGTGGGATCCTCACAGACACAGGGACACGTATGGGATTACTCAAGGACACAGGGACACATGTGGAATCGCTCACAGACACGGGGGCCATGTGGGATTACTTACGGACACAGGGACACATGCAGAATCATTCACAGACTCAGAGACACATATGGAATCGCTCACAGATTCAGGGATACATGTGGGATCAATCAAGGACACAGGACACATGTGGGATCACTCAACGACACAGGGACACATGTGGAATCGCTCACAGACACAGGGACATATGTGGGATCACTCACAGACTTAGGGACACATGTGGAATCGCTCGCGGACACAGGGACACATATGGAATCGTTCGTGGACATAGGGGCACATGTGGGATCGCTTGCAGACACAGAGACACATGCGGGATCACTCGTGGACATAGGAATACATGCAGGATCGCTTACAGTTGGAGGGACACATGTGGGATCACTTACAGACACAGGGAAATATGCGGGATCAATGCCAGACATAGGGGCACATGTGCAATTTCTCATGGACGCCGAGATACATAAATGGGATCACTTATGGACAGAGGGACACATATGGGATTGCTTGCAGACACAGGGGTACAGGTGGGATTACTTGCAGTCATATGGACACGTGCTGGGCTCATCATGTTGGATCGCTCATGGACACAGGGACACATGTGGAATCGCCCACACACACAGGGACACATGTGGGAACTCTCATGGACACATGTGGAATTGCTTACGGAAGCAGGGACACATCACAAATCACTCACAGGCACATGTGGGATCACCCACGGACACTGGGACACGTGGAATCGCTTGCAGACACAGGAACACACGTGGGATCACTTGCAGTCACATTAGGAATCACTCAAAGACACGGTGACACATGTGGGATTGCTTAAAGACACATGTGGGATTGCTAATGGACACAGGGACACATGTGGGATCTCTCACGGACACCGGGACACATGTGGGACTGATCATGGACACAGAGACACATGTGGGATCTGTCTTCGACACATGTGAGATCACTCATGGGCACAGGGACACATGTGGGATCGCTCATGCAAACAGGGACACATGTAGCATTGCTCATGGACACAGGGACACGTGTGGGATCTCTCGCAAGCACAGGAACACATGTAAGATCACTTGCGATCACATTGACACGTGCTGGATTCATCACGGACACAGGAGCACACATGGGATCTCTTGTGGACAAAGGAACACACGTGGAAACACTCGCAGGCACATTCTGGATCGCTCACAGACACAGGAATAAATGTGGGATTGCTTGTAGATACCGGAAGACAAGCGGGATCGCTCACAGACTCAGAGACATATGTGGAATCGCTCACAGATTCAGGGACATGTGTGGGATCACTCAAGGACACAGGGACACATGTGGAATTGCTCACAGATTATGGGACACATGTGGGATCACTCACAAACACAGGGACGCATGTGGGATCACTTGCGGTCACATGGACACATGCTAGATTCATCGTGGACACAGGAACACATGTGGGATTGCTGGTGGACATAGAGGTCACACGGAATCGCTTGCAGGCACATTTAGGATCCCTCGAAAAAATAGGATCACATATGAGATTGCTCAAAGACACATGTGGGATCAGTGACGGACTCAGGAACACATGGGATCACATATGGACACAGGGACACACACAGGATCGATCAAGGACACAGAGACACATGTGGGATCACTTGTGCATACAGGGACACATATGGGATTGCTCATGGACTCATGGATACATGTGGAATTGCTCATGGACACAGGAACATGCGGAGTCACTCATGGACACAGGGACATACACGGGATAGCTCAAGGACATGGACACATGTGGGATCACTCACGGACACAGGGACACATGTGGCATTGCCTCTTGACTTCGGGACACAAGCATGATCGCTCACAGACTCAGGTACACATGTGGAATCGCTCACAGACTCAGAGACACATGTGGAATCGCTCACAGATTATGGGACACATGTGGGATCACTCACAGACACAGGCATACGTGTGGGATTACTCAAGGACACAAGGACGTATGTGGAATGGCTCACAGACTCAGAGACAAATGTGTTATTGCTCACAGATTATGGGACACATGTGGGATCATCACAGACACAGGGACACGTATGGGATTACTCAAGGATACAGGGACACATGTGGAATCGCCCACAGACACGGGGGCCATGTGGGATTACTTACGGACACAGGGACACATGCAGAATCATTCACAGACTCAGAGACACATATGGAATCGCTCACAGATTCAGGGATACATGTGGGATCAATCAAGGACACAGGACACAAGTGGGATCGCTCACAGACTCAGGGACACATGTGGGATCGCTCAACGACACAGCGACACATGTGGAATCGCTCACAGATTCAGGGATACATGTGGTATTGCTCACAGACACAGGGACATATGTGGGATCACTCAAGGACACAGGGACACATGTGGGATCGCTCAACGACACAGCGACAAATGTGGAATCGCTCACAGATTCAGGGATACATGTGGTATTGCTCACAGACTCAGGTACACATGTGGAATCGCTCACAGACTCAGAGACACATGTGGAATCGCTTTCAGGCACATTTAGGATCGCTCTAAAACACAGGAACACATGTGGGATCACACATGGTCACAGGGACACACACGGGATCGATCAAGGACACAGAGACACATGTGGGATCACTTGCTCATGGACACAGGGACACGTGTGGGATCTCTCGCAGGCACAGGAACACATGTAAGATCAATTGCAGTCACATTAACACGTGCTGGATTCATCACGGACACAGGAGCACACATGGGATCTCTTGTGGACAAAGGAACACATGTGGAAACACTCGCAGGCACATTCTGGATTGCTCACAGACACAGGAATAAATGTGGGATTGCTTGTAGATACCGGAAGACAAGCGGGATCGCTCACAGACTCAGAGACACATGTGGAATCGCTCACAGATTCAGGGACATGTGTGGGATCACTCAAGGACACAGGGACATATGTGGAATTGCTCACAGATTATGGGACACATGTGGGATCACTCACAAACACAGGGACACATGTGGGATCACTTGCGGTCACGTGGACACATGCTAGATTCATCATGGACACAGGAACACATGTCGGATTGCTGGTGGACATAGAGGTACACACGGAATCGCTTGCAGGCACCTTTAGGATCCCTCGAAAAAACAGGATCACATATGAGATTGCTCAAAGACAAATGTGGGATCACTGACAGACTCAGGAACACATGGGATCACATATGGACACAGGGACACACACAGGCTCGATCAAGGACACAGAGACACATGTGGGATCACTTGCGCATACAGGGACACATATGGGATTGCTCATGGACCCATGGATACATGTGGAATTGCTCATGGACACAGGAACATGCGGGATCACTCATGGACACAGGGACATACACGGGATAGCTCAAGGACATGGACACATGTGGGATCACTCACGGACACAGGGACACATGTGGCATTGCCTCTTGACACCGGGACACAAGCATGATCACTCACAGACTCAGGTACACATGTGGAATCGTTCACAGACTCAGAGACACATGTGTTATTGCTCACAGATTATGGGACACATGTGGGATCACTCACAGACACAGGCATACGTGTGGGATTACTCAAGGACACTAGGACGTATGTGGAATGGCTCACAGACTCAGAGACACATGTGTTATTGCTCACAGATTATGGGACACATGTGGGATCCTCACAGACACAGGGACACGTATGGGATTACTTACAGACACAGGGACACATGTGGAATCGCTCACAGACACGGGGGCCATGTGGAATTACTTACGGACACAGGGACACATGCAGAATCATTCACAGACTCAGAGACACATATGGAATCGCTCACAGATTCAGGGATACATGTGGGATCAATCAAGGACACAGGACACATGTGGGATCGCTCACAGACTCAGGGACACATGTGGGATCGCTCAACGACACAGGGACACATGTGGAATCGCTCACAGATTATGGGACACATGTGGGATCACTCACAAACACAGGGACACATGTGGGATCACTTGCGGTCACATGGACACATGCTAGATTCATCGTGGACACAGGAACAGATGTGGGATTGCTGGTGGACATAGAGGTACACACGGAATCGCTTGCAGGCACATTTAGGATGCCTCAAAAACACAGGATCACATATGAGATTGCTCAAAGACACATGTGGGATCACTGACGGACTCAGGAACACATGGGATCACATATGGACACAGGGACACACACAGGATCGATCAAGGTCACAGAGACATACGTGGGATCACTTGTACATACAGGGACACATATGGGATTGCTCATGGACACATGGATACATGTGGGATTGCTCATGGACACAGGAACATGCGGGATCACTCATGGACACAGGGACATACACGGGATTGCTCAAGGACATGGACACATGTGGGATCACTCACGGACACAGGGACACATGTGGCATTTCCTCTTGACACCGGGACACAAGCATGATCGCTCACAGACTCACGCACACATGTGGCATCGTTCACAGACTCAGAGACACATGTGGAATCGCTCACAGATTATGGGACACATGTGATATCACTCACAGACACAGGCATACGTGTGGGATTACTCAAGGACACTAGGACGTATGTGGAATGGCTCACAGACTCAGAGACACATGTGTTATTGCTCACAGATTATGGGACACATGTGGGATCCTCACAGACACAGGGACACGTATGGGATTACTTACAGACACAGGGACACATGTGGAATCATTCACAGACTCAGAGACACATATGGAATCGCTCACAGACTCAGGGACACATGTGGGATCGCTTAACGACACAGGGACACATGTGGAATCGCTCACAGATTCAGGGGTACATGTTGTATTGATCACAGACACAGGGACATATGTGGGATCGCTCAAGGACACAGGGACACATGTGGAATCGCTCACAGACACAGGGACACACGTGGGATCACTCACAAACACAGGGACACATGTGGGATCACTTGCGGTCACGTGGACACATGCTGGATTCATCGTGGACACAGGAACACATGTGGTATCGCTTGCAGGCACATTTAGGATCAATTAAAAACACAGGAACACATGTGGGATCACACAGGGTCACAGGGACACACACGGGATCGATCAAGGACACAGAGACACATGTGGGATCACTTGCGCATACAGGGGCATATGTGGGATTGCTCATGGACACATAGATGCATGTGGGATTGCTCATGGACACATGGATACATGTGGGATTGCTCATGGTCACAGGAACACGCGGGATCACTCATGGACACAGGGACACACACGGAATTGCTCAAGGACATGGACACATGTGGGATCACTCACAGGCACTGGGACACATGTGGCATTGCCTCTTTACACCGGGACACAAGCAGGTTTGCTCACAGGCTCAGGTACACATGTGGAATCGCTCACAGACTCAGAGACACATGTGGAATCGCTCACAGATTATGGGACACATGTGGGATCACTCACAAACACAGGGACACATGTGGGATCACTCGCGGTCACATGGACACATGCTAGATTCATCGTGGACACAGGAACACATGTCGGATTGCTGGTGGACATAGAGGCACATGCGGAATCATTTGCAGGCACATTTATGATCCCTCGAAAACACAGGATCACATGTGAGATTGCTCAAAGACACATGTGGGATCACCGACAGACTCAGGAACACATGGGATCACATATGGACACAGGGACACACACAGGATTGATCAAGGACACAGAGACACATGTGGGATCACTTGTGCATACAGGGACACATATGGGATTGCTCATGGACCCATGGATACATGTGGAATTGCTCATGGACACAGGAACACGTGGGATCACTCATGGACACAGGGACACACACGGGATAGCTCAAGGACATGGACACATGTGGGATCACTCACGGACACAGGGACACATGTGGCATTGCCTCCTGACACCGGAACACAAGCATGATTGCTCACAGACTCAGGTACACATGTGGAATGGCTCACAGACTCAGAGACACATGTGGAATTGCTCACAGTTTATGGGACACATGTGGGATCCTCCCAGACACAGGGACACGTATGGGATTACTCAAAGACACAGGGACACATGTGGAATCGCTCACAGATTCAGGGGCACATGTGTAATCGCTCACAGATTCAGGGATACCGGTGGGATCAATCAAGGACACAGGACACATGTGGGATCGCTCACAGACTCAGGGATACATGTGGGATCGCTCAACGACACAGGGACACATGTGGAATCGCTCACAGATTCAGGGACACATGTGGGATCGCTCAACGACACAGGGACACATGTGGAATCGCTCACAGATTCAGGGACACATGTGGGATCACTCGCAGACACAGGGACACATGTGGAATCGCTCACAGATTCAGGGGTACATGTGGTATTGCTCACAGACACAGGGACATATGTGGGATCGCTCAACAACACAGGGACACATGTGGAATCGCTCACAGACACAGGGACATATGTGGGATCACTCACAGACATAGGGACACATGTGGAATCGCTCGCGGACACAGGGACACATATGGAATCGTTCGTGGACATAGGGGCACATGTGGGATCGCTTGCAGACACAGGGACACATGCGGGATCACTCGTGGACATAGGAATACATGCAGGATCGATTACAGAAGGAGAGACACATGTGGGATCATTTACGGACACAGGGAAATATGCGAGATCAGTGCCAGACATAGGAGCACAGGTGCAATTTCTCATGGACGCCGAGATACATCAATGGGATCACTTATGAACAGAGGGACACATATGGGATTGCTTGCAGACACAGGGGTACAGTTGGGATTACTTGCAGTCATATGGACACGTGCTGGGTTCATCATGTTGGATCGCTCAAGGACACAGGGACACATGTGGAATCGCCCACACACACAGGGACACGTGTGGGAACTCTCATGGACACATGTGGAATTGCTTATGGAAGCAGGGACATATCACAAATCACTCACAGGCACATGTGGGATCACCCACGGACACTGGGACACGTGGAATCACTTGCAGACACAGGAACACACGTGGGATCACTTACAGTCACATTTGGAATCACTCAAAGACACGGTGACACATGTCGGATTGCTTAAAGACACATGTGGGATCTCTCACGGACACCGGGACACATGTGGGACTGCTCATGGACACAGAGACACATGTGGGATCTGTCTTCGACACATGTGAGATCACTCATGGGCACAGGGACACATGTGGGATCGCTCATGCATACAGGGACACATGTAGCATTGCTCATGGACACAGGGACACGTGTGGGATCTCTCGCAGGCACAGGAACACATGTAGGATCACTTGCGATCACATTGACACGTGCTGGATTCATCATGGACACAGGAGCACACATGGGATCTCTTGTGGACAAAGGAACACATGTGGAAACACTCGCAGGCACATTCTGGATCGCTCACAGGCACAGGGATAAATGTGGGATTGCTTGTAGACACCGGGAGACAAGTGGGATTGCTCACAGACTCAGAGACACATGTGGAATCGCTCACAGATTCAGGGACATGTGTGGGATCACTCAAGGACACAGGGACACATGTGGAATCGCTCACAGACTCAGGGACACATGTTGGATCGCTGAAGGACACAGGGACACATGCAGAATCGCTCACAGACACAGGGACACATGTGGGATCACTCACGGACACAGGGACACTTGGAATCGCTGACAGACACAGGGACACATGTGGGATCACTCACAGACACAGGGACACATGTGGAATCGCTCGTAGACACAGCAACACATGTGGAATCGTTCACGGACACAGAGGCACATGGAATTGTTTGCAGACACAGGGACACATGTGGGATCACTTGTGGATATCGGAATACATGCAGGATTGCTTACAGACAGAAAGGCACATATGGGATTGCTCATGAACACATGGACTCATGTGGCATCGCTCATCGACACAAGGACACATAGGGGATCACTCACAGACAAAGAGAAACATGTGGGATTGCTCACATGCACAAACAAATGCCAGATCACTCATAAATACAGGGACACATATGGTATCACTTCGAGACACAGGGACACATGTGGGATTGTGCATGGACACAGGGATATATGTGGGATCTCTCGCAGACATAGGAACACATGTGGGATCACTCATAGACAGAGGGACATTTGGGGTAACTCGTGGACACTGGGAAACATGTGGGATTGGTCGTGGACACGGACACATGTGGAATCACTTGTGGGCATATATGGGATAGCTCATGGACACAGGGACACATGTGGGATAGCTCACAGACACAGAGACACATGTGGGATCAGTCACACACACATGTGGGATTGCTCAAGGACACATGTGGGATCACTCATGGATACAGGGATCTCATGTGGGATTGGTCACGGACACATATGGGATCGCTCACGGACATAGGGACACCTTTGGAATTGCTCATGGACACAGAGACACATGTGGGACTGGTCATGGGCACAGGGACACCTTTGGAATTGCATACACACAGAGGGACACATGTGAGATTTCTCACGGGCACAGGGACACATGTTCAATCAATCACAGATGCAGAGACACATGTGGGATCGCTCACGTCATAGGGGTACATGTGGGATTGCTCGTGCACACAGGGACACATGTGGGATTGCTCTTGCACACAGGGAAACATGTGAGATTGCTCATGGACACAGGGATACATGTGGGCTCGCTGTCGGACACAGGAACACAAGTGGGACCGCTTGCAGACACAGAGACACATGTGGGATTGCTCATGGACACAGGGACATATATGGGATTGCTCATGGACACAGGACACATGCAGGATTGGTGCCAGACATAGGGGCACATGTGCAATTTCTCATGGACACAGAGATACATATGTGGGATCACTTGTGGACAGAGGGACACATGTGGGATTGCTTGCGGACACAGGGGCACATGTGGGATTATTTGCAATCACATGGACACTTGCTGGATTCATCATGGACACAGGGTCAAATGTGGGAACACTCACGGACACAGGGCACCATGCGGAATCATTCAAGGACACATGTGGAATTGTTGACGGACACAGGGACACATGGGGGATTCCTCACAGACAGAGGGACACATGTGGAATCACTCGCAAGCACATGTGGGAACACTCATGGACACAGGGACACGTGGAATCGCTCGCGGACACAGGGACACATGTGGGATCACTCATAAACACAGGAACACATGTGGGATCGCTTGTGATCACATTTGGAATCACTCAAAGAAATAGGGATACATATGGGATCGTTTAAAGACGCATGTGGGATCGCGAATGGACACAGGCTGGATTCATTGTGGACACAGCAACACATGTGGGCTCGCTCATGGACATAGGGACACATGTGGAATCATTTGCAGGCACATTTGGGATTGCTCGAAAACACAGGAACACATGTGGGATCGCTCAAAGACATATGTGGGATCACTGACGGACACAGGAACACGTGGGAGCACACATGGACACAGGGACACACACAGGATTGATCAAGGACATAGAGACACATGTGGGATTGCTCATGGACACAGGAACACATACGGGATCGCTCAAGGACATGGACACATGTGGGATCACTCATGGACACAGGGACACATGTGGGATTGCTTGTTGACACCGAGACACAAGTGGGATCGCTCACAGACTCAGGTACACATGTGGGATCGCTCGCAGACACAGGGACATATGTGGGATCACTCACAGACTCATGGACACATGTGGAATCATTCCCAGACACAGAGGCACATGTGGGATCATTCACGGGCACAGGGACACGTGCAGGATCACTTGTGGGATCGCTCACAGTCAGAGAGGCACATGTGGGATTGCTCACAAACATATAGACACATGTGGCATCGCTCATCGACACAAGAACACATGCGGGATCACTCACAGACAGAGAGAAACATGTGGGATTGCTTGTGTGCACAAGGACACATGCAGGATCGCTCATAAACACAGGGACACATATGGTATCACATGGAGACACAGTGACACATATGGGATTGTGCATTCACACGGACATATGTGGGATCTTTTGCGGACACAGGTGAGATCGCTCATGGACACAGGGACACATTTGGAATCATTTATGGGCACAGAGAAACCTGTGGAGCCGGTCACGGAAGCAGGGACACATTTGGAATCGCTCACATCATAGGGGTATATGTGGGATCGCTCGTGCATGCAGTGACATATGTGGGATCAATCATGCACATAGAGAAATATGTGGGATTGCTCATGGACACAGGGATACATGAGGGATCACTGTCGGACACAGGAACACATGTGAGATCGTTCGCAGACACAGGGACACATGTGGGATTGCTCACGGACACAGGGACACATGTTCAATCACTCACGGAGGCAGGGACACATGTGGGATGGCTCACGTCATGGGGTACATGTGGGATCGCTCGTGCACATAGGAACACATGTGGGATAACTTGTACACACAGGGAAACGTGGGATTGCTCATGGACATAGGGATGCATGTGGGATTGCTTGCAGACACAGGGACACAAGTGGAATTGCTCACGGACACAAGAACACATGCGGGATCGGTGCCAGACATAGGGGCACATGTGCAATTTCTCATAGACACAGAGATACATATGTGGGATCACTTGTGGACAGATAGACACATGTGGGATTGCTTGCGGACACAGTGGCACATGTGGGATTACTTGCAGTCACATGGACACATGCTGGATTCATCATGGACACAGGGTCAAATGTGGGAACACTCAGACACAGGGTCCTATGCGAGATCACTCAAGGACACATGTGGAATTGCTCTCGGACAGAGGGACACATGGGATATTGCTCACGGACACAGGGACACATGTGGAATCACTCGCAGGCACATGTGGGATCATTCATGGACATGGGGACACGTGGAATCACTCGCAGACACAGGGGGATACATGTGGGATCACTCATAGACACAGGAAGACATGCGGGATCGCTTGTGGTCATATTTGGAATCACTCATAGAAACAGAGACATATATGGGATCACTTAAAGACACATTTGGGATCGCTAATGGACACAGGGACACATGTGGCATCGCTTGCTCACAGAGGAACACATGTGGGATCACTTGCGGTCACATGGACACATGCTGGATTCATCGTGGACACAGGAACAAATGTGGG
Organism: Carcharodon carcharias; assembly: GCF_017639515.1. NCBI lineage: Eukaryota > Metazoa > Chordata > Chondrichthyes > Lamniformes > Lamnidae > Carcharodon > Carcharodon carcharias. Next base: position 83,487,515 of record NC_054485.1, read on the forward strand.
ATCGCTCGTGGACATAGGGACACATGTGGAATCGCTTGCAGGCACATTTGGGTTTGCTTGAAAAGACAGGAACATATGTGGGATCACTGACGGGCACAGGAACACGTGGGATCACACATGGACACAGGGACACACACAGGATTGATCAAGGACACAGAGACACATGTGGGATCGCTTGCGGACACAGGAGCACATGTGGGATTGCTCATGGACACAAGGATACATGTGGGACTGTTCATGGACACAGGAACACGTGGGATCACTCATGGACACAGGGTCACATGTGGGATCACTCGTAGATACAGGAACACATGTGGGATCACTTGCAGTCACATTTGCAATCACTCAAAGACACAGGAACACATGTGGGATTGCTCATGGACACAGGGACAGATGCAGGATTGGTGCCAGACATAGGGGCACATGTGCAATTTCTCGCGGACATGGAGATACATATGTGGGATCAGTTATGGACAAAGGGACACATGTGGGATTGCTTGCAGACACAAAGCGCACATGTGGGATTACTTGCAGTCATATGGATACATGCTGGGTTCATCATGGACACAGGGACATATGTGGGATCGCTCACGGACACAGGGCCCCATGCGGGATCACTCAAGGACACATGTGGAATTGCTCACGGACACAGGGACACATGGGAAATTGCTCACGGACAGAGGGACAGATGTGGAATCACTCGCAAGCACATGTGGGAACACTCATGGACACAGGGACACGTGGAATCGCTCGCGGACACAGGGACACATGTGGGATCACTCATAAACACAGGAACACATGTGGGATCGCTCAGACACATGTGGGATCACCGACAGACACAGGAACACATGGGATCATACATGGACACAGGGACACACACAGGATTGATCAAGGACACAGAGACACATGTGGGATGGTTTGCAGACACAGGGGCACATGTGGGATTGCTCATGGACACAGGAACATGTGGGATCGCTCATGGACACAGGGACACATGTGGGATTGCTTGTTAACACCGGGACACAAGTGGGATCGCTCACAGATACAGGGACATATCTGGGATCACTCACAGACTCATGGACACATATGGAATCATTCACAGACACAGGGGCACATGTGGGATCATTTGCGGGCACAGGGACACATGCAGGATCACTTGTGGGATCGCTCACATTCAGAGAGGCACATGTGGGATTGCTCACAAACATATGGACACATGTGGCATCGCTCATCGACACAAGGACACATGCGGGATCACTCACAGACAGGGAGAAACATGTGGGATTCCTCATGTGCACAGGGACACACGCAGGATCACTTATAAACACAGGGACACATCTGGTATCACTTGGAAACACAGTGACACATATGGGATTGTGCATTTACACGGACATATGTGGGATCTTTTGCGGACACAGGTGAGATTGCTCATGGACACGGGGACACAGTTGGAACCATTAATGGGCACAGAGAAACCTGTGGGACCGGTCACGGAAGCAGGGACACATTTGGAATCGCTCACATCATAGGGGTATATGTGGGATCACTTGTGCACACAGGGACATATGTGGGATCGCTCGTGCACATAGGGAAACATGTGGGATTGCTCATGGACACAGGAACACATGTGGGATCACTCTCAGACACACGGACAAATGTGGGATTGCTCACGGATACAGGGACACATGCGGGATTGGTGCCAGACCGAGGGGCACATGTGCAATTTCTTGCAGACACTGAGATACATATGTGGGATCATTTATGGACCGAGAGACACATATGGGATTGCTTGCAGACACAGTGGCACATGTGGGATTACTTGCAGTCATATGGACACGTGCTGGGTTCATCGTGGACACAGGGACACATGTGGGATCACTCACGGACACATGTGGAATTGCTTACGGAGTAGGGACACATGGGGAATCACTCGCAGGCACATGTGGGATCACTCACGGACACAGGGACATGTGCAATCACTCACGGACATAGGAACACATGTGGGATCACTTGCGGTCATATTTGGAATCACTCAAAGACACGGGGACACGTGGGATCACTCAAAGACACATGTGGGATTGCTAATGGACATGGGGACACATTTGAGATCGCTTAAGGACATATGTGGGATCACTCACGGACACATGTGGGATTGCTCCTGGACATGGAGACACATGTGGGATTGGTCATGGACACATGTGAGATCACTCACGGGCACAGGGACACATGTGGGATCACTCATGCATACAAAGACACATGTAGCATTACTCATGGACACAGGGTCACATGTGGGATCACTCACAGGCACAGGAACACATGTGGGATCACTTGCAGTCACATGGACACATGCTGGATTCATTGCAGACACAGGAAGACACGTGGGATCGCTTGTGGACATAGGGACACGTGGAATCGCTTGCAGGCACATTTGGGATCGCTCACAGACATATGCCTACATCTGGGATTGCTTAAGGACACAGGGACAGATGCGGAATCACTCACAGTCTCAGAGACACGTGGAATCACTCAGATTCAGGGACACATGTGAGATAACTCAAGGACACATGGACACACGTGGGATCGCTCACAGATTCAGGGACACATGTAGGATTGCTCAAGGACTCAGGGACATATGATGAATCGCTCACAGATTCAGGGACACATGTGGGATCATTCGCAGACACAGGAACAAATGTGGAATCGCTGACAGATTCAGGGACACATGTGGGATCACTCGCAGACACAGGGACACATGTGGAATCTCTGACAGATTCAGGGCCACATGTGGGATTGCACACAGGCACAGGGACACATGTGGAGTCACTTATGGACGCAGGGACACTTGAAATCGCTCCCAGACTCAGGGACACTTGGAATCGTTCACAGACACAGAGACACATGCGGAATCGCTCGCAGACACAGGGACATATGCGGAATCATTCAGACACAGGGGCAAAGGTGGGATAATTTGTGGACACAGGGACACATTTGGAATCATTTGCGGACACAGTGACACGTGGAATTGTTTGCGGACACAGGGACACATGTGGGATCTATCACGGGCACAGGAACACATGCAGGATCACTCGTGGACATAGGAATACGTGCAGAATCGCTTACAGAGTGGCACATGTGGGATTGCTCATGAACACATGGACACATGTGGCATCGCTCATCGACACAAGGACAAATTCGGGATCACTCACAGACAGAGAGAAACATGTGGGATTGCTCGTGTGCACCAACAAATGCAGGATCACTCATAAATACAGGGACACATATGGTATCACTTCGAGACACAGGGACACATGTGGGATTGCGCATGGACACAGAGACATATGTGAGATCTCTCGCAAACATAGGAACACATGTGAGATCACTCATGGACGGAGGGACATTTGGGGTAACTCGTGGACACTGGGAAACATGTGAGATTGGTCACGAAACACAGGGACACATGTGGAATCGCTTGTGGGCACATATGGGATAGCTCACAGACACAGGGACACATGTGGGTTAGCTTACGGACACAGAGACACATGTGGGATTGCTCATGGACACAGGGACACATGTGGGATCACTCATGGATACATGGACACGTGGGATTGGTCACGGACACATGTGAGATCACTCACGGACACAGGGAACATGTTCAATCACTCACAGATGCAGGGACACATGTGGGATCGCTCACGTCATAGGGGTATATGTGGGATCGCTTGTGCACATGGGGACACATGTGGGATCACTTGTACACACAGGGAAATGTGGGATTGCTCATGGACACAGGGATACATGTGGGATCGCTTGCAGACACAGTGACACATGTGGGATTGCTCACGGACACAGGACATGTGTGGAATTGCTCACGGACACAGGGACACATGCAGGATCGGTGCCAGACATAGGTGCACTTGTGCAATTTCTCGTGGACACAGAGATACATATGTGGGATAACTTGTGGACAGATAGACACAGGTGGGATTGCTTGCAGACATAGGGGCACATGTGGGATCATTTGCAGGCACAGGGACACATGCAGCATCACTCATGGGATTGCTCACAGTCAGAGAGGCACATGTGGGATTGCTCACAAACATATGGACACGTGGCATCGCTCATCGACACAAGGACACATGCGGGATCACTCACAGACAGAGAGAAACATGTGGGATTGCTTGTGTGCACAGGGACACATGCAGGATCGCTCATAAACACAGGGACACATATGGTATCACTTGGAGACACAGGGACACATATGGGATTGTGCATGGACACAGGGATATATGTGGGATCTTTCGCGGACACAGGGACACATGTGGGATTGCTTGCAGACACAGAGGCACATGTGGGATTACTTGCAGTCATATGGACAAGTGCTGGGTTCATCGTGGACACAGGGACACATGTGGGATCGCTCGCAGGCCCATGTGGGATCACTCACGGACACAGGGACACATGGAATGCTCACGGACACAGGAACACATGTGGAATCACTTGGGGTCACATTTCAAATCACTCAAAGACACAGGGACACATGCGGGATCGCTTAAAGACACATGTGCGATTGCTCATGGACACAGGGACACATGTGGGATCGCTCACAGACTCAGTGACACGTGTGGGGTTACTCAAGGACACAGAGATACTTGTGGAATTGCTCACAGAGTCAGAGACATATGTGGAATCGCTCACAGATTCAGGAACACATGTGGGGTCGCTCACAGATTCAGGGATATATGTGGGATCACTCAGGGACACATGTGGAATCGCTCACAGACACAGGGGAACATGTGGGATCACTCACAGACACAGGGACATATGTGGAAGCGCTCACGGACACAGGGACACATGTGGGATCACTCACAGACACAGGGACACATGTGGAATCCTTCATGGACACAGGGGCACATGTGAGATCGCTTGCAGACACAGGGACACATGTGGCATCATTCACGGACACAGGGACACATGGAATTGTTTGCGGACACAGGGGCACATGTGGGATCACTCGCAGGCACAGGGACACATGCGGGATCATTCATGGATATACAAATACATGCAGGATCGCTTACAGACAGAGAGGGACATGTGGGATTGCTCACGAACACATGGACACATGTGGCATCGCTCATCAACACAAGAATACATGCGGGATCACTCAAAGACTGAGAGAAACATGTGGGATTGCTCGCATGCACAAACAAATGCAGGATCACTCATAAACACAGGGACACATATGGTATCACTTCAAGACACAGGGACACATGTGGGATTGTGCATGGACACAGGAACACATTTGGAATTGATCATGGACACGGAGACACACGTGTGACCGGTCACGTCACAGGGACACATTTGGAATTGTACACTGACTCAGGGACACCTATGAGATCACTCACGGGCACAGGGACACATGTTCAATCACTCACGGACGCAGGTACACATGTGGGATCGCTCACATCATAGGGGTACACGTGGGATTGCTTGTGCACACAGGGATACATGTGGGATTGCTCACGGACACAGGGACACATGCGGGATCAGTACCATACATAGGGGCACTTGTGCAATTTCTCGTGGACACAGAGATACATATGTGGGATCACTTGTAGACAGAGAGAGACACATGTGGGATTGCTTGCGGACACAGGGGCACATGTGGGATTACTTGCAGTCACATGGACACGTGCTGGATTCATCATGGATACAGGGTCAAATGTGGGAACACTCACGGACACAGGGTACCATGCGGGATCACTCAGGGACACATGTGGAATTGCTCACGGACAGAGGGACACATGTGGAATCACTCGCAGGCACATATGAGATCACTCACGGACACAGGGACACGTGGAATCGCTCGTGGACACAGGGACACATGGGGAATTGCTCAAGGACGCAGGGGTACTTGGAAACACTCATGGACACAGGGGTACATGTGGGGTCACTTGTGGTCACATTTGGAATCACTCAAAGAAACAGGGACATATATGGGATTGCTTAAAGGCACATGTGGGATAGCTAATGGACACAGTGACACTTGTGGGATCACTTGCGGACACAGGAACACATGTGGGATCACTTGTGGTCACATGGACACATGCTGGATTCATCATGGACACAGGAACACATGTGGGATCGCTCATGGACTTAAGGACACATGTGGGATCGCTCAAAGACACATGTGGTATCACTGACGGACACAGGAACACATAGGATCACACGTGGACACAGGGACACTCACGGGATTGATCAAGGACACAGATACATGTGGGATCGCTTGCAGACACAGGGGCACATGTGGGATTGCTCATGGACACAAGGATACATGTGGGATTGCTCATGGACACAGGGACACACACGGGATCGCTCAAGGACATAGACTCATGTGGGATCACTCATGGACACAGGGACACATGTGGGATTGCTTGTGGACACCGGGACACAAGCAGGATTGCACACAGACTCAGGTACACATGTGGGATCACTCACAGACTCCTGACACATGTGGAATCGTTCACAGACATGGGGCACATGTGGGATATATCTCGGGCACAGGGACACATGCAGGATCACTCGTGGGATCACTCACAGTCAGAGAGGTACATGTGGGATTGCTCACAAACATAAGGACACATGTGGCATCGCTCATCGACACAAGGACACATGCAGGATCACTCAGACAGGGAGAAACATGTGGGATTCCTCATGTGCACAGGGACACACGCAGGATCGCTTATAAACACAGGGACACATCTGGTATCACTAGGAGACACAGGGACACATATGGGATTGTGCATGGACACAGGGACATATGTGGGATTTTTTGCAGACACAGGGACACAAGTGGGATCACTCATGGATACAGGGACACATTTGGAATCGCTCATGGGCACAGAGACACAAGTGGGACCGGTCACGGAAGCAGGGAGACATTTGGAATCGCTCACGTCATAGGGGTATATGTGGGATCGCTCGTGCATGCAGTGACACATGTGGGATCGCTCTGCACGTAGGGAAACATGTGGGATTGCTCATGGACACAGGGATACATGTGGGATTGCAGTCAGACAGAGGAACACATGTCGGATCGCTCGCAGACACAGGGACACATGTGGGATCGCTCAAGGACACAGGGTCCCATGCGGGATCACTCAAGGACACATGTGGAATTGCTCACGGAAACAGGGACACATGGGGAATTGCTCATAGGCACATGTGGGATCACTCACGGACACAGGGACACGTGGAATCACTCGCGGACACAGGGACACATGTGGGATCACTCAAGGACACAGGGACACATGTGAGATCACGCGTTTACAGAGGAACATGTGTCAGGTCATTTGCAGACACAAGGACACGTGGGATCACTCATGGGAGAGGATTGCATGTGAGATTGCTCGCGGACACAGGGATACATGGGATCTCTTGCAGGCACGGACATATGTGGGAACTATAACAGACAAAGGGACACATGTGGGATCACTAGTGGGATCGCTTACAGCACAGGGACACGTGGGATCACTCATGGCACAGGGACAAAAGTGGGATACCTCATGGCACAGAGACACATGTGGGATCACTCATGGATACAGGGACACATTTGGAATCGCTCATGGGCACAGAGACACATGTGGGACCGGTCACGGAAGCAGGGAGACATTTGGAATCGCTCACGTCATAGGGGTATATGTGGGATCGCTCGTGCATGCAGTGACACATGTGGGATCGCTCTGCACATAGGGAAACATGTGGGATTGCTCATGGACACAGGGATACATGTGGGATTGCGGTCAGACAGAGGAACACATGTCGGATCGCTCGCAGACACAGGGACACATGTGGAATCTCTGACAGATTCAGGGCCACATGTGGGATTGCACACAGGCACAGGGACACATGTGGAGTCACTTATGGACGCAGGGACACTTGAAATCGCTCCCAGACTCAGGGACACTTGGAATCGTTCACAGACACAGAGACACATGCGGAATCGCTCGCAGACACAGGGACATATGCGGAATCATTCAGACACAGGGGCAAAGGTGGGATAATTTGTGGACACAGGGACACATTTGGAATCATTTGCGGACACAGTGACACGTGGAATTGTTTGCGGACACAGGGACACATGTGGGATCTATCACGGGCACAGGAACACATGCAGGATCACTCGTGGACATAGGAATACGTGCAGAATCGCTTACAGAGTGGCACATGTGGGATTGCTCATGAACACATGGACACATGTGGCATCGCTCATCGACACAAGGACAAATTCGGGATCACTCACAGACAGAGAGAAACATGTGGGATTGCTCGTGTGCACAAACAAATGCAGGATCACTCATAAATACAGGGACACATATGGTATCACTTCGAGACACAGGGACACATGTGGGATTGCGCATGGACACAGAGACATATGTGAGATCTCTCGCAAACATAGGAACACATGTGAGATCACTCATGGACGGAGGGACATTTGGGGTAACTCGTGGACACTGGGAAACATGTGAGATTGGTCACGAAACACAGGGACACATGTGGAATCGCTTGTGGGCACATATGGGATAGCTCACAGACACAGGGACACATGTGGGTTAGCTTACGGACACAGAGACACATGTGGGATTGCTCATGGACACAGGGACACATGTGGGATCACTCATGGATACATGGACACGTGGGATTGGTCACGGACACATGTGAGATCACTCACGGACACAGGGAACATGTTCAATCACTCACAGATGCAGGGACACATGTGGGATCGCTCACGTCATAGGGGTATATGTGGGATCGCTTGTGCACATGGGGACACATGTGGGATCACTTGTACACACAGGGAAATGTGGGATTGCTCATGGACACAGGGATACATGTGGGATCGCTTGCAGACACAGTGACACATGTGGGATTGCTCACGGACACAGGACATGTGTGGAATTGCTCACGGACACAGGGACACATGCAGGATCGGTGCCAGACATAGGTGCACTTGTGCAATTTCTCGTGGACACAGAGATACATATGTGGGATAACTTGTGGACAGATAGACACAGGTGGGATTGCTTGCAGACATAGGGGCACATGTGGGATCATTTGCAGGCACAGGGACACATGCAGCATCACTCATGGGATTGCTCACAGTCAGAGAGGCACATGTGGGATTGCTCACAAACATATGGACACGTGGCATCGCTCATCGACACAAGGACACATGCGGGATCACTCACAGACAGAGAGAAACATGTGGGATTGCTTGTGTGCACAGGGACACATGCAGGATCGCTCATAAACACAGGGACACATATGGTATCACTTGGAGACACAGGGACACATATGGGATTGTGCATGGACACAGGGATATATGTGGGATCTTTCGCGGACACAGGGACACATGTGGGATTGCTTGCAGACACAGAGGCACATGTGGGATTACTTGCAGTCATATGGACAAGTGCTGGGTTCATCGTGGACACAGGGACACATGTGGGATCGCTCGCAGGCCCATGTGGGATCACTCACGGACACAGGGACACATGGAATGCTCACGGACACAGGAACACATGTGGAATCACTTGGGGTCACATTTCAAATCACTCAAAGACACAGGGACACATGCGGGATCGCTTAAAGACACATGTGCGATTGCTCATGGACACAGGGACACATGTGGGATCGCTCACAGACTCAGTGACACGTGTGGGGTTACTCAAGGACACAGAGATACTTGTGGAATTGCTCACAGAGTCAGAGACATATGTGGAATCGCTCACAGATTCAGGAACACATGTGGGGTCGCTCACAGATTCAGGGATATATGTGGGATCACTCAGGGACACATGTGGAATCGCTCACAGACACAGGGGAACATGTGGGATCACTCACAGACACAGGGACATATGTGGAAGCGCTCACGGACACAGGGACACATGTGGGATCACTCACAGACACAGGGACACATGTGGAATCCTTCATGGACACAGGGGCACATGTGAGATCGCTTGCAGACACAGGGACACATGTGGCATCATTCACGGACACAGGGACACATGGAATTGTTTGCGGACACAGGGGCACATGTGGGATCACTCGCAGGCACAGGGACACATGCGGGATCATTCATGGATATACAAATACATGCAGGATCGCTTACAGACAGAGAGGGACATGTGGGATTGCTCACGAACACATGGACACATGTGGCATCGCTCATCAACACAAGAATACATGCGGGATCACTCAAAGACTGAGAGAAACATGTGGGATTGCTCGCATGCACAAACAAATGCAGGATCACTCATAAACACAGGGACACATATGGTATCACTTCAAGACACAGGGACACATGTGGGATTGTGCATGGACACAGGAACACATTTGGAATTGATCATGGACACGGAGACACACGTGTGACCGGTCACGTCACAGGGACACATTTGGAATTGTACACTGACTCAGGGACACCTATGAGATCACTCACGGGCACAGGGACACATGTTCAATCACTCACGGACGCAGGTACACATGTGGGATCGCTCACATCATAGGGGTACACGTGGGATTGCTTGTGCACACAGGGATACATGTGGGATTGCTCACGGACACAGGGACACATGCGGGATCAGTACCATACATAGGGGCACTTGTGCAATTTCTCGTGGACACAGAGATACATATGTGGGATCACTTGTAGACAGAGAGAGACACATGTGGGATTGCTTGCGGACACAGGGGCACATGTGGGATTACTTGCAGTCACATGGACACGTGCTGGATTCATCATGGATACAGGGTCAAATGTGGGAACACTCACGGACACAGGGTACCATGCGGGATCACTCAGGGACACATGTGGAATTGCTCACGGACAGAGGGACACATGTGGAATCACTCGCAGGCACATATGAGATCACTCACGGACACAGGGACACGTGGAATCGCTCGTGGACACAGGGACACATGGGGAATTGCTCAAGGACGCAGGGGTACTTGGAAACACTCATGGACACAGGGGTACATGTGGGGTCACTTGTGGTCACATTTGGAATCACTCAAAGAAACAGGGACATATATGGGATTGCTTAAAGGCACATGTGGGATAGCTAATGGACACAGTGACACTTGTGGGATCACTTGCGGACACAGGAACACATGTGGGATCACTTGTGGTCACATGGACACATGCTGGATTCATCATGGACACAGGAACACATGTGGGATCGCTCATGGACTTAAGGACACATGTGGGATCGCTCAAAGACACATGTGGTATCACTGACGGACACAGGAACACATAGGATCACACGTGGACACAGGGACACTCACGGGATTGATCAAGGACACAGATACATGTGGGATCGCTTGCAGACACAGGGGCACATGTGGGATTGCTCATGGACACAAGGATACATGTGGGATTGCTCATGGACACAGGGACACACACGGGATCGCTCAAGGACATAGACTCATGTGGGATCACTCATGGACACAGGGACACATGTGGGATTGCTTGTGGACACCGGGACACAAGCAGGATTGCACACAGACTCAGGTACACATGTGGGATCACTCACAGACTCCTGACACATGTGGAATCGTTCACAGACATGGGGCACATGTGGGATATATCTCGGGCACAGGGACACATGCAGGATCACTCGTGGGATCACTCACAGTCAGAGAGGTACATGTGGGATTGCTCACAAACATAAGGACACATGTGGCATCGCTCATCGACACAAGGACACATGCAGGATCACTCAGACAGGGAGAAACATGTGGGATTCCTCATGTGCACAGGGACACACGCAGGATCGCTTATAAACACAGGGACACATCTGGTATCACTAGGAGACACAGGGACACATATGGGATTGTGCATGGACACAGGGACATATGTGGGATTTTTTGCAGACACAGGGACACAAGTGGGATCACTCATGGATACAGGGACACATTTGGAATCGCTCATGGGCACAGAGACACAAGTGGGACCGGTCACGGAAGCAGGGAGACATTTGGAATCGCTCACGTCATAGGGGTATATGTGGGATCGCTCGTGCATGCAGTGACACATGTGGGATCGCTCTGCACGTAGGGAAACATGTGGGATTGCTCATGGACACAGGGATACATGTGGGATTGCAGTCAGACAGAGGAACACATGTCGGATCGCTCGCAGACACAGGGACACATGTGGGATCGCTCAAGGACACAGGGTCCCATGCGGGATCACTCAAGGACACATGTGGAATTGCTCACGGAAACAGGGACACATGGGGAATTGCTCATAGGCACATGTGGGATCACTCACGGACACAGGGACACGTGGAATCACTCGCGGACACAGGGACACATGTGGGATCACTCAAGGACACAGGGACACATGTGAGATCACGCGTTTACAGAGGAACATGTGTCAGGTCATTTGCAGACACAAGGACACGTGGGATCACTCATGGGAGAGGATTGCATGTGAGATTGCTCGCGGACACAGGGATACATGGGATCTCTTGCAGGCACGGACATATGTGGGAACTATAACAGACAAAGGGACACATGTGGGATCACTAGTGGGATCGCTTACAGCACAGGGACACGTGGGATCACTCATGGCACAGGGACAAAAGTGGGATACCTCATGGCACAGAGACACATGTGGGATCACTCATGGATACAGGGACACATTTGGAATCGCTCATGGGCACAGAGACACATGTGGGACCGGTCACGGAAGCAGGGAGACATTTGGAATCGCTCACGTCATAGGGGTATATGTGGGATCGCTCGTGCATGCAGTGACACATGTGGGATCGCTCTGCACATAGGGAAACATGTGGGATTGCTCATGGACACAGGGATACATGTGGGATTGCGGTCAGACAGAGGAACACATGTCGGATCGCTCGCAGACACAGGGACACATGTGGGATCACTCATTGACACAGGGACACATGTGAGATTGCTCACGGACACAGGGACAGATGCGGGATTGGTGCCAGACATAGGGGCACATGTGCAATTTCTCGCCGGACACAGAGATACATATGTGGAATCACTTATGCACAAAGGTACACATGTGGGATTGCTTGCAGACACAGGGGCACATGTGGGATTACTTGCAGTCATGGATACGTGCTGGGTTCATCATGGACACAGGGACACATGTGGGATCGCTCAAGGACACAGGGTCCCATGCGGGATCACTCAAGGACACATGTGGAATTGCTCATGGTAACAGGGACACATGGGGAATCGCTCATAGGCACATGTGGGATCACTCACGGACACAGGGACACGTGGAATCACTCGCGGACACAGGGACACACGTGGGATCACTAGTGGGATCGCTTACAGCACAGGGACACGTGGGATTACTCATGGCACAGGGACAAAAGTGGGATACCTCATGGCACAGAGACACATGTGGGATCACTCATGGATACAGGGACAGATGTGGGATCATGCACAGGCAAAGGGACGCATGTGAGATTGCTCATGGACACTGCGACAAATGTGGAAATGCTTGTGGACACAGGGACAAATGTGGGATTGCTCAAGGACACAGGGACACATGTAGGATCAAGCATTTACAGAGGAACGCTTGTGGCATCATTTGCACACACAAGGACACATGTGGGTTTGCCCAAGGACACAGGGATACATATGGGATCACGTATGGACAGAGGAACACATTTGGGATCATTTGCAGACACAACGACACATGTGGGATTGCTCATGGACACAGGGACACATGTCGGATCTCTTACAGACACGGACATATGTGGGAACACTAACAGACAAAGGGACATGTGAGATCACTGGTGGACACAGGGACATGTGGGATCGCTCACGGCACAGGGACACATGAGGGGTCACTCACCAACACGGGAACACACACAGGAACGCTCAAGGACATGGGGACACCTGTGGGAACACTCACAGGCAAAGGGACACATGTGGGATCACAGTTGCACACAGGGAGACGTGGGATCATTCTCGGACACAGGGGCACATGTGGGATCACTCATGGCCATAGGGGAAACATGTGGTATCAGTCACAGACACATGTGGGATCACTCATGGACACAGGGACACATGTAGGATTGTGCACAGGCACAGGGACGCATGTGAGATTGCTTGTGGACGCTGTGACATATGTGGAAATGCTTGTGGACACAGGGTCACATGTGGGATACCTCATGGCACAAATACACTTGTGGAATCGCTCATGGACACAGGGTAACATGTGAGATCACGAGTTTACAGAGAAACACATGTCGGGTCATTTGCAGACACAAGGACACATGTGGGATCACTTACGGGCAGAGGGTAAAACGTGGGATTGCTCGCGGACACAGGGATACGTGGGATCTCTTGCAGACACGGACATATGTGGGAACTATAACAGACAAAGGGACACATGTGGAATCACTATTGGGATCGCTTACAGCACAGGGACACGTGGGATCACTCATGGCACAGGGACAAAAGTGGGATACCTCAAGGCACAGAGGCACATGTGGGATCACTCATGGATACAGCGAAAGTTGTGGGATCATGCACAGGGAAAGGGACGCATGTGAGATTGTTCGTGGACACTGTGACACATGTGGAAATGCTTGCGGACACAGGGACAAATGTGGGATCGCTCAAGGACACAGGGAGACATGTGGGATCGCTCAAGGACACAGAGACACACGTAGGATCAAGAATTTACAGAGGAACACTTGTGGCATCATTTGCAGACAGATGTGGGATCGCCCAAGGACACAGGGATACATGTGGAATCACGCGTGGGCAGAGGAACACATTTGGGATCATTTGCAGACACAACGACACATGTGGGATTGCTCATGGACTCAGGGACATATGTGGGAACACTAATGGACAGAGGGACACATGTGAGATCACTAGTGGACACAGGGACATGTGGGATCGCTCACGACAGAGGGACACATGAGGGGTCACTCTCCAACACAGGAACACACACAGGATCGCTCAAGGACACGGGGACACCTGTGGTCACACTCACAGACAAAGGGACACATGTGGGATCACTAGTGCACACTGGGAGACGTGGGATTGCTCTCGGACACAGGGGCACATGTGGGATCACTCATGGACAAAGGGGAAACATGTGGTATCAGTCACGGACACATGTGGGATCACACATAGACAGATAGATACACGTGGGATCGCTTACAGCACAGTGATCTATGTGGGAACGCTCATGGAAACAGGGGACACATGTCAGATCATTTGTGGTCACAAGGACACCTGTGGGATCACTCATGAGCAGAAGGTTACATGTGTGATTGCCCCCGGACACAGAGACACGTGGGATCTCTTGCAGACACGGACATATGTGGGAACCATAACAGACAAAGGGACACATGTGGGATCACTAGTGGACACAGGGACATCTGGGATCACTCACGACAGAGGGACACATGTCAGATCGCTCATGCACACAGGGACTCAAGTGGGATTGTGCACAGGCACAGGGACGCATGTGAGATTGCAAATGGACACTGCGACAAATGTGGAAACGCTTGTGGACACTGGGACAAGTGGGGTCGCTCAAGGACACAGGGAGACATGTGCGATCGCTCAAGGATACAGGGACACATGGGATCAGGCGTGGAGAAGAGAAACACATGCGGGATCATTTGCGGACACAAGGACACCTGTGGGATCACTCTTGGGCACAGGGGCACATGTGGGATTGCTCGCGGATACAGGGACATGTGGGATCTCTTGCGGACATGGACATATGTGGGAACACTCACAGACAAAGGGACACATGTGGGATCACTAGTGCACACAGGGAGACATGGGATTGCTCTCGGACACAGGGGCACATGTGGGATCCCTCATGGACATAGGGGAAACATGTGGTATCCGTCACGGACACATGTGGGATCACTCATGGACACAGGGACACATGTGGGATCGCTTACAGCACAGGGATATATGTGGGATAGCACATGGACACAGGGGACAAACATTGGATCATTTGCGGACAACAAGACACCTGTGGGATCACTCATGGGCTGAGGATTACATGTGCGATTGCTCGCGGACACAGGGATACGTGGGATCTCACGCAGACACGGACATATGTGGGAACAATAACAGACAAAGGGACACTTGTGGGATCAATAGTGGACACAGGGATACATGTGGGGTCTCTTGCAGACACAGGCATATGTGGGAACAATAACAGACAAAGGGACACATGTGGGATCACTAGTGGGATCACTTACAGCACAGGGACACGTGGGATTGCTCACGGCACAGGGACACACGTAGGATACCTCACAGCACAGAGGCACATGTGGGATCACTCATGGACACAGGGACACATGTGGGATTGTGCACAGACACAGGGATGCATGTGAGATTGCTCGTGGACACTGCAACACATGTGGAAACATTTGTGGACACAGGGACACATGTGGGATCACTCAAGGACACAGGAAGACATGTGGGATCGCTCATGGACACAGGGAGACATGTGGGACCACTCAAGGACACAGGGACACATGTGAGATCACGCGTTTACAGAGGAACACATCTGGGATCATTTGCAGACACAAGGACACATGTGGGATCACTCATGGGCAGAGGGTTACATGTAGGATTGCTCACAGACACAGGGATATGTTGGATCTCTTGCAAACACGGACATAAGTGGGAACACTCAGACAAAGGGACACGTGGGATCACTAGTGGACACAGAGACATGTGGGATCGCTCACGGCACAGGGACACATGAGAGGTCACTCACCAACACGAGAACACATACAGGATTGCTCAAGGACACGGGGACACATGTGGGAACACTCACAGACAAAGGGACACATGTGGGATCACAAGTGCACACTGAGAGATGTGGGATCACTCTTGGACACAGGGGCATATGTGGGATCACTCATGGACATAGGGGAAACATGTGGTATCAGTCACGGACACATGTGGGATCACTCATGGACACATGGACACATGTAGGATTGTGCACAGGCACAGGGACGCATGTGAGATTGCTTGTGGACACTGCAACACATGTGGAAATGCTTGTGGACTCAGGGTCACATGTGGGATACCTCATGGCACAAATACACATGTGGGATCGATCATGGACACAGGGACACATTTGGGACCGCTCAGGGACACAGGGACACATGTGAGATCACGCGTTTACAGAGGAACACGTGTCGGGTCATTTGCAGACACAAGGACACATGTGGGATCACACATGGGCAGAGGGTTACATGTGGGATTGCTCACGGACACAGGGATACGTTGGATCTCTTGCAGACACGGGCATATGTGGGAACTATAACAGACAAAGGGACACATGTGGGATCACTAGTGGGATCGCTTACAGCACAGGGACACGTGGGATCACTCATGGCATAGGGACACATGTGGGATCACTCATGGATACAGCGACAGTTGTGGGATCATGCACAGGGAAAGGGACGCATGTGAGATTGCTCATGGACACTGCGACACATGTGGAAGTGCTTGTGGACACAGCGACAAATGTGGGATCGCTCAAGGACACAGGGAGACATGTGGAATCGCTCAAGGACACGGACACATGTAGGATCAAGCATTTACAGAGGAACACTTGTGGCATCAATTGCACACACAAGGACACATGTGGGATCGCCCAAGGACACAGGGATACATGTGGGATCACGCATGGACAGAGGAACACATTTGGGATCATTTGAAGATACAACGACACGTGGGATTTCTCATGGACACAGGGACACATGTTGGATCTCTTGCAGACACGGACATATGTGGGAACACTAACGAACAGAGGGACACATCTGGGATCACTAGTGGACACAAGGACATATGGGATCGCTCTCGGAACAGGGACACATGAGGGGTCACTCACCAACACAGGAACACACACAGGATCACTCAAGGACACGGGGACACCTGTGGGAACACTCATAGACAAAGTGACACATGTGGGATCACTAGTGCACACTGGGAGACGTGGGATCACTCTTGGACACAGGGGCATATGTGGGATCACTCATGGACATAAGGGAAACATGTGGTATCAGTCACGGACACACGTGGGATCACTCATGGACAGAGCAATACCCGTGGGATCGCTTACAGCACAGTGATCTATGTGGGAACATTCATGGAAACAGGGGACACATGTCAGATCATTTGCGGTCACAAGGACACCTGTGGGATCACTCATGAGCAGAGGGTTATGTGTGCAATTGCCCCCGGACACAGAGACACGTGGGATCTCTTGCAGACACGGACATATGTTGGAACCATAACAGACAAAGGGACACATGTGGGATCACTAGTGGACACAGGGACATCTGGGATCGCTCACGACAGAGGGACACATGTCGGATCGCTCATGCACACAGGGACTCATGTGAGATCGTGCACAGGCACAGGGACGCATGTGAGATTGCACATGGACACTGCGACAAATGTGGAAACACTTGTGGACACTGGGACAAGTGGGGTCGCTCAAGGACACAGGGAGACATGTGATCGCTCAAGGACACGGACACGTGGGATCAGGCGTGGAGAAGAGGAACACATGTGGGATCACTATTGCACACAGGGAGACATGGGATCACTCTTGGACACAGGGGCACACGTGGGATCCCTCATGGACATAGGGGAAACATGTGGTATCCGTCACGGACACATGTGGGATCACTCATGGACACAGGGACACATGTGGGATCGCTTACAGCACAGGGATATATGTGGGATTGCACATGGACACAGGGGACAAATGTTGGATCATTTGCGGACAACAAGACACCTGTGGGATCACTCATGGGCTGAGGATTACATGTGCGATTGTTCGCGGACACAGGGATACGTGGGATCTCACGCAGACACGGACATATGTGGGAACAATAACAGACAAAGGGACACTTGTGGGATCAATAGTGAACACAGGGATACATGTGGGGTCTCTTGCAGACACAGGCATATGTGGGAACAATAACAGACAAAGGGACACATGTGGGATCACTAGTGGGATCGCTTACAGCACAGGGACACGTGGGATTGCTCACGGCACAGGGACACATGTAGGATACCTCACGGCACAGAGGCACATGTGGGATCGCTCATGGACACAGGGACATATGTGGGATTGTGCACAGGCACAGGGATGCATGTGAGATTGCTCGTGGACACTGCAACACATGTGGAAACATTTGTGGACACAGGGACACATGTGGGATCGCTCAAGGACACAGGGACACATGTGAGATCACTCATGGGCAGAGGGTTACATGTGGGATTGCTCACAGACACAGGGATATGTTGGATCTCTTGCAACACTGGCATAAGTGGGAACACTCAGACAAAGGGACACATTTGGGATCACTAGTGGACACAGGGACACATGTGGGATCGTGCACAGGCACAGGGATGCATGTGAGATTGCACGTGGACACGGCGACACATGTGGAAATGTTTGTGGACACAGGGACAGGTGTGGGATCTTACATGGACACAGGGACATATGTGGGATCACTAGTGGTCTCAGGGAGATGTGCAATCACTCTCAGCCACAGGACACAAGTGGGATTGCTCATGGACACAGGGACACATCTGGCAGCACTCATGGACACAGGGATCCATGTGGGGTCACTCATGGACACAGGGAGACATGTGGGACCGCTCAAGGACACAGGGACACATGTGAGATCACGCGTTTACAGAGGAACACATCTGGGATCATTTGCAGACACAAGGACACCTGTGGGATCACTCATGGGCGGAGGGTTACATTTAGGATTGCTCACAGACACAGGGATATGTTGGATCTCTTGCAAACACGGACATAAGTGGGAACACTCAGACAAAGGGACTCATGTGGGATCACTACTGGACACAGGGACACACGTGAAATTGTGCACTGGCACAGGGATGCATGTGAGATTGCACGTGGACACTGCGACACGTGGAAATGCTTGAGGACACAGGGACAGGTGTGGGATCTTAAATGGACACAGAGACATATGTGGGATCACTAGTGGTCACAGGGAGACGTGCGATCACTTTCAGCCACAGGGACACGAGTGGGATCGCTCATGGACACAGGGATACATTTGGCAGCACTCATGGACACAGGGATCCATGTGGAATCGCTCATGGACACTGCGACACATGTGGGATTGTGCACAGGCACAGGGATGCATGTGAGATTGCTCGTGGACACTGCAACACATGTGGAAACGTTTGTGGACGCAGGGACACATGTGGGATCACTTACAACACAGAGATACATGTGGGATCGCTCATGGACACAGGGACTCATGTGTGATGTCTTGCACATACAGGCATATGTGGGAACTATAGCAGACAAAGGGACATATGTATGATTGGTTGCAGCACAGGGACACGTGGGATCGTGCACAGCACAGGGACACATGTGTGATACCTCACGGCACAGAGAGACATGTGCGATCGCTCATGGACACAGAGACACATGTGGGATCGTGCACAGGCACAGGGACGCATGTGAGATTGCTCGTGGACACCGACACATGTGGAAACGCTTGTGGATACAGGGACACATGGGATCATTCAAGGACACAGGGAGACATGTGCGATCACTAAAGCACACAGGAACATATGTGGGTTAAGACGTGGACAGAGGAACTCATGTGGGATCATTTGCGGACACAAGGACACATGTGGGATCGCTCATGGGCACAGGGCACATGTGGGATTGTTCGCGGACATGGACATATGTGGGAACACTCACAGACACATGTGGGATCACACATGGACACAGAGATACATGTGGGATCGCCATGGACACAGGGATACATAAGCAATCCCTCATGGATACATGGACACGTGGGTTCGCTCAAGGACACAGGGACAAATGTGGGATCATGCACAGGCACAGGGATACATGTGAGATTGCTCATGAACACTGCGACACATGTGGAAACGCTTGTGGACACAGGGACACATGGGATCGCCCAAGGAAACAGGGATACATGTGAGATCACGCATTTACAGAGGAATACATGTCGGATCATTTGCAGACACAACGACACATGTGGGATCACTCATGGGCAGAGGGTTACGTGTGGGATTGCTCGTGGACACAGGGATACGTGGGATTTCTTGCGGACACGGACATATGTGGGAACACTCGCAGACAAAGGGACATATATGAGATTGTGCACAGGCACAGGGACGCATGTGAGATTGCTCATAGACACTGCGACACATGTGGAAATGCTTGTGGACACAGGGACAGGTGTGGGATCGCTAGTGGTCACAGGGAGATGTGCGATCACTCTCCGACACAGGGATACATGTGGGATCACTCATGGACACAGGGATACAGGTGGCAGCACTCATGGACACAGGGATACATGTGGGATCACTTACAAAACAGGGATACATGTGAGATCACTCATGAACACAGGGACACAAGGGGGATATCTTGCAAACACAGGCATATGTGGGAACTATAACAGATAAAGGGACACATGTATGATTGGTTGCAGCACAGGGACACGTGGGATCGCTCATGGACACAGGGACACATGTGGGATCATGCACAGGCACAGGGACACATGTGAGATTGCTCATGGATACCGACACATGTGGAAACGCTTGTGGACACAGGGACACATGGGATCGCTCAAGAATACAGGGAGACATGTGCAATCACTCAAGCACACAGGGACACAGCTGGGATCATTTGCGGACACAAGGACACATGTGGGATCGCTCATGGGCACAGGGGCACATGTGGGATTGCTCGCGGACACGGACATATGTGGGAACACACTCAGACAAAGGGACACATGTAGGCTCACTAGTGGACATAGGGACACGTGGGATCGATCTCAGACACAGCGACACATGTGGGATCACTCATGCACAGAGGGAAACATATGCAATCGCTCATGGACACAGGAACACATGCAGGATCACTCATGGACAGAGGGACAAATGTGGGATTGTGCACAGGCACAGAGATGCATGTGTACACTGCAACACATGTGGAAACACTTGTGGACACAGAGACACATGTGGGATCATTCACAGACACAACAACGCATGTGAGATTGCTCATGGACACAGGGCCACATATCGGATCTCTTGTGGACACAGGCATATGTGGGAACACTAACAGACAAAGGGACATATGTGGGATCGTTCACGGCACAGGGACACATGTGGGGTCACTCACCAGCACAGGAACACACACGGGGTCGCTCAAGGACACGGGGACACATGTGGTATCGCTCGCGGACACAGGGATACATCTGGGATCGCTCGCGGACACAGGGATACATCTGGGATTGCTCATTGACACAGGGATACATGTGGAATCGCTTACAGCACAGGGATACATGTGGGATCGCTCATGGACACAGGGAAACATGTGGGATCTCTTGCGGACACAGACATATGTGAGAACACTCATAGACAAATGGACACATGTAGGATCACTCGTGAACACAGGGAGACATGGGATTTGCCTCGGACACAGGGACACACATGGGATCACTTATGGACACAGGGATACATGTGGGATTGCTCATAGAAACAGGGACATATGTGGGCT
Organism: Carcharodon carcharias; assembly: GCF_017639515.1. Classification (NCBI taxonomy): domain Eukaryota; kingdom Metazoa; phylum Chordata; class Chondrichthyes; order Lamniformes; family Lamnidae; genus Carcharodon; species Carcharodon carcharias. The sequence continues at coordinate 83,510,151 of NC_054485.1, forward strand.
CAGTCATGGACACATGTGGGATCGCTTTGGACACAGGGATACATGTGCGATCACTTACAGCACAGGGATACATGTGGTATCACTCATGGACCAAGGGACACATGTCGGATCACTTGCAGACATGGACATATGTGGGAACAATAACAGACAAAGGGACACATGTGGGATCATTAGTGGGATCACTCACGGCACAGAGACACATGTGGGATCACTCTTGGATGCAAGGATACATGTGGGATCATGCACAGGCACAGGGATGCATATGAGGTTGCTCATGGACACTGCGACACATGTGGAAATGTTTGTGCACACAGGGACACATGTGGGATCGCTCAAGGACACAATGACACATGTGGGATCACATGTGGACAGAGGAACACATTTGGGATCATTTGCAGACACAACGACACGTGGGATCACTGATGGACAGAGGAATACATTTGGGATGTTTTGCAGACACAAGGACACGTGTGTGATCATTCATTGGCACAGGGGCACATGTGTGATACCTCACAGCACAGAGACACATGTGGGATCACTCATGGATACAGTGATACATGTGGGATCATGCACAGGCACAGGGACGCATGTGAAATTGCTCATGGACACTGTGACACATGTGGAAACGCTTGTGGACACAGAGACACATGTGGGATCACCCAAGGACACAGGGATACATGTGGGATCACGTGTGGACAGAGGAACACATTTGGGATCATTTGCATACACAACAACACATGTGGGATCGCTAATGGACACAGGGACACTTGTGGGATCTCTTGCAGACATGGACATATGTGGGAACACTAACAGACAAAGGCACACATGTGGCATCACTAGTGGACACAGGGACACGGGGGATCGCTCACGGAACAGGGACACATGTGGGGTCACTCACCAACACAGGAACACACACGGGATCGCTCAAGGACACAGGGACACATGTGGGATCACTCACCAACACAGGAACACACACAGGATCGATCAAGGACACATGGACACATGTGGGATCACTCCCCAACACCGGGATACATGTGGGATTGCTCATGGACACAGGGACACAAGTGGGATCGCACATGGACACAGGGATACATTTGGGATCGCTTACAGCACAGGGATATATGTGGAATCAATCATGGACACAGGGATACATGTGGGATTGCTCACGGACACAGGGATACATATGGGATCTCTTGCGGACACGTACATATCTGGGAACACTCACAGACAAAGAGACACATGTGGGATCACTCATGGACACAGGGACACATGTGTGATGTCTTGCAAACACAGGCATATGTGGGAACTATAACAGATAAAGGGACACATGTATGATTGGTTGCAGCACAGGGACACGTGGGATCGCTCATGGACACAGGGACACATGTGGGATCATGCACAGGCACAGGGACACATGTGAGGTTGCTCATGGATACCGACACATGTGGAAACGCTTGTGGACACAGGGACACATGGGATCACTCAAGAATACAGGGAGACATGTGCAATCACTCAAGCACACAGGGACACAGCTGGGATCATTTGCGGACACAAGGACACATGTGGGATCGTTCATGGGCACAGGGGCACATGTGGGATTGCTCGCGGACACGGACATATGTGGGAACACACTCAGACAAAGGGACACATGTAGGCTCACTAGTGGACATAGGGACACGTGGGATCGATCTCAGACACAGCGACACATGTGGGATCACTCATGGACACAGGGATACATATGCAATCGCTCATGGACACAGGAACACATGCAGGATCACTCACGGACACAGGGACAAATATGGGATTGTGCACAGGCACAGGGATGCATGTGAGGTGGCTCGTGTACACTGCAACACATGTGGAAACGCTTGTGGACACAGAGACACATGTGGGATCATTCACAGACACAACAACGCATGTGAGATTGCTCATGGACACAGGGCCACATATCAGATCTCTTGTGGACACGGGCATATGTGGGAACACTAACAGACAAAGGGACACATGTGGGATCACTAGTGGACACAGGGACATGTGGGATCGCTCACGGCACAGGGACACATGTGGTGTCACTCACCAGCACAGGAACACACACGGGGTCGCTCAAGGACACGGGGACACATGTGGTATCGCTCACGGACACAGGAATACATCTGGGATCGCTCGTGGACACAGGGATACATGTGGGATTGCTCATGGACACAGGGATACATGTGGAATCGCTTACAGCACAGGGATACATGTGGGATCGCTCGTGGACACAGGGAAACATGTGGGATTCCTCACGGACACAGAGATACATGTGGGATCTCTTGTGGACACAGACATATGTGAGAACACTCATAGACAAAGGGACACATGTGGGACCACTAGTGAACACAGGGAGACATGGGATTTGTCTCGGACACACGTGGGATCACTTATGGACACAGGGATACATATGGGATCGCTTATAGAAACAGGGACATATGTGGGCTCAGTCATGGACACATGTGGGATCGCTTTGGACACAGGGATACATGTGCGATCACTTACAGCACAGGGATACATGTGGTATCACTCATGGACCAAGGGACACATGTTGGATCACTTGCAGACATGGACATATTTGGGAACAATAACAGACAAAGGGACACATGTGGGATCATTAGTGGGATCACTCACGGCACAGAGACACATGTGGGATCACTCTTGGATGCAGGGATACATGTGGGATCATGCACAGGCACAGGGATGCATATGAGGTTGCTCATGGACACTGCGACACATGTGGAAATGTTTGTGCACACAGGGACACATGTGGGATCGCTCAAGGACACAATGACACATGTGGGATCACATGTGGACAGAGGAACACATTTGGGATCATTTGCAGACACAACGACACGTGGGATCACTGATGGACAGAGGAATACATTTGGGATGTTTTGCAGACACAAGGACACATGTGTGATCATTCATTGGCACAGGGGCAAATGTGTGATACCTCACAGCACAGAGACACATGTGGGATCACTCATGGATACAGTGATACATGTGGGATCATGCACAGGCACAGGGACGCATGTGAAATTGCTCATGGACACTGTGACACATGTGGAAACGCTTGTGGACACAGAGACACATGTGGGATCACCCAAGGACACAGGGATACATGTGGGATCACGTGTGGACAGAGGAACACATTTGGGATCATTTGCATACACAACAACACATGTGGGATCGCTGATGGACACAGGGACACTTGTGGGATTTCTTGCAGACATGGACATATGTGGGAACACTAACAGACAAAGGCACACATGTGGCATCACTAGTGGACACAGGGACACGGGGGATCGCTCACGGAACAGGGACACATGTGGGGTCACTCACCAACACAGGAACACACACGGGATCGCTCAAGGACACAGGGACACATGTGGGATCACTCACCAACATAGGAACACACACGGGATCGCTCAAGGACACAGGGACACTTGTGGGATCTCTTGCAGACATGGACATGTGTGGGAACACTAACAGACAAAGGCACACATGTGGCATCACTAGTGGACACAGGGACACGGGGGATCGCTCACGGAACAGGGACACATGTGGGGTCACTCACCAACACAGGAACACACACGGGATCGCTCAAGGACACAGGGACACATGTGGGATCACTCACCAACACAGGAACACACACGGGATCGATCAAGGACACATGGACACATGTGGGATCACTCCCCAACACCGGGATACATGTGGGATTGCTCATGGACACGGGGACACAAGTGGGATCGCACATGGACACAGGGATACATTTGGGATCGCTTACAGCACAGGGATATATGTGGAATCAATCATGGACACAGGGATACATGTGGGATTGCTCACGGACACAGGGATACATATGGGATCTCTTGCGGACACGTACATATCTGGGAACACTCACAGACAAAGAGACACATGTGGGATCACTCATGGACACAGGGACACATGTGTGATGTCTTGCAAACACAGGCATATGTGGGAACTATAACAGATAAAGGGACACATGTATGATTGGTTGCAGCACAGGGACACGTGGGATCGCTCATGGACACAGGGACACATGTGGGATCATGCACAGGCACAGGGACACATGTGAGGTTGCTCATGGATACCGACACATGTGGAAACGCTTGTGGACACAGGGACACATGGGATCGCTCAAGAATACAGGGAGACATGTGCAATCACTCAAGCACACAGGGACACAGCTGGGATCATTTGCGGACACAAGGACACATGTGGGATCGCTCATGGGCACAGGGGCACATGTGGGATTGCTCGCGGACACGGACATATGTGGGAACACACTCAGACAAAGGGACACATGTAGGCTCACTAGTGGACATAGGGACACGTGGGATCGATCTCAGACACAGCGACACATGTGGGATCACTCATGGACACAGGGATACATATGCAATCGCTCATGGACACAGGAACACATGCAGGATCACTCACGGACACAGGGACAAATATGGAATTGTGCACAGGCACAGGGATGCATGTGAGGTGGCTCGTGTACACTGCAACACATGTGGAAACGCTTGTGGACACAGAGACACATGTGGGATCATTCACAGACACAACAACGCATGTGAGATTGCTCATGGACACAGGGCCACATATCAGATCTCTTGTGGACACGGGCATATGTGGGAACACTAACAGACAAAGGGACACATGTGGGATCACTAGTGGACACAGGGACATGTGGGATCGCTCACGGCACAGGGACACATGTGGTGTCACTCACCAGCACAGGAACACACACGGGGTCGCTCAAGGACACGGGGACACATGTGGTATCGCTCACGGACACAGGAATACATCTGGGATCGCTCGCGGACACAGGGATACATGTGGGATTGCTCATGGACACAGGGATACATGTGGAATCGCTTACAGCACAGGGATACATGTGGGATCGCTCGTGGACACAGGGAAACATGTGGGATTCCTCACGGACACAGAGATACATGTGGGATCTCTTGTGGACACAGACATATGTGAGAACACTCATAGACAAAGGGACACATGTGGGACCACTAGTGAACACAGGGAGACATGGGATTTGTCTCGGACACACGTGGGATCACTTATGGACACAGGGATACATATGGGATCGCTTATAGAAACAGGGACATATGTGGGCTCAGTCATGGACACATGTGGGATCGCTTTGGACACAGGGATACATGTGCGATCACTTACAGCACAGGGATACATGTGGTATCACTCATGGACCAAGGGACACATGTTGGATCACTTGCAGACATGGACATATTTGGGAACAATAACAGACAAAGGGACACATGTGGGATCATTAGTGGGATCACTCACGGCACAGAGACACATGTGGGATCACTCTTGGATGCAGGGATACATGTGGGATCATGCACAGGCACAGGGATGCATATGAGGTTGCTCATGGACACTGCGACACATGTGGAAATGTTTGTGCACACAGGGACACATGTGGGATCGCTCAAGGACACAATGACACATGTGGGATCACATGTGGACAGAGGAACACATTTGGGATCATTTGCAGACACAACGACACGTGGGATCACTGATGGACAGAGGAATACATTTGGGATGTTTTGCAGACACAAGGACACATGTGTGATCATTCATTGGCACAGGGGCACATGTGTGATACCTCACAGCACAGAGACACATGTGGGATCACTCATGGATACAGTGATACATGTGGGATCATGCACAGGCACAGGGACGCATGTGAAATTGCTCATGGACACTGTGACACATGTGGAAACGCTTGTGGACACAGAGACACATGTGGGATCACCCAAGGACACAGGGATACATGTGGGATCACGTGTGGACAGAGGAACACATTTGAGATCATTTGCATACACAACAACACATGTGGGATCGCTGATGGACACAGGGACACTTGTGGGATTTCTTGCAGACATGGACATATGTGGGAACACTAACAGACAAAGGCACACATGTGGCATCACTAGTGGACACAGGGACACGGGGGATCGCTCACGGAACAGGGACACATGTGGGGTCACTCACCAACACAGGAACACACACGGGATCGCTCAAGGACACAGGGACACATGTGGGATCACTCACCAACATAGGAACACACACGGGATCGCTCAAGGACACAGGGACACTTGTGGGATCTCTTGCAGACATGGACATATGTGGGAACACTAACAGACAAAGGCACACATGTGGCATCACTAGTGGACACAGGGACACGGGGGATCGCTCACGGAACAGGGACACATGTGGGGTCACTCACCAACACAGGAACACACACGGGATCGATCAAGGACACATGGACACATGTGGGATCACTCCCCAACACCGGGATACATGTGGGATTGCTCATGGACACAGGGACACAAGTGGGATCGCACATGGACACAGGGATACATTTGGGATCGCTTACAGCACAAAGATATATGTGGAATCAATCATGGACACAGGGATACATGTGGGATTGCTCACGGACACAGGGATACATGTGGGATCTCTTGCGGACACGTACATATCTGGGAACACTCACAGGCAAAGAGACACATGTGGGATCACTACGGGACACAGGGAGACATGGGATCGCTCTCGGACACAGGGACACATTTTGGATCAGTCATGGACACAGGGACACATGTGGGATCACTCATGGACACAGGGACACATATGGGATCAGTCACGGACACATGTGGGATCTCTCATGAACACAGGGATACATGTGGGATCTCTTGCGGACACAGACAGATGTGGGAACACTCACAGACAAATGGCGCTTGTGGGATCACTAGTTGCCACAGGGACACATGGGATCGCTCTCAGCACAGGGACACATGTGGGATGCCTCACGGCCCAGGGAACACATGTGGGATCATGCACAGGCACAGGGACACATGTGAGATTACGTATGGATACTGTGACACATGTGGAAACGTTTGTTTACACAGGGACATGTGGCATTGCTCAAGGACACAGGAACATGTGCGATCGCTCAAGGACACAGGGACACAGGCAGGATCGCTTATGGACACAAGGACACATGTGGCATCGCTCGTGGACAGAGGAACACATGTGGGATCGCTCATGAGCACAGGGACACATGTGGGATCGCTCATGGACACAGAGACACATTTAGAATCGCACTCAGACACAGGGACACATGTGAGATCACACACAGGCACAGGGACATATGTTCAATCCCCCACGGGCACAGGGACATATGTGGGTCACTCATGGACGTAGGGTACCTGTGGGATCGTGCGTGCATTCAGGAACACATGTGGCATCACTCATAGACACAGAAACACATGTAGCATCACTTGGAGACACTGAGATACAAGTGGGATCGTTCCCAGCACAGGGATACATGTGGGATCACTCACGGACAAAGGGACACATGTGGAATCGCTCACAGATTCAGGGACACATTTGGGATTTCTCGTGCATTCAGAGACACATGTGGCATTGTTCATGGAAACAGGGACACATGTGACATCGCTTCCAGCCACAGGGACACATGGGATTGCTCGTGAGCACAGGCACACATGTGGGATCGCTCACAGACATTGACATATGTGGGAACACTCACAGACAAAGGGGCAAATGTGGGATCACTAGTGGAAACAGGGACACATGTGGGATTGCTCACGGACACAGGGAAACATGTGGGATTGCTCACGGACACAGGGAAACATGTGGGATCGGTCACGGACACATGTGGGATCACTCATGGACAAAGGGACACTGGGGGGATCACTCAAAGACACAGGAACAGATGTGGGATTGTTCATGGACACAGGGACACATGTGGGATCGCTCATGGACAAAGGGACACTGGGGGGGATTGCTCAAAGACACAGGGACTCCTGTGGGATCGTTCATGGACACAGGGACACATGTGGGATTCTGCGCAGGCACAGGGTTGCGTATGAGATCGTTCATGGATACAGCGACAGGTGTGAAAACGCTTGCAGACACAAGGACACATGTGGGATCGTTCAAGATACAGGGACACATGCAGGATCGCTCACGGATACAGGAACACGTGGGATCACGCATGGACACGGGCACACACGGGATTGCTCAAGGACTCAGGGACACATGTGGGATCACTCGCGGTCACAGGGGCACATGTGGGATCGCTTACAGCACAGGGATACATGTGGGATTGCTCATGGACACAGGGACACATATGGGATCTCTTGTGGACATGGACATAAGTGGGAATGCTCACAAAGGGACACATGTGGGATCATTAGTGGACACAGGGAGACATGTGATCGCTCTCGGACACAGGGACACATGTGGGATTCCTCACGGACACAGAGATACATGTGGGATCTCTTGTGGACCCAGACATATGTGAGAACACTCATAGACAAAGGGACACATGTGGGACCACTAGTGAACACAGGGAGACATGGGATTTGTCTCGGACACACGTGGGATCACCTATGGACACAGGGATACATATGGGATCGCTTATAGAAACAGGGACATATGTGGGCTCAGTCATGGACACATGTGGGATCGCTATGGACACAGGGATACATGTGCGATCACTTACAGCACAGGGATACATGTGGTATCACTCATGGACCAAGGGACACATGTCGGATCACTTGCAGACATGGACATATGTGGGAACAATAACAGACAAAGGGACACATGTGGGATCATTAGTGGGATCACTCACGACACAGAGACACATGTGGGATCACTCTTGGATGCAGGGATACATGTGGGATCATGCACAGGCACAGGGATGCATATGAGGTTGCTCATGGACACTGCGACACATGTGGACACGGGGGATCGCTCACGGAACAGGGACACATGTGGGGTCACTCACCAACACAGGAACACACACGGGATCGCTCAAGGACACAGGGACACATGTGGGATCACTCACCAACATAGGAACACACACGGGATCGCTCAAGGACACAGGGACACTTGTGGGATCTCTTGCAGACACGGACATATGTGGGAACACTAACAGACAAAGGCACACATGTGGCATCACTAGTGGACACAGGGACACGGGGGATCGCTCACGGAACAGGGACACATGTGGGGTCACTCACCAACACAGGAACACACACGGGATCGCTCAAGGACACAGGGACACATGTGGGATCACTCACCAACACAGGAACACACACGGGATCGATCAAGGACACATGGACACATGTGGGATCACTCCCCAACACCGGGATACATGTGGGATTGCTCATGGACACAGGGACACAAGTGGGATCGCACATGGACACAGGGATACATTTGGGATCGCTTACAGCACAAAGATATATGTGGGATTGCTCATGGACACAGGGACACAAGTGGGATCGCACATGGACACAGGGATACATTTGGGATCGCTTACAGCACAAAGATATATGTGGAATCAATCATGGACACAGGGATACATGTGGGATTGCTCACGGACACAGGGATACATGTGGGATCTCTTGCGGACACGTACATATCTGGGAATACTCACAGGCAAAGAGACACATGTGGGATCACTACGGGACACAGGGAGACATGGGATCGCTCTCGGACACAGGGACACATTTTGGATCAGTCATGGACACAGGGACACATGTGGGATCACTCATGGACACAGGGACACATATGGGATCAGTCACGGACACATGTGGGATCTCTCATGAACACAGAGATACATGTGGGATCTCTTGTGGACACAGACATATGTGAGAACACTCATAGACAAAGGGACACATGTGGGACCACTAGTGAACACAGGGAGACATGGGATTTGTCTCGGACACACGTGGGATCACTTATGGACACAGGGATACATATGGGATCGCTTATAGAAACAGGGACATATGTGGGCTCACTCATGGGCACAGGTGCACATGTGGGATCTCTTGCGGACATGGATATATGTGGGAACACTCACAGACAAACGGCGCTTGTGGGATCACTAGTTGCCACAGGGACACGTGGGATCGCTCTCAGCACAGGGACACATGTGGGATGCCTCACGGCCCAGGGAACACATGTGGGATCATGCACAGGCACAGGGACGCATGTGAGATTACGTATGGATACTGCGACACATGTGGAAACGCTTGTTTACACAGGGACATGTGGGATCGCTCAAGGACACAGGAACATGTGCGATCGCTCAAGGACACAGGGACACAGGCAGGATCGCTTATGGACACAAGGACACATGTGGCATCACCCGTGGACAGAGGAACACATGTGGGATCGCTCATGAGCACAGGGACACATGTGGGATCGCTCATGGACACAGAGACACATTTGGAATCGCACTCAGACACAGGGACACATGTGAGATCACACACGGGCACAGGGACATATGTTCAATCCCCCACGGGCACAGGGACACATGTGGGTCACTCATGGACATAGGGTACCTGTGGGATCATGCGTGCATTCAGGAACACATGTGGCATCACTCGTAGACACAGAAACACATGTAGCATTGCTTGGAGACACTGGGACACAAGTGGGATCGTTCCCAGCACAGGGATACATGTGGGATCACTCACGGACAAAGGGACACATATGGAATCGCTCACAGATTCAGGGACACATTTGGGATTTCTCGTGCATTCAGGGACACATGTGGCATTGTCATGGACACAGGGACACATGTGACATCGCTTCCAGCCACAGGGACACATGGAATTGCTCGTGAGCACAGGTACATATGTGGGATCGCTCACGGACATTGAAATATGTGGGAACACTCACAGACAAAGGGGCAAAGTGGGATCACTAGTGGAAACAGGGACACATGTGGGATTGCTCACGGACAAAGGGAAACATGTGGGATTGCTCACGGACACAGGGAAACATGTGGGATCGGTCACGGACACATGTGGGATCACTCATGGACAAAGGGACACTGGGGGGATCACTCAAAGACACAGGAACAGATGTGGGATCGTTCATGGACACAGGGACACATGTGCGATTCTGCGCAGGTACAGGGATGCATATGAGATCGTTCATGGACACAGCGACAGGTGTGAAAACGCTTGCAGACACAAGGACACATGTGGGATCGTTCAAGATACAGGGACACATGCAGGATCGCTTGCAGAACCAGGGACACATGTGGAATCGCTCAAGGACACAGGGATACGTGTAGGATCGCTCACGGATACAGGAACACGTGGGATCACGCATGGACACGGGCACACACGGGATTGCTCAAGGACACAGGGACACATATGGGATCTCTTGTGGACATGGACATAAGTGGGAATGATCACAAAGGGACACATGTGGGATCATTAGTGGACACAGGGAGACATGTGATCGCTCTCGGACACAGGGACACATGTGGGATCGCACAAGGACACATGTCGGATCGCTCATGGACACAGGGACACATGTGGGATCATTCATGGACACAGGGACACATGTGGGATTGCTCACGGACACAGGGACACATGTGGGATCACTCACGGACACAGGGACACATGTGGTATCTCTTGCGGACACGGACATATGTGGGAACACTCAGACAAAGGGACAGATGTGGGATCACTAGTGGACACAGGGACACGTGGGATTGCTCACGGCACAGGGACACATGTTGGGCCACCCACTGACACAAGAACACATGCAGGGTCACTCATGGACACAGGGAAATGTGGGGTCACTCGTGGACACAGAGATACATGCAGGATCGCTCATAAATAAAGGGAAACATATGGTATCGCTTGGAGACACAGGGACATGTGGAATTGCTCTCGGATACTGGGACACGTGTAGGATCGCTCATGGATACAGGGACACATGTGGGATCAGTCACAGACACGTGTGGGATCACTCACGTACAAAGGGACACATGGGGGATTGCTCAAAGACACAGGGACACATGTGGGATTGTTCATGGATACAGGGACACATGTGGAATCATGCAAAGGCATAAGGATGCACGTGAGATCACTCGTGGACACTGCGACACATGTGGAAACACTTGCAGACAGAAGGACACATGTGGGATCACTCAAGGACACAGAGACACATGCAGGATCGTGCGCGGACACAGGGACACATGTAGGATCACTCATGGACATTGGGACACACATGGGAATGCTCAAGGACACAGGGATATATGTGGGATCGCTCACAGACAAAGGGACACATGTGGGATCACTAGCGGACACAGGGAGACATGGGATCGCTCTCGGACACAGGGACACATGTGGGATCACTCATGTACACAGGGATACATGTGAGATCATGCACAGTCACAGGGATGCATGCAAGATTGCTTGTGGACACTGCAACACATGTGGAAACGCTTGTTGACACAGGGACACGTGAGATCACGCATGGACAGAGGAACACATGTGGGACCATTTGCGGACAAAAGGACACATGTGGGATTGCTCACGGACACAGGGACACATGTGGAATCGCTCGCGGACACAGGGACACCTATGTTATCACTCGCGGACACACGGATTCAGATGGGATCGCTCTTGACATGTGGGATTGCTCGCAGGTACATGGACACACATGGGTTCACAGGCAGGGGCACGGGAACGCTCATGGGCACAGGGGCACATCCAGGCTTCACTCTGGCTAGTTCAGGAGGGGTGGGAGGAGGGGAGGTGGGGTCTCCTCGATGCCACCCATGTATGTCCCCGTACTCTTCAGCCAGTTGCCAAAGGTGGTGGTAAGGGGGGAGGTCAGGAGGAGGAGCTGGGACTCGAGAGATGTGTGGTGTCCCCAAGAGGGTACACCGGCAGCCGTGTCCCGCCCACCATGAGCCCCCTCTCAGGGGCAAGGTGCTCGACCTGCTTGATGTTCAGGAAGAACACTTACTTCCTGTACATCTTTGAGGTGGTAGCAATGGTGGAGAGGCCATAAAACTCAGCCATTGCTTTAACATATGCCTCGCTGGTCATGTTGGAGGTAGGTGCAGCTCTTCACCCAATCCTCTTTGGCGGTTAGCATGAATGGTGATGGTGGCAGACTGCCACTCCCGTGTGGGTACTCGCTAACCTCATCACCGCTGAGCCTGCAGCCACCATTGGGGTTTAGCGAGTCACACCCAGCACCCCCAAGCACCCGTTCAATGGCAGCCTCAGGCACCAAGGAAAAGGTGAAGCCTCACCTCCCTGAGCATGGGATCCAGACTAGCCATCAATGGAGCCTTTTCTTGCCTGTGTTGCATTATGGGAAGGCACGGTTTCCATCGTCACCTCCACTTAGACTGGAATTTAATTGTAATTTCAATCCCAGCTGTGCCCCTGAATAATGTGGAACAGGAAGAATCAGAGAGGAATTGAAGAGGAATATCACTGAAGAGGAATGAATAACAACTTGCATTGATTCAAAGTCGTCATTGTAGTAAAAATGTTTCAAGTATTTCACAGCAGCATTTATTAAACCTCGAGCACCAACAGGAGATATTGGAGCAGATGCTCGAGAGACAACTTAAAGAGATCTTTTTATTCATTCACAGGATGTGGGCATTGCTGGCTAGGCCAACATTTATTGCCCATTGATAATTGCCCTTGAGAAGGTGATGGTGAGCTGCCTTCTTGAACCGTTGCAATCCACTGCAGGTACACCACAGTGCTGTTAGGGAGTTCCAGGATTTTGACCCAGCAGCAGTGAAGGATCTACGATATATTTCCAAGTCAGGATGGTGCATGGCTTGGAGGGGAACTTCCATGGTGCTGCTGTTCCCATTTATCTGGTGCCCTTGTCCTTCTAGATGGTAGTGGTCATGGGTTTGGGAGGTGCTGCCTAAGGAGCCTTGGTGAATACCTGCAGTGCATCTTGTAGATGGTACACACTGCAACTACTCTGTGTCATTGGTGGAGGGAGTGAATATGTCAGGTGGTGGATGGGGAGCCGATCAAGCAGAGTGCTTTATGCTGGATGGTGTCAAATTTCTAGAGTGTTGTGGGAGCTGCACTCATCCAGGCAAGTGGGGAGTATTCCATCACACTCCTGACTTGTGCCTTGTAGATGGTGGACAGGCTTTGGGGAGTCAGGAGCTGAGTTACTCGCCACAGGATTCCTAGCCTCTTACCTGCTCTTGTAGCTACAGTATTTATATGGCTGGCCTGTTTAGGCTTCCAGTCAATGGTAACCCCCCAGGATGTGGATTGCGGGTGATTCAATGATGATAATGTCATTGAATGTCAAGGGTCGATGGTTAGATTCTCTTTTGTTGGAGATGGTCATTGCCTGGCACTTGTGTGGCACGAAAGTTACTTGCCACTTGTCAGCCCAAGCCTGGATATTGTCCAGGTCTTGCTGCATTTGGACATGGACCGCTTCAGCATCTAAGGAGTCACGAATGGTGCTGAATGTTGTGCAATCATCAGCGAACCTCCCCACTTCTGACGTTAGGATGGAGGGAAGCTCATTGTTGAAGCAGCTGAAGATGGTTGGGTTGAGGACACTATCCTGAGGAACTCCTGCAGTGAAGTCCTGGAGCTTAGATGATTGACCTCCAACAGCCACACCATCTTCCTTTGTGCTAGGTATGACTCCAGCCAGTGGAGAGTTTTCCCCCTAATCCCCATTGACTCCAGCTTTGTTAGGGCTCCTTGATGCCAGACTCGGTCAAATGCGTTCTTGATGTCAAAGGCAGTCACTCTTCTCACCTCTTGAATCCTGCTCTTCGTTCCATGTTTGGACCAAGGCTGTAATGAGGTCAGCAGCTGAGTGGCCCTGGCGGAATACAAACTGAGCATCAGTGAGCAGGTTATTGCTAAGCAAATGCTGCTGAAAAAGCACTTTCAATGACACTTTCCATCATGTTGGTGATGATAGAGAGTAGGCTGATGGGGCGGTAATTGGCCAAATTAGATTTATCCTTTGGATTTTTTTTTGCGTGGACAGGACATACCTGGGCAATTTCCACATTGCCGGGTAGATGTCAGTGTTGCAGCTGTACTGGGACAGTTTGGTTAGAGGTGTGTCTAGTTCTGGAGCACTGAAGTCTTCATTACTATAGCTGGGATGTTGTCAGGGCCCATAACATCTAGTGCCTTCAGCCACTTTGCCATGGATGAATTTTGGTGAGTGTGGAAATTCACTGGTAAGTTGCGGGTAAATTATCAACCTGAAGTTTCGCGGAATTTCTTTGAGCTCCAAACCCAACAAGCTGAATGGCCTCCTTCTGTGTGGGGTCAATGCATGGTTCTGTTCTACGCCACCAGAGATGGCAACTTACTTAGAGGGCAAATTCTTTCAACTTGAGTCAGATTGATCCATTGCAAAGTCTACAGTCATTCACCCATCATGACCAATGTCCTTGAAGCAACCAGCTCATGGGTTGTGACTAGCTGCACGCGTGTCTCTCATGTGGCCAGCATCAGAGATGGCGGAGCAGCAGTGCTAGCCACCCAACCAGCTTTCCAGCATAAAAGATGGCTGCAAAGCTTATCACTGTCAATATCGATGATGCTGGGGCAGTCGCTGCCAGCATTAAATATGGTCAATGAAAGTAAAACACTGCAGATCCTGGAAATTGGAAATAAGAGCAGAAAATGCTGGAAATACTCAGCAGGTCCGGCAACACCTGTGGAGAGAGAAGCAGAGTTAATGTTGCACGTTGATGGCCTTTCATTACAACTGGGAAAAGTTAAAAATGTAACTTTTTAAGTCTTAAGCAAGTATTGTACAGAGACAGGGAAGAGGGGGAAAGAAGTGAAAGGAGCAGGAGAGATTAAATGATAAAAGAGTTGATGGTGGAATGCAGAAGGAGGCAGTGTAGGTGGCAATCGGGTAAGTAACGAAATAAAGGATGTGTCTAGAGAAGGTGTCAATAGCAGACTGATGAACTGCTGTCTAAAAGCAAAAACAAGAGGGAAAAAAACAAGAGTAAAACCAAAGCCAGCAAGGAAAAGAAAGAAAATGGGGGAAGAGATTACGGCCTGCTGAGACTGGAAGGCTGTAAAGTACCTAATCAAAAGGTGAGGTGCTGTTTCTGGAGCTTATTGATACACTGTAAGAGGCCGAGGACAGAGAGGTCAGTGTGAGAACGGGGTGGAAGATTAAAATGACAGGCAACTGCAGGAAGCTCGGGGATCACACTTGCTGACTGAACAGAGGTGCTGCACAAAGCAGTCACCCAGTCTGCCTTTGGTCTCTCCCCAGTGAAGGATGCACCACATGGTGAGCAGTGAATACACTGCACTGAATTGAAAGAAGTCATTTGCTGTTTCACCTGGAAGGAGCTCTGGGCAGTGAGGAAGGAAGAGGAAAAGAGGGAAGGGCTGAATGGCCTCATCCTGCTCCTAAGTCCTAATCATATAATGGGCACTTCGCAGAAAGAGACAAATCAGCCTGTCCTGTGTGCGTTGCAACAGCAAATGAAACAGTCTCGCTCTGCTGCCTTTTCCCTGGAGTCCTGCAAAAAGAGAATTATCCAGTTTCCTTTCGAAAGCCACTGTTGAGTCTGCCTCCACCGCGCTCCCAGGCAGTGCACTCCAGATCCTAACCACAGGTGCTACATGGAAAGGTGCTGTGTAAAGGGAAGGGGATGTGCTGGGGTTGGCGGTACTGCGGAGGGGGTGATTGATGAGTGGACCAGGGTATCACTGAGGAAACAATCCCTCTCGAATGCCGAAAGGGTGGACATGACGGAAAGGGTGGAGGTCTCATTGGTCCGTTGATTACGGTGGGCGAGGTGAGGAGAACCTACCATGGTCTGGGAGGGAGGGGAAAGGGTGAAGAGCAGAAGTGTGAGAAATGGAATAGGCACAGTCGAGGACCCTGTCAACCGCAGTGAGCGGGAGTGGGTGAGGGTGAGAAAGACATGATGCCGTGGCACATGAGGCACAAACACAAAGAATTTTCTGCTCTCTCCTGTGGATTATACTTCACGCAAACCATATAAATGTTGGCGGAATAGGGATATTAGTCTGTGATGCCGACAGAAATGTTGGTTTAGGAACAGGTTTAACCAACTGGACAAGATGGTTTGGACTGCGTCTGGCTGCAATGGTCATCAGTATGAAAAATGGCGGACACAATGCCCACAACCTGCCAGTCTCAAAGATGACGGACAAAGCCCCTATTCATCCGCCAGTGTGAAACAGAATCAAAGGTGGCGGACAAAAATTTAACCATTACTCGCCAGCATCAAAGATGGGGACACGCTGCATTCCCCTATCTAATCCTGCGCCGAAAAAAATTAACGTGGTTCATTTTAATTTTTGAAAAAGAACACATTGTGCAGCTGTGCCTGGCAAAAGTTTTCAATTAAACGCGCCCCGTAAATGAAAGTTAGCGCACTTCCAACCTACACTCAGGCGGTTTCCATAGTGACGGCCCTCACTTCCGCCCAGGCCAGGTGTTACCCTGACCTCCTCCTCCACCCCAACCCCAACAACCGGGCGCGATTTCCGCCGGAGTCGAGGTCACCCTGACTCCCTTCCCCCCGGGTGCAGTTTCCACCGGTCAGGAGTTCCGCCCCCTGCTCTCCCCCCGGTGGCTCTGCCTCTCCCGCTGATTCGATGAGAGCGGCTGTGGATCTGGCGGCGGCCCCAGGCCTCGGGGCCTCGGAGAGCCGGTACCGGCCTCCCCGCTGGAGGAAAGTCCTGTACGAGCGGCAGCCTTTTCCGGATAACTTCGTGGATGGGAGTTTCCTGGAGGAACTGCGGAAAAATAGTGAGAAAGAGGGAAAGAAACAGAGGGAAGGAGAAAGGGAGAGAGAGAAAGAGAAAAAGAGAGACATAAAGAGATAGAGAAAAAATGAAGGAAATAAAGGGAGAGAAGGAAACAAAATGAGAGAGAGAAAAAGGGAGATAAAGATGGATAATGAGAGCAAAAGACAAAGTGAAGGAGAAATAAAACGAGGGAGGGAGGGAGAGAGAAAGACAATGTGGAAAACAAAATGAGATAAAAAAAAGGGAGATGAAGAGAGAAAGAGGAAAAGAGAAAGTGAAAGGCAAATAGAATGGGGAGAGAGGGAGGGGAGGGAGAGAGAAATAAAGGGAGGGAGGGGAGGGAGAGAGAAATAGAGGGAGGGAGGGGAGGGAGAGAGAAATAAAGGGAGGGAGGGGAGGGAGAGAGAAATAAAGGGAGGGAGTTGAGGGAGAGAGAAATAAAGGGAGGGAGTTGAGGGAGAGAGAAATAAAGGGAGGGAGTTGAGGGAGAGAGAAATAAAGGGAGGGAGGGAGGGGAGGGAGAAAGAAATAAAGGGAGGGAGGGGAGGGAGAGAGAAATAGAGGGAGGGAGGGGAGGGAGAGAGAAATAGAGGGAGGGAGGGGAGGGAGAGAGAAATAGAGGGAGGGAAGAGAAATAGAAGGAGGGGGAAGGGAGGGAGGGAGAGATAAATAGAGGGAGGGGGAAGGAGGGAGAGAGAAATAGAGGGAGGGGGAGGGAGGGAGAGAGAAATAGAGGGAGGGGGAGGGAGGGAGAGAGAAATAAAGGGAGAGGGAGGGAGAGAGAAATAAAGGGAGGGGAAGGGAGGGAGAGAGAAATGGAGGGAGGGAGAGAGAAATGGAGGGAGGGGGAGGGAGGGAGAGAGAAATGGAGGGAGGGGGAGGGAGGGAGAGAGAAATGGAGGGAGGGAGAGGGAGGGAGAGAGAAATGGAGGGAGCGGGAGGGAGAGAGAAATGGAGGGAGGGAGGGGAGGGAGAGAGAAATAAAGGGAGGGGAGGGAGGGGAGGGCGGGAGAAATAAAGGGAAGGAGGGAGGGACGGGAGGGAGAGAGAAATAAAGGGAAGGAGGAAGGGAGAGGAGAGAGAGAGAAATAAAGGGAAGGAGAAAGGGAGAGAGAGAAAGAGAAAAAGAGAGACATAAAGAGATAGAGAAAAAATGAAGGAAATAAAGGGAGAGAAGGAAACAAAATGAGAGAGAGAAAAAGGGAGATAAAGATGGATAATGAGAGCAAAAGACAAAGTGAAGGAGAAATAAAACGAGGGAGGGAGGGAGAGAGAAAGACAATGTGGAAAACAAAATGAGATAAAAAAAAGGGGAGATGAAGAGAAAGAGGAAAAGAGAAAGTGAAAGGCAAATAGAATGGGGAGAGAGGGAGGGGAGGGAGAGAGAAATAAAGGGAGGGAGGGGAGGGAGAGAGAAATAGAGGGAGGGAGGGGAGGGGAGGGAGAGAGAAATAGAGGGAGGGAGGGGAGGGAGAGAGAAATAGAGGGAGGGAAGAGAAATAGAAGGAGGGGGAAGGGAGGGAGGGAGAGATAAATAGAGGGAGGGGGAAGGAGGGAGAGAGAAATAGAGGGAGGGGGGAGGGAGGGAGAGAGAATAGAGGGAGGGGGAGGGAGGGAGAGAGAAATAGAGGGAGGGGGAGGGAGGGAGAGAGAAATAGAGGGAGGGGGAGGGAGGGAGAGAGAAATAGAGGGAGGGGGAGGGAGGGAGAGAGAAATAGAGGGAGGGGGAGGGAGGGAGAGAGAAATAAAGGGAGAGGGAGGGAGAGAGAAATAAAGGGAGGGGAAGGGAGGGAGGGAGAGAGAAATGGAGGGAGGGAGAGAGAAATGGAGGGAGGGAGAGAGAAATGGAGGGAGGGGGAGGGAGGGAGAGAGAAATGGAGGGAGGGGGAGGGAGGGAGAGAGAAATGGAGGGAGGGAGAGGGAGGGAGAGAGAAATGGAGGGAGCGGGAGGGAGAGAGAAATGGAGGGAGGGAGGGGAGGGAGAGAGAAATAAAGGGAGGGGAGGGAGGGAGGGGAGGGAGGGGAGGGCGGGAGAAATAAAGGGAAGGAGGGAGGGACGGGAGGGAGAGAGAAATAAAGGGAAGGAGGAAGGGAGAGGAGAGAGAGAGAAATAAAGGGAGGGAGGGGAGGGAGAGAGAAATAAAGGGAGGGAGGGGAGGGAGAGAGAAATAAAGGGAGGGAGGGGAGGGAGAGAGAAATAAAGGGAGGGAGGGTAGGGAGAGAGAAATAAAGGGAGGGAGGGGAGGGAGAGAGAAATAAAGGGAGGGAGGGGAGGGAGAGAGAAATAAAGGGAGGGAGGGGAGGGAGAGAGAAATAAAGGGAGGGAGGGGGAGGGAGAGAGAAATAAAGGGAGGGAGGGGAGGGAGAGAGAAATAAAGGGAGGGAGGGGAGGGAGAGAGAAATAAAGGGAGGGAGGGGAGGGAGAGAGAAATAAAGGGAGGGAGGGGAGGGAGAGGAAGGAGTGAGAAATGAAGGGAGGGAGAGAGAAATAAAGGGAGGGAGGGGAGGGAGAGAGAAATAAAGGGAGGGAGGGGCGGGAGAGAGAAATAAAGGGAGGGAGAGAGAAATAAAGGGAGGGAGGGGAGGGAGAGAGAGAAATAAAGGGAGGGAGGGGAGGGAGGGAGAAAAATAAAGGGAAGGAGAGGAGGGAGGGAGAGAGAAAGGGAGGGAGAGGAGGGAGAGAGAAATAAAGGGAGGGAGAGAGAAATAAAGGAAGGGAGAGAGAAATAAAGGAAGGGAGAGAGAAATAAAGGGAGGGAGGGGAGGGAGAGAGAAATAAAGGGAGGGAGGGGAGGGAGAGAGAAATAAAGGGAGGGAGGGGAGGGGGAGAGAAATAAAGGGAGGGAGGGGAGGGGGAGAGAAATAAAGGGAGGGAGGGGAGGGGGAGAGAAATAAAGGGAGGGAGGGGAGGGGGAGAGAAATAAAGGGAGGGAGGGGAGGGGGAGAGAAATAAAGGGAGGGAGGGGAGGGGGAGAGAAATAAAGGGAGGGAGGGGAGGGAGAGAGAAATGAAGAGAGGAAGGGAGGAGAGGGAGAGAGAAATAAAGGGAGGAAGGGAGTGGAGGGAGAGAGAAATAAAGGGTGGGAGGGGAGGGAGAGGGAACTGAAGGGAGGGAGGGAGGGGAGAGAGAGGGAAATAAAGGGAGGGAGGGGAGGGAGAGAGAAATAGAGGGAGGGAAGAGAAATAGAAGGAGGGGGAAGGGAGGGAGGGAGAGATAAATAGAGGGAGGGGGAAGGAGGGAGAGAGAAATAGAGGGAGGGGGAGGGAGGGAGAGAGAAATAGAGGGAGGGGGAGGGAGGGAGAGAGAAATAAAGGGAGAGGGAGGGAGAGAGAAATAAAGGGAGGGGAAGGGAGGGAGAGAGAAATGGAGGGAGGGAGAGAGAAATGGAGGGAGGGGGAGGGAGGGAGAGAGAAATGGAGGGAGGGGGAGGGAGGGAGAGAGAAATGGAGGGAGGGAGAGGGAGGGAGAGAGAAATGGAGGGAGCGGGAGGGAGAGAGAAATGGAGGGAGGGAGGGGAGGGAGAGAGAAATAAAGGGAGGGGAGGGAGGGGAGGGCGGGAGAAATAAAGGGAAGGAGGGAGGGACGGGAGGGAGAGAGAAATAAAGGGAAGGAGGAAGGGAGAGGAGAGAGAGAGAAATAAAGGGAAGGAGAAAGGGAGAGAGAGAAAGAGAAAAAGAGAGACATAAAGAGATAGAGAAAAAATGAAGCAAATAAAGGGAGAGAAGGAAACAAAATGAGAGAGAGAAAAAGGGAGATAAAGATGGATAATGAGAGCAAAAGACAAAGTGAAGGAGAAATAAAACGAGGGAGGGAGGGAGAGAGAAAGACAATGTGGAAAACAAAATGAGATAAAAAAAAGGGGAGATGAAGAGAAAGAGGAAAAGAGAAAGTGAAAGGCAAATAGAATGGGGAGAGAGGGAGGGGAGGGAGAGAGAAATAAAGGGAGGGAGGGGAGGGAGAGAGAAATAGAGGGAGGGAGGGGAGGGGAGGGAGAGAGAAATAGAGGGAGGGAGGGGAGGGAGAGAGAAATAGAGGGAGGGAAGAGAAATAGAAGGAGGGGGAAGGGAGGGAGGGAGAGATAAATAGAGGGAGGGGGAAGGAGGGAGAGAGAAATAGAGGGAGGGGGAGGGAGGGAGAGAGAATAGAGGGAGGGGGAGGGAGGGAGAGAGAAATAGAGGGAGGGGGAGGGAGGGAAGAGAGAAATAGAGGGAGGGGGAGGGAGGGAGAGAGAAATAGAGGGAGGGGGAGGGAGGGAGAGAGAAATAGAGGGAGGGGGAGGGAGGGAGAGAGAAATAGAGGGAGGGGGAGGGAGGGAGAGAGAAATAAAGGGAGAGGGAGGGAGAGAGAAATAAAGGGAGGGGAAGGGAGGGAGGGAGAGAGAAATGGAGGGAGGGAGAGAGAAATGGAGGGAGGGAGAGAGAAATGGAGGGAGGGGGAGGGAGGGAGAGAGAAATGGAGGGAGGGGGAGGGAGGGAGAGAGAAATGGAGGGAGGGAGAGGGAGGGAGAGAGAAATGGAGGGAGCGGGGAGGGAGAGAGAAATGGAGGGAGGGAGGGGAGGGAGAGAGAAATAAACGGGAGGGGAGGGAGGGAGGGGAGGGAGGGGAGGGCGGGAGAAATAAAGGGAAGGAGGGAGGGACGGGAGGGAGAGAGAAATAAAGGGAAGGAGGAAGGGAGAGGAGAGAGAGAGAAATAAAGGGAGGGAGGGGAGGGAGAGAGAAATAAAGGGAGGGAGGGGAGGGAGAGAGAAATAAAGGGAGGGAGGGGAGGGAGAGAGAAATAAAGGGAGGGAGGGGAGGGAGAGAGAAATAAAGGGAGGGAGGGGAGGGAGAGAGAAATAAAGGGAGGGAGGGGAGGGAGAGAGAAATAAAGGGAGGGAGGGGAGGGAGAGAGAAATAAAGGGAGGGAGGGGAGGGAGAGAGAAATAAAGGGAGGGAGGGGAGGGAGAGAGAAATAAAGGGAGGGAGGGGAGGGAGAGAGAAATAAAGGGAGGGAGGGGAGGGAGAGAGAAATAAAGGGAGGGAGGGGAGGGAGAGAGAAATAAAGGGAGGGAGGGGAGGGAGAGAGAAATAAAGGGAGGGAGGGGAGGGAGAGAGAAATAAAGGGAGGGAGGGGAGGGAGAGGAAGGAGTGAGAAATGAAGGGAGGGAGAGAGAAATAAAGGGAGGGAGGGGAGGGAGAGAGAAATAAAGGGAGGGAGGGGCGGGAGAGAGAAATAAAGGGAGGGAGAGAGAAATAAAGGGAGGGAGGGGAGGGAGAGAGAGAAATAAAGGGAGGGAGGGGAGGGAGGGAGAAAAATAAAGGGAGGGAGGGGAGGGAGGGAGAGAAATAAAGGGAAGGAGAGGAGGGAGGGAGAGAGAAAGGGAGGGAGAGGAGGGAGAGAGAAATAAAGGGAGGGAGAGAGAAATAAAGGAAGGGAGAGAGAAATAAAGGAAGGGAGAGAGAAATAAAGGGAGGGAGGGGAGGGAGAGAGAAATAAAGGGAGGGAGGGGAGGGAGAGAGAAATAAAGGGAGGGAGGGGAGGGGGAGAGAAATAAAGGGAGGGAGGGGAGGGGGAGAGAAATAAAGGGAGGGAGGGGAGGGGGAGAGAAATAAAGGGAGGGAGGGGAGGGGGAGAGAAATAGAGGGAGGGAGGGGAGGGGAGGGAGAGAGAAATAGAGGGAGGGAGGGGAGGGAGAGAGAAATAGAGGGAGGGAAGAGAAATAGAAGGAGGGGGAAGGGAGGGAGGGAGAGATAAATAGAGGGAGGGGGAAGGAGGGAGAGAGAAATAGAGGGAGGGGGAGGGAGGGAGAGAGAATAGAGGGAGGGGGAGGGAGGGAGAGAGAAATAGAGGGAGGGGGAGGGAGGGAGAGAGAAATAGAGGGAGGGGGAGGGAGGGAGAGAGAAATAGAGGGAGGGGGAGGGAGGGAGAGAGAAATAGAGGGAGGGGGAGGGAGGGAGAGAGAAATAGAGGGAGGGGGAGGGAGGGAGAGAGAAATAAAGGGAGAGGGAGGGAGAGAGAAATAAAGGGAGGGGAAGGGAGGGAGGGAGAGAGAAATGGAGGGAGGGAGAGAGAAATGGAGGGAGGGAGAGAGAAATGGAGGGAGGGGGAGGGAGGGAGAGAGAAATGGAGGGAGGGGGAGGGAGGGAGAGAGAAATGGAGGGAGGGAGAGGGAGGGAGAGAGAAATGGAGGGAGCGGGAGGGAGAGAGAAATGGAGGGAGGGAGGGGAGGGAGAGAGAAATAAAGGGAGGGGAGGGAGGGGAGGGCGGGAGAAATAAAGGGAAGGAGGGAGGGACGGGAGGGAGAGAGAAATAAAGGGAAGGAGGAAGGGAGAGGAGAGAGAGAGAAATAAAGGGAAGGAGAAAGGGAGAGAGAGAAAGAGAAAAAGAGAGACATAAAGAGATAGAGAAAAATGAAGGAAATAAAGGGAGAGAAGGAAACAAAATGAGAGAGAGAAAAAGGGAGATAAAGATGGATAATGAGAGCAAAAGACAAAGTGAAGGAGAAATAAAACGAGGGAGGGAGGGAGAGAGAAAGACAATGTGGAAAACAAAATGAGATAAAAAAAAGGGGAGATGAAGAGAAAGAGGAAAAGAGAAAGTGAAAGGCAAATAGAATGGGGAGAGAGGGAGGGGAGGGAGAGAGAAATAAAGGGAGGGAGGGGAGGGAGAGAGAAATAGAGGGAGGGAGGGGAGGGGAGGGAGAGAGAAATAGAGGGAGGGAGGGGAGGGAGAGAGAAATAGAGGGAGGGAAGAGAAATAGAAGGAGGGGGAAGGGAGGGAGGGAGAGATAAATAGAGGGAGGGGGAAGGAGGGAGAGAGAAATAGAGGGAGGGGGAGGGAGGGAGAGAGAATAGAGGGAGGGGGAGGGAGGGAGAGAGAAATAGAGGGAGGGGGAGGGAGGGAGAGAGAAATAGAGGGAGGGGGAGGGAGGGAGAGAGAAATAGAGGGAGGGGGAGGGAGGGAGAGAGAAATAGAGGGAGGGGGAGGGAGGGAGAGAGAAATAGAGGGAGGGGGAGGGAGGGAGAGAGAAATAAAGGGAGAGGGAGGGAGAGAGAAATAAAGGGAGGGGAAGGGAGGGAGGGAGAGAGAAATGGAGGGAGGGAGAGAGAAATGGAGGGAGGGAGAGAGAAATGGAGGGAGGGGGAGGGAGGGAGAGAGAAATGGAGGGAGGGGGAGGGAGGGAGAGAGAAATGGAGGGAGGGAGAGGGAGGGAGAGAGAAATGGAGGGAGCGGGAGGGAGAGAGAAATGGAGGGAGGGAGGGGAGGGAGAGAGAAATAAAGGGAGGGGAGGAGGGAGGGGAGGGAGGGGAGAGCGGGAGAATAAAGGGAATTAGGGAGGGACGGGAGGGAGAGAGAAATAAAGGGAAGGAGGAAGGGAGAGGAGAGAGAGAGAAATAAAGGGAGGGAGGGGAGGGAGAGAGAAATAAAGGGAGGGAGGGGAGGGAGAGAGAAATAAAGGGAGGGAGGGGAGGGAGAGAGAAATAAAGGGAGGGAGGGGAGGGAGAGGAAGGAGTGAGAAATGAAGGGAGGGAGAGAGAAATAAAGGGAGGGAGGGGAGGGAGAGAGAAATAAAGGGAGGGAGGGGCGGGAGAGAGAAATAAAGGGAGGGAGAGAGAAATAAAGGGAGGGAGGGGAGGGAAGAGAGAGAAATAAAGGGAGGGAGGGGAGGGAGGGAGAAAAATAAAGGGAAGGAGAGGAGGGAGGGAGAGAGAAAGGGAGGGAGAGGAGGGAGAGAGAAATAAAGGGAGGGAGAGAGAAATAAAGGAAGGGAGAGAGAAATAAAGGAAGGGAGAGAGAAATAAAGGGAGGGAGGGGAGGGAGAGAGAAATAAAGGGAGGGAGGGGAGGGAGAGAGAATAAAGGGAGGGAGGGGAGGGGGAGAGAAATAAAGGGAGGGAGGGGAGGGGGAGAGAAATAAAGGGAGGGAGGGGAGGGGGAGAGAAATAAAGGGAGGGAGGGGAGGGGGAGAGAAATAAAGGGAGGGAGGGGAGGGGGAGAGAAATAAAGGGAGGGAGGGGAGGGGGAGAGAAATAAAGGGAGGGAGGGGAGGGAGAGAGAAATAAAGGGAGGGAGGGGAGGGAGAGAGAAATAAAGGGAGGGAGGGGAGGGAGAGAGAAATAAAGGGAGGGAGGGGAGGGAGAGAGAAATAAAGGGAGGGAGGGGAGGGAGAGAGAAATAAAGGGAGGGAGGGGAGGGAGAGAGAAATAAAGGGAGGGAGGGGAGGGAGAGAGAAATAAAGGGAGGGAGGGGAGGGAGAGAGAAATAAAGGGAGGGAGGGGAGGGAGAGAGAAATAAAGGGAGGGAGGGGGAGGGAGAGAGAAATAAAGGGAGGGAGGGGAGGGAGAGAGAAATAAAGGGAGGGAGGGGAGGGAGAGAGAAATAAAGGGAGGGAGGGGAGGGAGAGAGAAATAAAGGGAGGGAGGGGAGGGAGAGAGAAATAAAGGGAGGGAGGGGAGGGAGAGGAAGGAGTGAGAAATGAAGGGAGGGAGAGAGAAATAAAGGGAGGGAGGGGAGGGAGAGAGAAATAAAGGGAGGGAGGGGCGGGGAGAGAGAAATAAAGGGAGGGAGAGAGAAATAAAGGGAGGGAGGGGAGGGAGAGAGAGAAATAAAGGGAGGGAGGGGAGGGAGGGAGAAAAATAAAGGGAGGGAGGGGAGGGAGGGAGAGAAATAAAGGGAAGGAGAGGAGGGAGGGAGAGAGAAAGGGAGGGAGAGGAGGGAGAGAGAAATAAAGGGAGGGAGAGAGAAATAAAGGGAGGGAGAGAGAAATAAAGGAAGGGAGAGAGAAATAAAGGAAGGGAGAGAGAAATAAAGGGAGGGAGGGGAGGGAGAGAGAAATAAAGGGAGGGAGGGGAGGGAGAGAGAAATAAAGGGAGGGAGGGGAGGGGGAGAGAAATAAAGGGAGGGAGGGGAGGGGGAGAGAAATAAAGGGAGGGAGGGGAGGGGGAGAGAAATAAAGGGAGGGAGGGGAGGGGGAGAGAAATAAAGGGAGGGAGGGGAGGGGGAGAGAAATAAAGGGAGGGAGGGGAGGGAGAGAGAAATGAAGAGAGGAAGGGAGGAGAGGGAGAGAGAAATAAAGGGAGGAAGGGAGTGGAGGGAGAGAGAAATAAAGGGTGGGAGGGGAGGGAGAGGGAACTGAAGGGAGGGAGGGAGGGGAGAGAGAGGGAAATAAAGGGAGGGAGGGAGGGGAGGGAGAGGGAAATGGAGGGAGGGGAGGGAGTGAGAAATAAAGGGAGGGAGGGGCGGGAGAGAGAAATAAAGGGAGGGAGAGAGAAATAAAGGAAGGGAGAGAGAAATAAAGGGAGGGAGGGGAGGGAGAGAGAAATAAAGGGAGGGAGGGGAGGGAGAGAGAAATAAAGGGAGGGAGGGGAGGGGGAGAGAAATAAAGGGAGGGAGGGGAGGGGGAGAGAAATAAAGGGAGGGAGGGGAGGGGGAGAGAAATAAAGGGAGGGAGGGGAGGGGGAGAGAAATAAAGGGAGGGAGGGGAGGGGGAGAGAAATAAAGGGAGGGAGGGGAGGGGGAGAGAAATAAAGGGAGGGAGGGGAGGGAGAGAGAAATGAAGAGAGGAAGGGAGGAGAGGGAGAGAGAAATAAAGGGAG
This sequence comes from Carcharodon carcharias, assembly GCF_017639515.1. NCBI lineage: Eukaryota > Metazoa > Chordata > Chondrichthyes > Lamniformes > Lamnidae > Carcharodon > Carcharodon carcharias. The sequence continues at coordinate 83,537,435 of NC_054485.1, forward strand.
GAAGGGAGTGGAGGGAGAGAGAAATAAAGGGTGGGAGGGGAGGGAGAGGGAACTGAAGGGAGGGAGGGAGGGGAGAGAGAGGGAAATAAAGGGAGGGAGGGGAGGGAGAGAGAAATAGAGGGAGGGAAGAGAAATAGAAGGAGGGGGGAAGGGAGGGAGGGAGAGATAAATAGAGGGAGGGGGAAGGAGGGAGAGAGAAATAGAGGGAGGGGGAGGGAGGGAGAGAGAAATAGAGGGAGGGGGAGGGAGGGAGAGAGAAATAAAGGGAGAGGGAGGGAGAGAGAAATAAAGGGAGGGGAAGGGAGGGAGAGAGAAATGGAGGGAGGGAGAGAGAAATGGAGGGAGGGGGAGGGAGGGAGAGAGAAATGGAGGGAGGGGGAGGGAGGGAGAGAGAAATGGAGGGAGGGAGGGGAGGGAGAGAGAAATAAAGGGAGGGGAGGGAGGGGAGGGCGGGAGAAATAAAGGGAAGGAGGGAGGGACGGGAGGGAGAGAGAAATAAAGGGAAGGAGGAAGGGAGAGGAGAGAGAGAGAAATAAAGGGAAGGAGAAAGGGAGAGAGAGAAAGAGAAAAAGAGAGACATAAAGAGATAGAGAAAAATGAAGCAAATAAAGGGAGAGAAGGAAACAAAATGAGAGAGAGAAAAAGGGAGATAAAGATGGATAATGAGAGCAAAAGACAAAGTGAAGGAGAAATAAAACGAGGGAGGGAGGGAGAGAGAAAGACAATGTGGAAAACAAAATGAGATTAAAAAAAGGGGAGATGAAGAGAAAGAGGAAAAGAGAAAGTGAAAGGCAAATAGAATGGGGAGAGAGGGAGGGGAGGGAGAGAGAAATAAAGGGAGGGAGGGGAGGAGAGAGAAATAGAGGGAGGGAGGGGAGGGGAGGGAGAGAGAAATAGAGGGAGGGAGGGGAGGGAGAGAGAAATAGAGGGAGGGAAGAGAAATAGAAGGAGGGGGAAGGGAGGGAGGGAGAGATAAATAGAGGGAGGGGGAAGGAGGGAGAGAGAAATAGAGGGAGGGGGAGGGAGGGAGAGAGAATAGAGGGAGGGGGAGGGAGGGAGAGAGAAATAGAGGGAGGGGGAGGGAGGGAGAGAGAAATAGAGGGAGGGGGAGG